>NC_057725.1:27637711-27674496 GCF_004010195.1 Chiloscyllium plagiosum
TGATATCCCAGTCCCATGTTCCTAACCATACCCTGAGTTCATCTGCCTTCCCTGTTAGGCCCCTTGCATTGAAATAAATGCAGTTTAATTTATTTGTCCTACCTTGTCCCTGCCTGCCCTGACTATTTGATTCACTTCCGTTCTCAACTGTACCAGACACAGATTGATCTCTTTCCTCACTATCTCCCTGGGTCCCACCCCCACCATACTAGCTTAAATCCTCCCAAGCAGTTCTAGCAAATTTCCCTGCCAGTATATTAGTTCCAAGAAACACTGCTGTGACTTGGATTCAAACCGAGGTTGCTGCGGCCACAACGCAGAGCACTAACCACTATACAATCACGGGGCCACACAACAGCTCCTACTACATGAATATGAAAGGTTTAGAGGGCTATGGGCCAAATAATGCCACATGCGACTAATCAATTTAGAATGTCAGGTCAGTATGAACAAGTTAGCTGGACAAGTCTGTTTCTGTGCTGTATTTCTCTATCTCTCTATGGCTGTAAAACAGATGTCGATTGTTAAGTAAATAGCAAGTATTTGCTTTGTGACTTGCCATGAATCCCACCTCTGCCTTCAACACATTGGCTGACAAACTAACAGTGATAGATATCTTCGACACATTTAGTCAGAGCATTGAGGAAACTCTTTCCTCTTAAAATAATAGAATGGACCTTTACTGGCTGCATGAAGACACACATGGAATTTATTTCAAGGTCTCTTCAAACATTGCTGGACTTCCAACAGCACTCCCTGAGAATTTCATTGAAGATTATGTCAAGTTTGAGGTTTGAATTTTCACCTGGTCAGATTAAAAATTTAAAATGATCTATTGTACACATTGGAATGTTGTTTCTATTCCTGGTGTCCCCAGTTTTTACTGGTGTAGGATAAGAATGCAAACAGGGAGCCTGTAAAGCACATTTTTAACCTGACTAACATTATTGCAGGAGTCAGCATTCTGTAGTCCCTCCGTTTTTGTGGAATAAAGCTAGTTTCTCCATGACTCATAATTCATGGATTGCAGAGGGTTTGTGAACCAAGTCTGGACGTGGGCACTTTTGAATGCAAATTCAAAGCCATGCAGCCCTTCTTGATACCAATTCATTGCAAACTTATGTCTATTCTACCCCCATGACATCTTATGGCCCTGTCAGAGAAATTACCCAGGAGAAAGTGAGGACTGCAGATGCTGGAGATCAGACCCGAAAAATGTGTTGCTAGACAAGCACAGCAGGTCAGGCAGCATCCAAGGAGCAGGAGAATCGACGTTTTGGGCATAAGCCCTTCTTCAGGAATGAGGAAGGTGTGCCAAGTAGGCTAAGATAAAAGGTAGAAGATGAGGTGCTCTTCCTCCAGGCGTCATGTTGCTATGGGTCATGAGGCTTCTTGGAGAAATTACCCAATTGAACAGACACCATACAAGTGCGGATTGGGTGAAATTGACAAGTTGTTTATTACACGCGATATCGCTGGAAGTGAAATTGACTAGGCTGACACAGAACTGATGATCTGTCCAGGTAGACCAAGGATTCTCTTCCTCAAACAGTGGGCCCAGGCAGTTTTATAAGGGTACAGTAATGTGGTGTGAATTACAGTACAATTAGGAGTAAAGCGCAATCAATGGGAGGACAATCAGCCGTCCGCTAGCAGCAATCAGTCCGTGATTGAGATAGGAAATTCCGATCCTCTGTGAGAGTAGGTGCTAATGTTTCTCATCCTGGCATCAATGGGTTTCCATTGTGGTTAGTCCGCAAGTGAGGTACCGTGGTGCCTTTCAGTCTGAGCATCCTTTGTGGAGTTCCAGTATGTGTAAGGAGTGAGGCTGTCCTTTGGGCTTTGGGAGCATTTGTGCTTACTGAGGGCTAGGAATTCTATTGTTAGGCTCTCTATTCCCCAGTCTGGAAGTGGCTTGAGTCATCTCCTGTTTGCTGCTTAGTGTCTTAGTTAGCCTGTTTGGTCAAGGCAGAGGCATTCTGGGTAGTTCTGTTGTGGCATAGGCAGACATGGCTCCTTATGTTCTTTGTTGCCATTCTGTGGGTGGACAGGGAGGCGGATTTTCTCCCATAGGCCCCCATGCCAACTTATGGTTCTTTCATGTCCATTCACCCAGAAGCAATTAATTTATTGCTACAATGGTACGTGTAACACTGCTCAGGACAAAAAACAAATCAAGCCCTTCAGAATGCTAAAAGGGGAGGGCGGTGATGATGGGCTGGTGGTGCGACATACTGGAGGTGATGGAATTGTCAGATAACACATTGGATGTCAGACTGATGGGTTGGCAAGGCAGGACATGGAAAAGCTAGTGTGAAGGAAAGGCAAGGGTGAGAAGATATCTGCAAGAAATGAAACAGCTATAGTTGAGAGTCCTGTCAACAATGATGGGGGAATTCTTCTTTGCGGAATAGGGAAGATATTGGAATCATTGGTGTGAAAAGTTGCATCATCAGAACAAATGAGACGGATAGCTCTGTTGGGCAGCATGGTGGCTTAGTGGTTAGCACTGCTGCCTTGCAATGCCAGGGACTGGTGTTGATTCTAGCCTCTTGTGTGACTGCTTGTGTGGAGTTTGCACATTTTCCTCATTTCTGCTGGTTTCCTCCCATAGTTAGGTGGATTAGCTGTGACAAGTTGACCTGCAGTGTCCAGGAATGAGGAGGCTTGTTGGATAAGATATGGGAAATACGAGGATAGGGTGTTTGAGGTGGGGATGTTTTTTGGAAGGTTGGTGCAGATGCAATGGGACAAATGGCTCTATCTGCACTGTAGAGATTTTATGATTCTAAATCCATTGTAATGCCTTCGAAACAGCAGGTGCTAACCAACTCTATCTCTGCTGATAGATTCCCTCTCATTACTCTTTTCAATATGGATTAAGTACCAGGAACACCAGGCTTTCAAGGGATATCAGATGAGTGGTGAGTTGTTCCAGGGACATCACGTGGTGAGATGGGAATAGACCTAGACATGAAGAATACCAGAAAGGTGAGATAGTTAGTGTTATGGCAAGAAATCTCACTGGGCCTTGTAGCAACAGTCCCTTCAAAAAAAACTCAACATAATTCACACTTAGAGAGAAAAAAAGCTAAAGTTCAGCCTGTTGTATTTCAGTTTGTGATTCTGCTGTTTGTGATGTCCTGGGACAACATCTAAAAATTGGAGACTGACCTTTCAAGAGTGGAATGAGGAAATACTTCTCTATACCAAGGGTTGTAGAAGTTTGGAAGTCTGCTGCACAAATAGCATTTAATGATTTAATACGATTTTGACTGTTAATTTTCAAGTTGGACTTTATAAGTTTGTGTTAAGTCTTAAGTTATTAAGAGATATGAGGCAAAGGAATAAGTGTGACCATAGATTACTCATGATCTGAGTGAATGGCAGAACAGGTTCAAGGAGCTAAATGGTCTCCTCTTCTTATATGCCTAGAAGGTTAGGTACTGGTCACAGTGTTGTCATCAAAAGCTATTTTTACTTTGGAAGGAAAAATATAAGATATTGATATAGAAATCAGTCCACAAGGTGTGTGTGAAAATAATGGAAAATTTATCTAATACTTTTCATGATGTCAGGATATCTTTAAAGTCAATGAAGTACATTTAAAGTATAGCCACAATTGCAACAAAATGAAGCAGCCAATTTTCGTAAAGCATGATCCCACAAACAAGGTATTATGCTCATGATCCAATGTGCTATATGTTCATCTAGTTTTAGCAATGTTGGTTGAGGACTCATGAAGTTGAGCTTGGCAATACTAGGGAGAGTGATGCTGTGCTTCTTTAGAATAGTAGCCATGTTCACTGGGGAGAGCAGACAAGGTCTTAATTTAGTGCCTCATCTGCAAAATGATATCTGATAGAGTAGCACTTCTTTTGAATTGCATCAGGAGTGTCAGGTTGGATTTTGAGCTCAATTTGTCAGTGTGACTTGAATCAAGAACCTCTAAACCCAGCTGACAAGTTGTTCCATGGATAGCATGTGGTAAGATGGGGATAGACCTCAACATGATGAATGCCATAGAGGTGGGATAGGTAGTGATATAGCGAGAAATCTCAGTGGGCCTTGTAGCAAGAGTCCCTTCAAGAAATTCAATGTAATTCACACTTTGACTGAAAAAAGCTATGATTCAGCTTGTTTGTTTTTGTCTGTGATTCTGCAGATAGAGAGGAGGCCACTGAGCCACATCTGGTCTGAAACTGATATTTCAAGGGCTTTCAATTTGTCGACAGATCTGCTCTATAGATCAGCATATTCTAAACAAGATAATGTAAAGCATGAGCAAGAAATTCATTTTGACTTCTTTCTATCTACCAAAGAATTATGGGGCTATGGATAACAGGTTGTTACAAAATGAAAGGTGAGAATCATTGTTTGAGAATCAGGTTGATTCTGTTAGAAATACTGTAACTGAATCACAGCATATCCTCTATCAATCACAACAACGTCTGGCTTTCTAGTACATTTGTATTCTATTCAATTCCTCCCTGCATGCAGAAGTCTGGGTAAAGTCTCAGTGAAAATACTTGCTCATGTTTCAAGATAAAATGGTATCCAGGTTTCAAAGTCAAAGCAAGATGAGAGCCCTTAAAGTAATTACACTTCTGGAAGATGTTTACTGAATGCCACAACACAGCAACAGATGAAACAGAATTCTAACTGAGTCACAGCCGGCAAAGCAAATGTTCTGCTGTGACACCTAATTGTTCTGTTCCCTGAGTGAAATTCGGAATCATACAATTGAAGTGTTCGAAAAAAGATAATAAGAAGATAAATAGAAACTATTTTGTCTCGTATGGACGTGATTTGCGATGGTGTTTGGTGGTGGGGTGGGGGAGCAATGAATCTAAAACAGAAGAGAAAAATCTTAAAATTAAAGCCAGGCTGAAGTCAGGGAACATTTGTTTGCATAGAGGTTAGTGGGTAAACTGGAACTCTCCCCCTTCCCCATTAAAAGGTTGCTGAAGCTGGGGGTCACTTGAAAATTTTAGTTTGAGATTGATTTTGTTTTGGATGGTTAGTGGTCAAGGGTTCAGGGGTTATGGAACCAAGCTGGGATGCAGATCAGCCAGTAATAGTAGGAATTGTTAATGGTATGAAATGAAGAGAGGTGCTGGCTCATAAACACCAGCATAGGCCACTTGGGCTGAATAGTCTGTCCTGTACTGCCAGTTATCTGTAACATTGTCTGTTAGTAAAAGAGTAGACAGTTGTAATATCCAAAGTCTAGCTTGACTCCTGGTGAAAGGTGGGTAATGCGGAGATTAGTGAGTGATGCTGGGTTAATACAGGAAACACTCTGCAAATGACAGCATTGCAACATTGCATCATGAAGGCAGTGCTCAAGCCCAATATCATGGCCACAGCCTTCCTTCCTTGGAAGCTGAGGCAGCAATCAGAACCAATCAAGTTAGGACAATTAGTGGCTGATGCATTTGCCCGGTGTTTGGTTTGATTTGTGATGAAGTATTTTCCGCCAACCTTTTTCCATACAGCTGACCCATATAGAATCACAGAATTGTTACAGCACAGAAGGAAGGAGGTCCCATTCAGTCCATTGTGTCCATGCCAGCACTCTGTAAAAGCAACTCATTCCCTTTAGTGCTTCACTGGAGTCCCAACATTTTCTTTTCATAGAATTGTTCAACTCTTAACCCTAAAGGTTCTTTCCTTAATTACTGAGCATGCTCTGATCCAGGAGAGAATGTCTTCAAGCTGCGATGAAAGTTCTGATACATAGACAATATCATTGAAATACAATCTACCAAGTTCAATGCTTGTTCGTAGTCTATTATAACTAAATGTTATTTCCACTGGCTGCTGGGGTGGCAATCAAAGGCTAAGTAGAGACTTAACAGAGGTGTTTAGAACTACCAGAAGTTTGACAGGGTAAATCAAGATAATGCTTCCACTATCTTAATTAAAGGTAACCAATTTCAGATAATAAGCAAAAGGGTCTGAGGTAAGATGAGAAGAGCGTTAAGAGAATTTTACTTTTGTGAGATATTATCTTTTCATTATCTGAAAAGTTCTAAGCAGATTCAATAGAAACTTTTAGAAGGAAGTTGGATATAAATTATGCTTGAAAGAGAAAGGGCAAAAATATTGAAAATAAGACAAATTGGGTACTTTTTACAGTGTCAGATCAGGCACAATGGTCTGAATAACCACATACTGAGCTATCTAATTGCTTTGGCAATAAATAGTTTTCATTTATTTATTGCATCTGCTTCATTAAAATATCCAAAAGGTGTTTATGGCTGCATTAGCAATTAAAACTTGACAACAACACAGGAAGAAATATTAGAGCCATACGACAGTCTTGGTCAAAGAGATACGGATTAAGGAGTGTCTTAAATGAAAAAAGCGAGTTTGAGAAGATTGGGAGGGAATCCTAGAACATAGGGCTCAAGTAGCTGAAGACATGGCAGCTAAAGTTCGAGCAGAAATGATCAGAGATGTGAAAGAGACCAGAATGGATATAGTGCAGATAGCTTGGAATATTTTAAGTTTTAAGGAGGTTACAAAAATAGAGACTGGAGAGGTCATGAAGGAATGTACAAGCAATGATGAGAATTTTTAATTTTAATATTAAGATTGTTCAAAATGCACGCTGGTGAGCATTTTAGTGAATCAGTTCTGAGGGGCTATGCAGTTGGAAAGTTTTCCATTGTTGAGCGGATTGGAGGGCAACAAGTCTATAGATAGATGTAAGGAGCAGGAATCCTAGTTCTATTGAACCTCTTTCTTCCTTGGCCATTCATCAACAATAGACCCCAAATTCATTCCACCATGCAATTTAGTAGATAATTTCTTAATTGGTAGCTTTTCCAAATTAACCTTAGAAAGTTTCAATTTGTTTTATGTTATACTTTTAAAAAAAAGTCTTGTGATTGTTCTCAAAGTTAAACAAGATTCTGTTTGGCTTGCAATCTGAACAAAGGTCACTCCAATGATTAGACAGGAATATCTTTCTACTTATCATGTACCAGCAACCATCGCTGAGCCGAGAGTCTATATTTAGAAAAGCAATAAATTGTTTTATCATGCAGGGTTTTTTTAAAGAAAGATTGGCAAATAAAATGAGACAGGGCGAAACACGCATTGCAACAGATGAGAACATCGACTTCTTGTCTTCTGAGAGCATGTTGCCATGACAACAAGCCTTTAGAAAAATCCCTGCAGCTAACCAAAAGTCACTTGAAAGACCTCTTGCTCTCTGTTATTTACAAGGCGCTTGCTGCATCTCAGCACCAACTCTGAGACCCAAAAACCAACATGTAAATCTTGAGAAAGTTTGCCAAGGGTTATTCCCAGATGCACTGCTCATTACACATGATATTATTTATTCATATTTACTTTGAATAATGAATGAAACTAATAATGCACTTTAGCTATGTTAGAGAGGCTTACTTATCTTCTTATGAGCCTTGTGCATTTACATTAATAAGTGAACCTGAATAATTTTCTTCAGCTATCGAGCAAAATCTGTGTCATTTCATTAGATTGCAGACTCTATACATGCCCTATTGTGTCCTTTAATGATTATGACAGAGCATTAGAAAGAAATTATTCAAACATCAATTTTCCAGCTCTATATTTCATTGCTTTAGTCGATGTCCCTCTTAAACATCAAGCCTATAATCAATTTCATTACAATTCTTAAAACACAACCATCAGAGGAGCTTCTTTGAAATGGGATAACAGGCATTGTTAGAGATGAGATTTTAAAAAAAAAATTGAAGTGTTTTCTTGGTACATACCAGGGACAGATAACAAGAATTTTCAAATTAAAATTAATAAAACAGTCCATATCTTGTAGTTCAAAAGGCTCTGACTTCAAATTATTTAGTCATTAAGATTTTTACATTTGCACTAAAAGTGACTGAATTATCAAGAGTACAGTACAATAAAGCAAAAAAGTTAAGAAATACGAATAGAAGTGGGAATGATCTCTACATTTGGGGAGTTTAGCAATTATCAACATTTTAGAAGCAGAAACATTTTTTTAGTATGTATGTTGGGTGACTTTGCACTGAAGCCTCAAGGGGAGTGTGAATCTTCCTATATTTAGCTGTGTTCTTGTTAAGCAGTCTGCAACATTGCATGGGGCAGAGGCTAAAGCTACCCCTATTATATTCAATTTAGTACAACAAGATAAAGTCCAAGTGTCAGGATGATAGATAGAAAGAGAGGACGTGCATTTCAAAACTGGTTTTACAACCTCAATGCATCTCAAGTGCGTTTAAGCCAATAAAGTACTTTTTAAAGTGTTGGTACTGTTGCTAACATAAGACATAGGCACAGAGGATGCTATTTGGCCCATTGAACCTGATCTGCCATTGAATGACATCATGCCTGACCTAATAACCCTCAATTCCACTTTCCCACCTTATAACAAAATAACCTTTGTAAATTAGCTGGCATGCTAATTAAACAGGCAACAATCTGCAACAAACAACAATGGGATAACAACAATGTTATTGTCTCAAGTTTTACAGTCAACAGTGGATTAACAGTGCTTGATATTCATTACAGTTGTCCACAGAGTTTGGGGGAAGATTTTCAAACACTTTTGGAGAAGAGGTTAGGTGTGGTTTGGAAAAACTCTCGCAGATGGCATGTCAATCTTGCACTATCTTTGGGATATGTGACAATATTCGAAAGGAAGGCAGAATATACGTGACTGATTGCCTCCACAAGCTTAAAAGGACATTTCTTAAGTGGTCAGTGTCAAATGCAAAATGTCTGGTGCGTGTTTGTGCATTCTTGCTGGGACAACTTCAGTAAGAGATAATGAAATATGGCTGAAGAACTAAAATGTTGAAAAAGACTATTAAAACAAAAGCACTCAAGAGATGACATAAAATTGGCATTGCTTGAGGAAGGCGGGTCACTTACCTTGGAACAGTTTGGTCCCTTGTGTGGACCATGAGGCTTGTCTGCTGTCCTTCTTGTTCCAATTTGCAAAGTCACAACAAGCCTAATCAAGGCTCCTTTTACATTCAAGCATTGCACACCAGAGATAGTTTTCACACCAGCACCACTAATTGGACACCAAGCTGCCTCCAACCCACTTAGGGGCATTGCATATTAAAATAATATCATGTCACCAACACAGCTATAGAGTGAAATTAGGATCCAGAAATTCTGGATAACTAACCATGGATTTGCAGCAATCTTGGCTATTGGCTATTGGCAGCTACTGCATATCTAGCAAACAGCAATGTCTCTCCTCAACAAATCAAGTTGTTGAATATGAATTAAATATCACAGAGTTTAAACCAGAAAGCGTAAAAGAGAGTTTTAATTAATCTTTTGTGGGATATGGGTGTCGCTGGCAGAGCCAGCATTTATTGCCCATTCCTAATTGCTCTGGAGTTATTTAATTCAATGTAAAATTGATTGTACAGAAAACCAAATAAAGGGTTGGAATGAATAAAATAGGTGGCATAAGAGAGAGATTAAATTTACTGAAAAAAATTGAAACAATTATAATTCTTTTGAGATTGCCGATAATAATTGGCATTTCAAGGAATGAATATGCACTCTTTTAGGGTTTAGCTTTCAGTGCCAGGATTTGTGTAGCATTAATTCAGACTTAAAATGCAGTGTCACACCTAGTCAAGCCTTATATTTGTCTGAATGGGTAACTAGTGGGCAAATACTACACCTTCACAACAATCATGTATTTAAAAGCTGTGTTCCTCAGTGAGGTAATGTGTACCAATGCTTCTTAGAGAGCAGGGCAAATTAGGAAATCAATGAAAGTTTGAGCTGCTTCTGTAATAGGACTCTTGGAATGACGCTCACTAGTGATTGAATGGAACACATTTAAATAGAGTTATAGAGATGTACAGCACAGAAAACCAGACCCTTTGGTCCAACACATCCACACCGACCAGATATCCTAAACTAATGTAGTCCCAACACTTGGCCTATATCCTTCTCAACACTTCCCATTCATATACCCATCCAGATGCCTTTTAAGTGTTGTAATTGTACGTTCCTCTGCCACTTCTGCTGGTAGCGTATTCTATACACCCACCACGTGCAAAAGTTGCCTTTTAGGTCCCTTTTAAATTTTCCTCTCTCATCGTAAACCTATGCCCTCTAGTTCTTGACTCCCACACCCCAGGAAAAAATCTTGTCTATTTATCCTTTCCATGCCCCTCATGATTTTAAAAACCTCTATAAGGTCCCCCCTCACCCTCTGATGCTCCAGGGAAAACAGCCCCAGGGGATTAAGCCTTATCCTATAGCTCAAACCCTCTAACCTGGCAACATCCTTGTAAATCTTTTCTGAACCCTTTCAATGATCCTAGAGAATCTGGGCCAACTCATGAAGGGAGCAAAAAAAAAGAAAAATTCTTATAATCTTCAATCAGGATAGTATGTATCTTCCCTCATCCTTTAAAGTTCCAACAGATCTAATGGTGGGCATTTCAGACAGGTCAGGGCATTTTCCCTCAGTAATCACAGGACACAAACAAGCAGAGGTGAAATGCCTACCCTATTGATCAAAAGGAGAAAGAAATGTAATCTACTGTGACTCCTACACCCTATAACAGTAATTTTAAATACAATGTGTTTGAATACAGTGAAGCCGGTTATATCACATCAGAAGAAGAGAGATTACGAGAGAACTGGGAATCTTCCATGGTAAATTGCACGTTGCATTTACTTAGAATGACAGGAGTGACATTCCATGTAATACATAATGCATTACTCTGCTGCTAGACATCTACTAAGCACCTGGTTAAAAAAAAATGACATGACAACCACCACATGGAGTAGCTGTAGCAAGCTTTATGGAATGTAAGAACATAAGAAATAGGAGTAGGAGTAGGTCATCTGGCCCATCGAGCTGGACAGAGATCAATCAGGGATTTTGGTCAATCATTGTGGGGAGTTGTCTAAGTTAGTCAGGGAGCTGAACCATGGGAAGTTCTGGGGTTCTGTCCATTATAGGTCAGTCAATGGGGAGGGGGTGCCTAATGCAGGTGGTAGGCTAAGGAGCTCAATTGTGGGGATTACTAGGATGCAGAGAGGATAATAATTGTGAAGGGGTAACTCAATATATAAGCAGAGACAGGATAGAAGAGAAAAGGGTCATCATCATCATTGGCAGTTCTTCACAGACAAGAATGACTCTCTTCCACTCTCAGGGTGAGTCTGTAGGTAGTTGGATAGCCTGATGCAGCTTCCACAGGCTTTGCCACACTTGGGGCAAAAGATGGTCATGGGAAGGGGTGGGCAGGGTATTAGCATGGGAGCACCTTACACTGTTTTCACTGACTTCTGCTTTTACCTGATGGCAAATGTCGAGGTACTCGGTGCCTTCCCAGATGCTCCTCCTCCATTATGGACAATCTTGGGCCAGAGATTCCCAGGTCTACGTGAGATCTCTACACTTCACCAGTGACACCTTGGGCTGAGCACTTGATTGGGGAGTCTCATGTCAGTCATGCGGATGATGTGCCCAGCCTATTAGAGGATTAAAGGGTGGTCAGTGCCTCAATGCTGGGGATGTTGGCCTGGCCAAAGATGTTGCTGTTGATGTCTCTGTCTTCCCAGCGAATTCACAGGATCTTGCAAAAGGCAGCATTGGTGGTACTGATACAGTGCCTTGAGGTATCTGTTATAACCAGAGTCATAAAGGAGGGTGGGAACCACCACAGATATGTATACCATGAGGTTGGTGTCAGATCTGATGTTACTGCCCTTAAACACTCTTTAGCCCAGGCGGCTAAAAGCTGTGCTGGCAGTGGAGATTATGCTGGATTTCTTCATCAAAAGCTGCTTTGGCCAATGAGGTATTGGAAGCGGACAATTTTCTCCAATGCCTCCCCATGGACCTTGATGATGGGGTGGGAGTTGTTGATCCATAATACCAGAGCAGATTGGCAGAGGCCCTTCATATTGCAGATGTTCAGGTTGAGACCCATGTTCTCGTATGCCTCCATAAAGATGCTAATGATGGTCTGGAGTTTGTCCTCAGATTGCACACACACACACACAAGCATCATCTGCATTCTGCAGCTTGATGACACTGGTTGGGGTTGACTTTGGTTTTGACTTGACCGCAGCAAAGGTTGAACAATTTCCTGCTGGTTCTGTAAGTTAGCTCCATTCCAGCGGGGAGCTTGTTGGTGGTGAGGTAAAGCATTGCAGTGAGGTAGATCGAGAAGTGTTGGCATGATAACACATTCCTATTTGAACACCGGTCTGAATGGGGAATGGGTCTGTGGTGGAGCCATTTGTTATTACCATGACTTCCTTGTCATCTTGGAGCAGGGAAGGATGGTTACAAAATTCATGGTTCAAAGGACATTCGATAATGCTTCCTGGGTGATGGTGTCAAAGGCCTTTATATGCTTTACCATGTACAGGTGTAGGTTCTTTTTTATGCATTTTGTGCAGTGATATTCATGTCTGTTGTGCTCCTCTGTGGCTGGAAGCCGCCCTGCGACTCGGAGGAGTTCCTCAGTCACAGAGAGGAGACTATTAAAGAGAACCTTGGCAATGTCTTTTCCAATGATCGACAGCAAGGGGATTCCCCTGTAGTTATCACAGTCGGACTTGTTCCCTCTTTTGAGAATGCTCACGACCGTGGCATCTCGGAGCTCTCCCAAGATGCCCTCCTCCTTCCAGATAAGGCAGACAAGGATTGCAGCTGCAGCATCAAGGGAAAAGGGCAATGTGGTACAGATAGTCATAAAATCACTGACTTTGATCGGGGTCAGTGCAGGACTGTATCTGGCATGTTACCTCATAAGCCTGGCACTGGGGGTAAAGCGGGAGATGGAGATTTAGATTGAGTCGGATGGGAATCTAACATTTCAAAGCTGATGGACCCAAGAAAGAAATGTATACACTTAAAGTTTCACCAAGGATCAGAGGATGAGGTTGAACCTCACCATGTGAGCAGCGATCTCTGTTTCCTTCCACAATACTGTAGATAACAAGTATGCAATCAAGCTGAAAATGGCTGCCACCATATCTAGAGTGGGCGGTTTTATTCTATGAGGGAGATGGGCTTCACTGTTGAGTGATGTGAAGCCCTTCAAAGAACAACAGCATTCCACAAATACCCATACAGTACAGGTGGAATACATCTCTGAGAACTACATGCTGAATGTCAACTTAAGGCATCAGTCAATGGTGTAGAGTGGAAATCCTGGCCCACAGCATTCTCAATCACATCTTGTAGCATCAGAAATCAATCCTACAGGTGGCCGTGATGCACGTACAATGTATTGTGGTCTGGAAACATTCATCCCAGTTGCCAAAGTTGGAAGTACCTTTGTTTCCATTTTTGGCAAGCGGTGCAGGAGCTTCTCATTTCACAGCATGAATGGAAAAACATTGTGTCAATAAAAATGACCAGGCTCTGTATCTTCAATATTATTGTTGTAGCTGATCACCCATTTATTCAAACACCTAGTGGTGAAGAGTGAACATTTACTAACAAATGAGAGTGTATTTATAACTGAGTTTCATCCATGTACATTCACATCAGTCTTCTCTCCTTTCTCCCCTTTCACTAGGCTCAGTGCAGTCCTGCATTCTCCTGTTGGGCTTGAGGTAGCCTGCCCTGAAAGAAAGCCCAATGGACTTTCAGGTTTGAGCAGACAATCCTGAGAAATTTGAGTCTGGAGAGCCCAGATGTGCTAAGTGTACCTTGCTCCTCACCCTCCTCTGCTTCAAATTCCACAGAGCTGACGCTGGCAAGCAGGGTGGAGCTGAAAGTGTTAGAGATCTCTGGAGAGTTCTGAAAGATGAGTTCTGGGTTGCATGTATGTGGTTCCTAATTCACTGGGGGTGCCTACTGGCAATGCTTATCAACTTGTGAAGAAGGGGCACCTGGAGGCACCTGTCATCTTGCTGTTGGATGTTAAGCATTAATGGTTGGAGTGTTGGAGTTTCAGGTCTGTGCACAAGTCCAGCTGACTCAGTGCTGGACCTGAATCTCTATGCCAGACATTCACGTCCCCGAGGCAAAATGGTGCCAACAGCTTTGGTGCAATCCTGCAACCTTTATGTCATTGGTCCCAGTGACTCAGACAAACCTGTCTGCTGCTTCTGCACTGTATCAAGTTGCTAATTGACAGCACCATGTCATGCTCACCCACCTGGGGCTACCTAGATGTCTGGTCTCCAGAGGAAGGGCAAGGGAAGGGGGCAAAATTTCCTGCCACGAGACAAATGGAGGGACTGAGTCTGATGACAGTGGATGGAAGATCAGTCATTGGAGATGCAGGAGCAGAAGAGCTGGTGTAGTGACCCCAGTGAGTGAGTACGAAGTCTAGCTTAGCTTGAGTGAGATGCGTGAAAGCCAATAAGTGAATATGATGCTTACAATTCTGAAAGTTGTAGACCATGAGACTTGGTAAGATGAGTGTGCAATGACAGAATTAGTGATGGCCCTCTACGTTTGAAATAGCAGAGAGAAGATAACAGTACTTCCCCTTGCAGCTCATTGAAGAACATTAATTTTCTTCCTGCACTGCTGTTCACAACACTTTACCCCAGGTACAGCACTGATATCTTGACCTATCTGGCTGGGTCTTATGATGTGACCTCGTTTGTCGGTCAGCAGGATATAGCACTACCCTTCTCTTCACTATGAATATCACTTGAAAAAAAAAATTTTGCTACAAAAACAACCAGAGGTCTTTGTTCTTGTGTAGGAAATGAGGCAGCTAATTTTGGCACAGCAAATTGACACAAACAGCAAATGTGATCATGAGCAGGTAACCTCATTTTATAAATTATTTTTGTTTTGAATAATAGTTACAGGCCAGGTCAAAGGGGGAAATGCTGTTGTTCTTTCTCAAGATAGTGACATATTTTACATCCAAATGAGAGAGAAAACAGGATTTCGATTTAATGTCTCATCTGAGAGCATCAGGGACAGTGCTGCACTCTTTCAGTGTGGCATTGGAGATGTCAGTTTTGTTTCATGCTAAAGCCACAAACATCTGATGCGTGGACAGTTTTTCACAATCTGAAGAGAAAAAACTGACATTGAACCAAAGATGACGACATAACCTGGCATTATTTTCCCTGGAACATCAGAGGCTAAGGGATGACCTTACAGGGGTTTATAACATCGTGAGGTGCATGCAGAGGGTGAATAGCCAAAGGCCTTTTTTCCCCGGAGTTAGGGGAGTCCAAAACTAGAGGGCATAGTTTTAAGGTGAGAGGGGAAAGATTTAAAAGGGATCTAAGAGGCAACCTTTTTCCACACAAAGGGTGGTACGGAATGAGCTGCCACAGGAAGTGGTGGAGGCTGGTTCAAGTACACCATTTAAAAGGCATCTAGATGGGTATATGAATAGGAGGGGGTTAGAAAGAGATATGGGCCAAATGCAGGCATACATAAGACTAGATTAGTTTAGGAAAGCTGGTCAGGCACAAATGAGTTTTACCAAAGGGTCTGTTTCTGTGCTGTACAACTCCAACTCCTTTAGCACAAGTGATCAAATACACATTCAAAGAGGCAAGATTCTAAGCAGAGTCAAGACAAGTAGGAGGAAGCATTGGGGTTGAGGCAGGGAATTTCAAACCTTATAGTATCGACTGTAGAATGTACTGCTGACAAGTGGGTGAAGAAAATGAAGAATGTCCAAGAGGTCAGAGTTATTTTTGGTGGGATGGTAATGTGGGCTTGGAGAAGTGACAGAGATAGGGAGGGCTAGATAAGTCCATGGTGGGATTTCAATACTTGGGGAAGAATTTTAAAATTTGTGGAATTCAAAACCAAGACACAATATGACAATTTGCACAGAATTGAGAGTAGCCATTCCTTAATGATGCTGACAGATGTGAACAGCCTTGGGGCTCCTGTCTCATGCTGATTGTGACGAAGTTGAAACTTCAGTTTTCTTGCTGGTGCCTGAATTTCTGCAGCATCTCAGACATACCTGCTGAATCCCTTGGTGATCGCAATGCAGATTCACAACCTGCTGTTTTAATTAGCCTCAGCATGTATTTTACAGTAATAGGGATTACTGTGTATGTCATTCAGAGTTTGTGTCCCTTCAACACAGCAGCTGTGTGGCATGCTGATATGTGAGATAGCATGTTTAAAGAGTAAATGAAATAAAACCTTTGTGCTAGAAACAAATGAATTTGATATGTGTGGGAATGGTTTGATGGTGTTTTCAAGAGTGAGATATGTGCACATAGATAATTATAGCTGTATTCATAATTTTCTTGTTCTCTTAAAGTGTTGATGCATTAGTTTCTTCATATTGGTGATGTTTAGCATTATATTGTGTCCTTGCAACATCTGACTGCACATTATGACACAGCACCATGATTGCCATTCTGCAATGGCATTTTGCTGGTGTGGCACTCTGTAATGTTGACTCTATGCTTCCACATTCTGTTTCACACACTGTGCCCCTGGCACTGGTCATGTCACAACCTTGACCTTTCTCCTCAAGCTTACAATGCTCCTCAACCTTTTAACCAATGCCAGTCAACACAATAGTTTCAAAATGTCCTACCTTCCCAATTGCCTCCATTGACTTTCAGACAAATTCTGTTTGTGGTTTCCTGACTCTTGACCTCATTTTGTCAGGTTTTGGCCATGTGTATTGACTTGAATGCTTCGATCTGCTGCTGATATACATCTATAAACACTCTGCCTTAATCTCTGGGTCAAGCTCTCTCCCAGCATTGCAAAACACAGCTGATCAATAAGCATCTGAAGGAGAGAGAACCAAGAGGCTGTGTCAAATCTGGTGTAGGATAAGTGATGGGGCTGCAATCTACCACCTGAGGTAGAAAATAATAAAATAAATCTTTCCAGCCAATCATAATCATGGCTTTCCCACATTAAGGGCATTACTTGAAGAGGAGCAGGGAAGTTATCACCAGTGTGCTGGGGTCAATTTATAATCCCTGATCAGCCTCAGTTTAAAAAAACAGATCTTCTGATCATTTATCACATGGCTGGCTCTTAAATCTTGCCATTCACAAATTTCTCCTTGCATTTCTTGATGACAATAATAATCAAAAAACAAAACAAAGTACGCCAGTAGCTGTAAAGCACTTCTGGATAAGTTGTAGAAAGTGCTTTTTTGAAAGAAAATCCATATTTGCATTTCTATAGCACCTTTCATAATCAGATGTCTCAAAGCATTTTGGTGTCAATGAAATGCTTTAAGTATTTCGGAAGGTTTGTGCTAATGGGAAAGGCTGACCAGGCTCGGGCTCTTTTTTACCCCTGGAGCTTTGAAGGCTGAGGGGTAACTTTATAGGCATTTATAAAATCACAAAAAGCATGGATAGAGTGAATTGCCAAAATCATTTTCCCACAACTGGACAACATAGGTTTAAGGTGAGAGGGAAAAGAGTTTTGTGGGAACTGAGAGGCAACCTTTTCATGCAGAAAATTGTGTGTATGGAATGAGTTGCCAGAGTAAGCGCGTCCAATTACAACATTAAAAAAACATCTGGATGGGTACATGAATAGGAAGGGTTTAGAGTGATATGGGCCAAATGTTGGCAAATGGGACGAGATCAGTTTTGAATATCTGGTTGGTATGGACAAGCTGGACTGAAGGGTGTGTTTCCATACTAATTAACTCTATAACTCTAAGCTTAATCACTGTTGGAGTGTAGAAAGCCATGCTGCAACTGAAGTATCAGGCCTTGAGGATTTCCATATTTGAACAGTGGACTTAAACTTGAAGCCAGTGCACTCTGACTCATATTGAGCCACCACTGACATGTATCAATTCACTTTTCTTTTCTTTCAGTATTGATCCCAATTTTATGCTTCTCAAACCCCAAGTTCATTCTCCAGATTTGGAAATAACTGAATAGACTGACATTGATTGTCTAACAATCCGCATCCATGAACACCAACTAGCCACGAAACGACATGACCAGCTATCCTTAGTAGCCACACATGCAGAAGACAAGAAACATGAGTTTGACTGGGACAACACTACTATTATAGGACAAGCCAAACAGAGAACAGCCAGGGAATTCCTAGAGGCATGGCACTCATCCACAGATTCAATCAATAAGCACATTGACCTGGACCCAATATACCGACCACTGCAGCGGACAGCTGGAACTGACAGCCGGAAGCGGCAGATTCAAACCACTATAAATGCCAGAGGAAACATCACAGAAGCGCTTCACAGGAGGCTCCCAAGCACTGAGGATGTCACCTAGACAGGGGGCGAAACGTCTGCAACACAAATTCCCAGCTCGGCGAACAGAACCACAACAACGAGCACCCGAGCTACAAATCTTCTCACAGACATTAAATGCAAAGTGCTTGGATTATGAGGTAATTACATAGTATTGCTCTTTTTTTAACAAAAAAGCAACGGTAGAGCTTGCATTGATATAGCATCTTTTCCAGCCTCAGGAAGCCCCAAAGTCAGTTACAGCTAAGGAAGATTTTCTTTTCATATCAACCCATTCAGGAATGTTCTGAAATTCTGGTGCAGATGGGATTTGAACCAGTTAAGGAAGAAGGGATGTTATGTCTGCATCACAAGAGCCCTCAATGAAATATCTTTTCTGCTGTGTGGTTAGTGTTGCAATGCAATAAATATAAACAACCAATATGCATTCAGCCAGCTCCGACAAACAGTAATGACAATAAATCTACAAATGATCTAATTCAGTAATATTATTTGAGGGATAAATATTGAACCACAGCTGCAGGAAGAACTTTACTGTTTCTTTTTGAAACGGAATGATGAAATCTTTTAGTTTGACAGGACAAAACAAGCCAGCTTTGTCTGAAGCCTTACCTGAAAGACAGTACCACTGACTGTGCAGCACTCTCTCACAACTGTACAAGACTCTAGAACTGCCATAACCATTGACCCAATGTTTTAAGTGCTTCTGGCATTGCTAGAGGACAGAAAGAATCAATGTTTGTCTCCAATCTCATGCCAAACATTTTGATTCTGAGAACAGCTTTTTTTAAAAAAAATGTTTAATGATATTCTCTGCAAACAAGTAATTTGTAAATGAGCAAATTCAAGCAAATGACATGAGAATGTTAATATGCAAGGCTCATACAAAAACAAATAAATGATGCTAAACAATATTCCCTGTTAACTTCATGGTCATAGTCCAAAGATTTCCACACAAGTCAGTTCTTTTAAGTCACCACATGCTTGGAGATGAACAAAACAATTTCAAGGTGCACACTTAAATACATGGTCCTTGCACACTCCCACAACCTCCTAGATATTAAGAACATATTGATGCTAAAACTTTTATAAATCACAGAGTAGACCTCAGCTGGAATATTCAAACATCAACACAACTTAATTGGTCACATTTGCCCCAATGGTAAAGGTTGTGAGTTTAAGTAGCACTCCAAAACATAATCTGGCTGACACTCGTAAGGTAATTGTCCCAGAGAGCTACATTGGAAGATAAATCAAATTGAGATTCTTCCTGCCCTCTCAGGTGGATATAAGGATCCCATAACATTTTTTCAAGAAAGAGCAGAGAAATTGTAACTGTATCCAGGCTAATATTTATCCCTGAATAATAACAAAAAGCATATTATCAGGGTGTTTTCATTATGTGTGGAAGTTTGCAACACATATTAGCTGCTATGGACAGAATTTTCTCTCTCTGTAAAACATGACAAAGAGAATGGAGGGGAAAGTAATCATTTTATCATGTAATAAGGACTGCTCTTGTGGCACAGTGGTAGTGTCCCTGGTCCTGAGCAAGGAGAGCTGGTTTCAAATCCTAGTTGTCCAGAGATGTGTAGACAGTATGTCTGAGCAGATTGATTACAGATTATGCCTGTAATAGAGAGGTGTGCTTTCCTTCATCTCCGCAGGCAGTGTCCTGATTAATAAACCAATCTGCTTGATGAAAGAGATATCAGAATATTCCTCACTAACTTTTGGTGCAATGGTAACATTCCTACCTCAGAGCTAAGAGTCCCACGTTTGACTCCCATCTGCTCCAGAGATGTGTCAAAACACCTCTGAACAGATTGGCTAAAGAAAATATTTCTCTTCTAAATGTGTCAAGCAGGCATGTCTGAGGCCAAATGGAATTAAGGAACTGATGACAATTACGTATTAATTCAGGGATAACTGAGTAAGCATTTGACATGGTATATCTAACAGGCAATCTAGGTTAACCATGTGGTTGGAGTTTGTAGAATAGGAGAAGCAGTACATTTTTTGATGCTTTTGTTGGTGCAGGATAGTATCCCTAACTCTGAATCGGAAGAACTGGGCTCAAGTCCCACCTGCTCCAAGAGATGCAAAATTACCTCTTGAACAAATTGATTAGGAAACTATCTGATAGCACAATTCTGACTAGAAAAACAGTTTAGAAGCATTGAAAATAGGAGTATACCCATTGAGCCTGTTCCACCAATCAACATGATTATAACTAGCTCCACATTCTCCTCATATTGTTTGATCCCTTTAGTCTCAGAACTCTAACTCCTCATAAAACTGGCCCTAAAACATTCAATGTTTTGAGAGAGAGAGAGAGCATGTGAGAGAGAGAGAGAGAGAGAGATGGGAATGGGCGTGGGGGTGGGATGGATATGTGGGGAGACGATTGGACTAGGGGAATGGGGGGGTTGGTGTGCTGAAGGGGGTCCCTTGACCTGCACTGAATTGTGAGAGACTGAACCTGATATGGCTGCTTCTGATTGGCCCCAAGTCTTCCTCGCCACACCCAAACAACACTTGCTTTTCTAAGCGGTGATTCTCAATCTGGGAGACCTGTAGTCAATGGCTCACATCAGCTTTAGCTTCAGCAGTAACACTGCTGAGTTCTGCAGCTGCCAGCCTTTAGTGGTTTGGAAGGTCCATGCAGGCAGGGCTCCTGTTAAAGGACCCTAATTTTAGCAGAAAGCCCAGTGGCATCCGCTGGGCCACCTGATTAACAGACGATCTGCAGGATTACATACTTCAGCAGGCCATTAGTTTACCTCCTGGAAACTCTCTCAATTTATGACGTAGGTGCTGTGATTTTTGGCCATATTTCCGAAATTAGAACAGTGATTGAGCTGTTCAAAATTGATCTTCATTGGCAGTTTGGGGTATGCTGAAGTGTTGAAAGTTGTTACAGAAATGCAAGGTTATTTTTTGTATTGTGACTAATTCCAGCGCCAGGCTTTAGGAAAGATGTCAAAACCTTGGAAGCCCTTGGCAGTGGATATTTACCAGAATAGGAAGAATAAAAGCCTTCAAATATTTGAAATGTGAGAGAAACAGGAACTGTTTTCCTTAGAATAGAGAAGGTTAATAAGACATTCAGTTGAGGTGTTGAAAATTGAGAGTTTTGTGAGTGGATACGAAGAATTTGCTTCCACAAACAAAAAGGTGTAAATTTAAGATAATTGGCAAACAAAATCTGAATGGAAGATAAGAAGGATTTTGTTTTACTCAACAAGTTGTAATGATCTGAAATGCATCAGGACAGAAGGAAGCCATTCAGTCTATCAAGCCTGTGTTGGCTCTCTGCATAGAATCAAAGAATCCCTATAGTGTGGAAATAGGCCAAGTCTACATTTAAGCTCCAAAGAGCATTCCATCCAGACCATCTCCCTGTCCTATAACCCTGCATTTCCAATGGCTAATTTATCTAGCCTGCATATGAGTAATTTAGAATAGTCAATCTACCTAACCTGCACATCTTTGGACCCACAGGAAACTCACATAGACACGGAGAATGTGCAGACTCAACACAACTCATCCTAAGGTGGAATCATATCTGAATCCCTGGCGCCATGAGGCAGCAGTGCTAACCGCTGAGCCACCATGCTATCCCAAGCAAACTTTAGCTATTTTCATGCCACTACCCCACTTCCACAACTTTGCATATCTCTTACCCTGATATGCTTATCCAAGTGCCACAACTAAGTTTACCTCTACTATTATTTCAGACAATGACTATAAAGAAAAAATATTGTGGAAGCAGATTTAGTAATAACTTTCAACAAGAAATTTGATAAAGACTTCAAGTCTCTAACTTAATGTTTATATTTCACAGTAGCCCCAAAACTGTTGAGAGCAGTAAACATGAAATAGTAAGAAAGTACTGAAAATTAGAAGCAAAATAATTGTTTTCATTCAAGAATCAGGTTACTGGGGGAATAGATTTTCACATCCAACAGCGAATGAAATATTTATACTCAATGTTCAACTGTTCAAGTGCACTCAGAGTGCTTGTGAAATGCTTCTTTACATTCCAATGAGCTAATAAAAAAAACATAA
This sequence comes from Chiloscyllium plagiosum, assembly GCF_004010195.1. Lineage (NCBI taxonomy): Eukaryota > Metazoa > Chordata > Chondrichthyes > Orectolobiformes > Hemiscylliidae > Chiloscyllium > Chiloscyllium plagiosum. The sequence continues at coordinate 27,659,962 of NC_057725.1, forward strand.
AGTTATCGAAAAATTTCAGCAGAAACAGACCTTTCATCCCAACACGTTTATGCTAGCATACGGGCATGTAGGTCTGGTCTCACTTCATCTCAGCATATCTGTGTATCCTTCCTCCCCACATTTCACCTCTTCCTAAACATGTCTATGTCACAGAATCCTTACAGTGTGGAAAGAGGCCATTTGGCCCATCAAGCCCACTTTGACCCTTCGAACAGCATCCCATTCACACCCAGCTCCCCAAGCCTATGCCCATAACCCTGCATTTTCATGTTTGGACATGTTTGGACCATGGGAAGAAACCAGAGCACCCAGAGGAAACCCACACAGACGTGGGGAGAACATGCAACCTCCACACAAAGAGTCACCCAAGGTTAGAATTGAACACGAGTCCCTGGTGCTGTGAAGCAGCAGTTCTAATCACTGAGCCATTGTGCTGCCATCTGTAAATTACCTGAGCCATTTCATGGGTTATCAAGTTCTAAAATCTCATCATTCTCTAGATAAAGAAATTTCTTCTGTGTTCCCTTTTGAATTTATGTTTATGATTCATAGTTCTGGTCACCACCACATTTGGAAACATTTTCTCTGTGATAACCTTATAAGTTTCATAAGTTTAAAAACCTCTATCAGGCCATTTTGTGCTCATTTTATCATGCTTTAATTATAAAGAGCAATGCTAAAAGTGAGGAGAACTTCACTGTTCTTCTTTGAAATATGTTGCTTCAACTTGTGACAGCAAATGGGACTTTAGTTTAATGTCTCATCAGAAACAAAACATCTCTGATAGTGCAATTCCTCTCTGTATAATTTTTTTTTCTTTAGAGCTCTATTGATTTTTCTATTTTGTATTTGTGTCAGTCCTTGATCCTTGGGACAGTAGCCATTCATTTGTCAGAATAAGGCTGTTTACCATGACATTGCAGCAAGTCTCAGCCGCCACTTGCCTAGTGGCCCTTTTGCCTTTGAGCCAGGAGGGTTGTGGTTCAAGTTCTACGTCATGGCTTGAACACAGAGATCGAAGGTGACACTTCATATTGCTGAGGGATCACTGCGACTCGGCTGACATCTTCTATAATTTAGTTACCATAGCAGAGGCAGGATTTTCCCATTTTCTGTTGAAGTGGTTTATCATGTGAGTTTGTGGCACCCAGTCAGCCATGGCTGAGAGTGTCTTCTACTCTTCATCTCATTAGTTAAGCAACTGTAGACTCGTGGCTGCCTTTCTTTGGAAATGGTGTGTCTGGAAAGGTAATATGTTCATCACAGCAGGGACACAATTTAAATGGCCTCTCGTACCATGTTGATAATTTAGCCACACACCACTTCACCTAGGAATGACCATTCCAAGCCCTTGCTTCATAAATGTAAGTCCAATTGGACTGCTGACTAAATTAGAAGAATTCACATTTTAGAACTGATTTTGTTTTTGCTCAGAGATTTATTGTTATTTCTTCAGCAAGATCTCGGAGAGAGAACAGTTCTTTACTCAGGAACCAGATGTCACAGCTACTATGTAACTTCAAATTAACTGTGCTACTCAAACATTTACATTCAGGACATGGCCAGAGGAAAGCAAAACTCACTTCTGCCTTTACAGACATGGGGATTTGAAGGTTGGGGTAAACTGGGTTGGGGGGAAGAAGGGCTATCCTTTTCTGGATGATCATCACAGGAGGCCACACAAGAATGTCTGTGATTTCCTGTATTCCTCAGCAGTGAGAAAAACTATTTCCTCTCTGCTACCACATGCTCATCGGGCCACGTCACACTCTAATTCAGACACTGCATACACCTCTTATCAATGTTCATGGACTTCAATACTCAGGTTTGCCTGCATCATGCCCACATTTTCACTCTTGCTCACCTCATTCATCCAAGCTATTAACATTGCTTCCTACTCGCTGGGGTGACTCCACCACGTCTCCTGCTTATGCATCACCAATAACAATTCTTCTATTAAATTCTATCATATCCCTCCCTCCATTTGTTTCATTGCAAGGAAACTGTCCTATATCCCCCCCTTCCAATTATCTCACTACAGGGAAAGTGGCCTATTCCCTTCCCAGACTAAAGTTTTAACACCACCCTGACTGAACAACCTGTAATCCCCAGACTGGTCGCACTTGATCTGAAGGATTGAAGGATCACGGACTGATCCCTGGACTGGAATTGGACAAGTTCTGTGACTAAATGTGGTGGTATCTCCTAACTGGTTTTCTTTCTGATGGGGTGTTGAATCGAGGGTTTAGATCAGAGTGGTGTTAAAAAAGCACAGCAGGTCAGGTAGCATCCAAGCAGCAGGAAAATCGATGTTTCGGGCAAAAGCCCTTCATCAGGAATAGAGGCAGAAAGCCTCCAGGGTGGAGATAGGTCAGAGAGGAGGGTGGAATGGATAGGTGGGAAGAGAGATTGGCAGGTAGGATAGGTCTTCAGGGCAGAGGAGATGATCTGGAGATTGCAGTGAGACAGAGACTCACTGAGATTCTTTGGAGAGAGGAGGAGAACTTCTTCAAGGATCAAGTTGCTGTTTACCTTCTTGAATGGTTGTATTTAGACCTAAGGAAAACTAGGGAAGTTACTTCCAGTGCAGCAGGTCAGGCAGCATCCAAGGAGCAGGAGAATCGACGTTTCGGACATGAGCCCTTCTTCATGCCCGAAACGTCGATTTTCCTGCTCCTTGGATGCTGCTTGACCTGCTGCGCTTTTCCAGCAACACATTTTCAGCTCTGATCTCCAGCATCTGCAGTCCTCACTTTCTCCTCGAAGTTACTTCCAGTGTCCTGGCAAGAATCAGCAACACAGAAATGGATTATCTGGTCATTACCACATTATTCTCTGTGGGGCTTTTCTATGTCAAAATTAGCTTGTTGATTTTTCTACATAACAACAGTGATTACAAAGTGCTTTGGAATAACTGGTGGTCATGAACGCCATAGTATAAAAGTAAGTATTCTTGCCTTCACTTTTACATTGAAAACATCATCCTGCACCATGTACCCCAGATTCCAGATTGGGACCTGAACCCACAAGTTTTAAATTCAAAGGTAAACATTACTAACCACCAAACAACAACTAGCATTGAAATTTCATGCCTATTCTCAATCCACTTTAAGACAAATGGCCCATTACACCTGTCCATTTGTTTCCATAATCTTTATGCTGTCATACTGAGGTGTTTCATAAACAGATATAAAACTATGAAAGAGATAGGACAAAACTGATACTTCATAAATGCAAGCCCAATTGTACAGCCGACTAATTAGAAGAAATCACTTTTTAGAATTGATTTTTTTTGCTCAGAGATTTATTATTATTTCTTCAGCAAGATCCCTGAGAGAGACCAGTTCTTAGGCACAGAATGTCACAGCTACCATGTATTTTCAAATTAAATACTAACTGTGCTTTATGTCAAATGTGCTTTTCGTCTCTTGCAGTTCTGAACTATTAGCTCATTTCAATGCTACCACATTGCTTTTTGCCACCAGGCAAAGATACAAATTGAATAACAATTTTCACATCGTTCCTTTGCCTGATTTCATAGAGAAATGTATTGGAGCATGGACAGTTTCAGCACGAGGAGGCTGCTAAGGCAGAGATTAAAATATCAATAAAAATTGAAGGAAAATGATAGAAAAATTTCCAAAGATAGGAGATGCAGATGGGTTCACAGATTCTTACAACAGAAAATGTAGCTATTCATTCCAATGTTCCAGTAAATATTCCCCATTTCACCAGCTCTCCCCCAACTCCCTGCAAACTTATCAAGTAATAATCCTGTTCCCTTTTTAAAGTTACTATTGAATTTGCTTCCAGCAGTCTTTCAGTCAACACATTCCACGTCACAACCACTCCCTGTTTAAAAGAAAGCATTCTCCTAATCATTCCCTTTCTCAATTGTCTAAACCTGAAGGTGCCCTTTTGGTTCCTGGCATTGTTGTCCGTGGAAACAATAATCCACTATCTGCTGTATTAAAATCATCTTTTTTTTTATTATTCACTCTTGGGATGTAGGCATGGTTGGCTGGCCAGCCTTTGTTGTAGATAGAGTGTGGTGCTGGAAAAAGCACAGCAGGTCAGGCAACATCTGAGGAGCAGGTCAGTCGATGTTTCGGGCAGGACAGTTCATCAGATGCATTTTGTTTCCAGTGCCATACTCTATCTACTCTAACTTTCCAGCATCTGCAGTCCTCACTGGCCAGTATTTGTTGTCCATCCCTAATTGCCCCTGAGAAGGTGCTGGTGAGCTGCCTTCTTGAACTGTTAAAAATCACATAACACCAGGTTATAGTCCAACAGGTTTAATTGGAAGCACTAGCTTTCAGAGCACTGCTCCTTCATCAGGTGGTTGTGGACAACCATCTGATGAAGGAGCGTCGCTCCGAAAGCTAGTGCTTCCAATTAAACCTGTTGGACTATAACTTGGTGTTATGTGATTTTTAACTTTGTACACCACAGCCCAACACCAGCATCTCCAATTCTTGAACTGCTGCAGTCCCACAATAGGTAGACCCACAATGGCCTTATTGGGAGGGAATTTCAGGATTTGCATGTAGCAACATTGAAGGTATGGAAACATTTCCAAGTCAGACTGATGCCCTTGTCCTTCTAGTTGGACGTTCCTGTGGGTTTGGAAGGTTCTAAGGATCTTTAAGGAATTTCTGCATTGCATCTTTTAGATAGTACACGCTGGTGCTACTGAATGTTGGTACTGGAAGCAGTGGAAACATGCAGATGTGGTGCTATGCAAGCGGAATGCTCTATTCTCAGTATCAAGCTTCTTGAGTGTTGTTGGAGCTGCGTCCATCCAGGCAATTGGGGAGTATTCCATCACACTTCTGATTTGTGTTTTATAGGTAGTGAACAGGCATTTGGAATGAGTTACTCACCACAGTATTCCTAGCTTCTGACCTGATCTTGTAACCATTATATTTATATGGTGAGTCCAGTTGTGTTTCTAATCAGTCGTAACCCACACCATATTGATAGTCAAAGGTTCAATGATGGTAACACAATTTAATGCCAGGGGGTGGTGGTTAGATTGTTGCTTATTGGAGAGTCAGAATCATTGGCGACCTTTAAGCGGCAATTGGATAGGTACATGGATGGGTGCTTAAGCTAGGACAAATGTTCGGCACAACATCATGGGCCGAAGGGCCTGTTCTGTGCTGTATTGTTCTATGTTCTATGTTCTATGATCATTGTCTGGCATTTGTGTAGCACAAATGTTACTTTCCACACATCAGCCCAAGCTGGGATACTGTCCAGATCTTGTTGCACTTGAACATGGACTGCTTCAGTACCTGAGAAGTCACAACGGGTGCTGAACATTGTGCAATCATCAGTGAACATCCCCACTTTGAACACTTCAATTAAATCCTTCTCATCTTCACTGCTCTATGGCCTTTCCATATAACTGAAGTACTTCATCCCAGGTACCATTCCAATAAAACCCCTTCACGGCCTTGACATTGTTTTTTCAAGTGAATACTTGAAATTAGAATGCACACAAAATTCCAGATGAAGCCTGTTCACACAGTCATAGGGTCAAAGAAGGCTAAAGTGCAGAAAAAGGAACTTTGGCCCTCATAGCCTGATATGTTTTCATGTTGAAAATGCATATCTTCATACTTCTTGAATGTTTGTCGAGTTTCTGTCTACACCACATTTAAACCCAGTGAGTTTCAGATTCTCACTACTTTCTGGCTGCTTTTTTACCTCACATTCCCTCTACCTGAAACCTGTGCCCCCTAGACTTTGAACACTCCACCAATGGGAAAAATCTGTTTCTGTCTAATCCATCTATGCCCTCATAATTTTATACACTTCAATCATGTCCCCCTCAGTCTTCTCTAGCCCAAGGAAATCAAGTCAATTTATCCAATCTCTCTTCATAACTAAAATTCTCCAGCCCAGGCAACATCCTGGTACATTACCTCTCCAATGCAATCACCTTCATCCAGTAATGTGGACTCCAGAACTGCCCACAATACAGTATAATGGAGGATTAACAGGATTTAATTGTTTTTGTTATCTGTAGCCAGAATGTTTCTAGCCAGATGGAGGTGACAGGACAAGGAAATTGTGAATAATGTGGCACCCCGTCATATTATAGCAGGGACCTGATAGAGATTAGAAAGAACTTCTTCTCTCAGAGGCTAGTGAAATTTCGTAATTCTTTACAGTGGGCTGTGAAGGCTAATCATTAAGTATATTCAAAATTGAGACAGACGTTTTTAATCAGTAAGGGAATCAAGAGTTGTAGGGAAATATTGGAAAGTGGAGCTGAGGATTATCAAATCAACCATAATCTCACTGAATGACATAGCAGGCACAATGGGCCAAATGACCAGCTGCAGTTCCCATGTCTTATGATCTTATGAATCAAATTGTTGTGCTGTAATTTTTATCAGTTTGAATAGTCCCTGGTCTTTATGGAGGAACAGGATTAGTGTCTGAGCTGCACACGGTGAATATTTCACTGGCCGTGCTCATGCAGGGAGGAACAGCTAGTCCTTCTTTTGATTTATTTGAGTTAGGCAGGAGCACTCTCAATGATTACTGCAGAGAAACATAGAGATTTGTGCAGTACACAAAAGGCTGTGACAGATTTGGAGCCACAAGCCCAGGTTGTCTTTCTGAGCAAATGATTAAATGGAGTTTCTGGCCTGGATTTTCACTTCTGATAGAACTCATTGCATAACAAATTCAGCTTTTTAAAATGGCTGCCTGCACTTATTATTTTAGATCTGTGGAAATGGCTGGATTCGAAGTCAGGGCAGGTCACTCCCCTGGAAGACCCATGGAGGATGCTACGTGTAGAAACTGGCTGTCCAGGAGGCCTGCTTGGGGGTAAATTTTGAAATGAATAAAGGATGAAAGATTCCTCCAGCCTTCATTTTTCCCAGTCTCTTGCAGCCTCTTCACACATTCCCCACACCCCATTTGTGCCAACCCATACTCTGATACATTGAACACCATCACTTGCAAGTTCCCCTCCAAGCTACTCATCATCCTCACTTGGAAATATATTGTCATTCTCTTATTGTTGTCTGGGAATCCTCTTCCTAACAACAATGTAGATATACTTCTTCCAAATGGACTGCAGTGATTCAAAAAGGCTACTCACCAGAACTTTCTCAATGCAGGTAAGTAGGGCTCTCACCCCTCACTAGCAAGATTCTCTTCCCTCCTCGACTGGCAAATTGGACTTTTTATTTGAATGTCAAAAATCTAACTTTTCCGATCTTAGCACATTTGCCTAACAAACTCGGCGTTGCCCCCATTGTTCAGGGGCTGGGAGATTCAGCCCCATGGCTCAGAAGGTAACAAATGGCCTGACTGGTCATAGCCAAGTCTCTAAAGCAAGTCCCTATACATGTCCATCTGCCATAGCAATGGCCTCCAAGCCCTGTGTATCTTCCTCTCGCGCCGACCCAACTAGTACTCTTCCACATTCGATTAGCAGAACAACTTCTCCTTCTCCTTCAAACTCTCCTGATTCCTTCAGACCAAAGGGGTAGCCATGGGCACCCACATGGGTCCCAGCTATGCCTGCCTTTTCATTGGATATGTGGAACAGTCCATCTTCCGCAGTTACACTGGCACTATTCCCCACTTTTTCCTCCGCTACATTGATGACTGTACCAGCACCACCTCATGCTCCCACGAGGAGATTGAACAGTTCATCAACTTCACAAACACCTTCGACCCTCACCTTAAGTTCACCTAACCCCCCCCCCCCCACCCCGTAGACCACTCCATCTCGATTTCTGGTGACCGACTCAACATAGACATCTACTTCAATTTCCACAACCACCTGGACTACACCTCTTCCCACCCTCTCTCTTATAGAAATGCTATCCCTTACTCCCAATTCCACTGCCTCCATCATATCTGCTCCCAGGAGGAGCAATTCCACTGCAGGACATCCCAGTTGGCCTCTTATTTCAAGGACTGCAATTTCCACTCCCACATGATCAACAATGTCCTCCAGCGCATCTCCTCCAATTCCCGCACCTCTTGAATCCCAACTCTCCAACTGCAACAAGGGTCAACCCCCTCACCTTCCACCCTACCAGCCTTCGGATACAATGCATCATCCTCTGCCATATCCGCCACCTACAAACAGATCCCACCACCAGGGATATATTTCCTTTCCCACCCATATCTGAATTCTGCAGAGACCATTCCCTCCATGACTGCCAGGTTAGGTCCATGCCCCCTACCAACCCACCCTCCATTCCCAGCACCTTCCCTTGCTACCGCAAGAGGTATAAAACCTGCACCCACACCTCTCGCCTCACCACTGTCTGAGGCCCCAAAGGATCCTTCCACACCTGGCAGAGATTTTCCTGCACACCCAAATACCTCATCTATTACTCTCTGTTCTTGATGTGGTCTTCTCTACATTGGGGAGACAGGATGCCAACTTGTGGAAAGTTTCAGAGAACATCTCTGGGACACACACACCAAACGACCCGACTGTCCTGTGGCTGAAACTTCAACTCACCCTCCCACTCTGCCAAGGACATGCAAGTCCTGGGCCTGCTCCACCTCCAAATCCAAACCATCCGCTGCCTGAAGGAAGAATGCCTTATCTTCTGTCTTCCAACCCTCCACATGGCATCAACGTCGACTTCACCAGTTGCTATGCCCAAAGCTCTGACTCCCCTGCTCCTCAGATGCTGCCTGACATGCAGTGCTTTTCCAGCACCACATGTTCCAATGCTAAAGCAAAGACTTTAGTCCAAATTTGATGTCTGTAAATTAGGTCTGGTATTTGCAAGACTCTTTCATCCCTTCTGTACTGAGGTGACTCTGGAAACCTGCTTAAAACAAATGGTCAACCAAAATGTAATGTTGCTCCATTTTGAAGCACTATTGGTTCACAATGTCCAATCGTATCTATAAGTACAGAAAATTAAAATTTAGCAATGTCCAAAATATACTTTAAACAATAAGAACATTGTGTAGTAATTTTTTAAAAATAACTCTTACGAGAAAATTTTAGGTTTTCTTTGTAACTCAATTATATTCTTGCAGCTGCTGGAAATGTTGTAATACTTGCAGGTACTTGTTAATAAAAAGCACAGAACATCCAAAGACTCAGCGTGCAGCATGAAATCTTAATCTGTTAGTTGAAAGGGTTGTCACGACCCTGATGAGAAGAGTGCACTGCTAATCAAAAACCCAATATTCCTTGAGCTATGACAAATGTGTGAATGACCAAGTGAATTTGTGGGATGGTTAATTTCCCTGACTTCAACTTCTGGGACGAAAGAAACTCACACTGTCTATCTCAGCTTTGAATACACTGGATGACACAACCTCTACAGCCCTCTGCAGTAAAGAACATCACAAATACATTATCCTCTGACAGAAGAAATTCCTTCTTACCACTGTCTTAAACGTGTAACCCCTTATTCTAAAATTATGCCAATTGGTCCTAAACTGACCAACAAGAGGAAACAACCTTTCCACATCTACCGTGCCATGTCCCCTGTTGGACTCTAGCTCAATCTACCAGCTTACTTTCCCTTATGTGTGAGCCGAGTCCTGCGTGTTCTTTTAATGAAGCAATAGGAGAAGATATTCGATCTCAAATTCTTACTTTATTTTAGCAGTGAGTGGATAAAGTATACAGAGCTCTGGGTCTAGATCTTCCCGTCCCTGACAAACAGCAAAATGTGTCAGTTCACGAAGTCCGACCCCTATCCCGCCCCTGACCCAGTCTTTTACACAGTACAAAACGTCATGTAATCACAGAACATTGGGCAAGCATTGAGGTGTGGTTGTCTTCTGATTGGCTGTTGACCTGACTCCATTCTCCGCCTTCTCGCGTTCCCGGATATCTGACTCCATGTGACCTCCTTCTGCAGGTGGTGGCGCGAAATAGTTCTTGTTTTTTTTACCACAGATTACAACATGTCCTGCATTTGCACTCACAGGGCGGCAACACCCCCACTGTCTGTCTCGCTCTCCCAACCACCACCATGGCCGCCAGTACACACTGCTCTTTGTTAAAAGTCATTCCTATTGTGTGGTCACATCAGCATATCTTTACAAGTCAGATGTACTCAGTACTTTTCCACTGTCTGTTCGTCCCCACAAGGATTACACAACCCACTGTGTTAGTTAATGGTTAAGCATAGCATTGTATTATAAGTAACTGAAACAAATATATCATTTAAATGCTTCTGAATGCTTCGTATTAAGGCATATATTTACACCCCCCAGAATCTTGTATTTTTCAGAAAGGTTGCCTCTCAGTTTTCTAAATTCCGAAGAGAACAGGCCCAACCTACCTAACATTTCTTCATAAGACAGTCTCCCCATACCAGGTATCAGCCTTCTCTAGTCTGCCTCCAATGGCAGTTTATCTTTCCTTCGATAGTGGGCCCAAAACTTTTCACAGTATTCCAGCTCTGGTCTGCCTAGTGTCATATACATTTTCTTAGCAAGGTACCCTATTTTTAATGCTCCATTCCTTTAAAATGAATTCAATTACCTACTGAACATGTATGCTAGCTTGTTGCTAGATTTGTAGATTAGGACACTGAAATCCCTCCATGCTGTAGCTTTCTGCAATGTTTCTCCATTTAAATAATATTCAGTTCCTCTATTCTTCCTACAGAAGTTCATAATGTCACATTTTCCCATATTATATTCCATCTGCCAACTTTTTGTGTACTCCCTTAAACTGTCCACATACTTCTACAGACTAAGTCATCATCACCACTTGCATTCCCATCTATTTTTGTGTCATCTGCAAACTTGGCTATAGCACATTCATTGCCTCAACCAAGTCATTAATAAATTGTAAATAATTGTTGTCCCAGTGCTGATCCCTGTGGCACACCATCTTTTGCAGATTGTCACATACAAGAGAGTCCACACATGAGAGCATGAGCTTGCTGATCATTTCCACCCTGGAAAAATTGGATTGTCTGTGCTATTTTGGAACCAGACTTCAACATGCTCCTGGATAGTGGAACCAGGTTTCTGATACGTTTGCCAATATACCAAGCATAACTGTATGCATCCATGTCAGACTTCTTTCTATATACCATTCATTCAAAGTCCTAATCCAAATCTTGTACAAAAAGCTTATTTTGAGAAGATTTGTAGCTCTGGTTGAGGTTCTGGATGTACGTTTGCTCACTGAGCTGGAAAGTTCATTTTCAGATGTTTCATTACCATACTAGGTAACATCATCTGTGAGCCTCCGGTGAAACGCTGGTGTTATGTCCCACTTTCTATTTATGTGTTTAGGTTTCCTTGGGTTGGTGATGTCATTTTCTGTGGCAAAAGAACAGGAAGTGACATCACCAACACAGAAAATGCCATCAACACAGGAAATGATATCACCAACCCAAAGAAACCTAAATACATAATTAGAAAGCGGGACATAACACCAGCACTTCACCAGATGCTCACTGATTATGTTACCTAGTATAATGACAAAACATCTGAAAATGAACCTTCCAGCTCAACGAGCAAATTTACATTTGAAAAAGCTTATCTTCAAGCTCAACCATCAGGGGACTACCAAACACACTGGACTTTGTCCCTGTCCTCTGCACATCCTGCATATGCACTTCATGTTCGTCTCACGTCTGGACTGGCCTCTAAGATGTGTACTGTGACACATCTCAGATGGTGGATGCAAGAATTCGATAAAGGGGCTGCATTAATTAATCAGACATATGCTACTATTCTTGTCTTCCATAGCGAGGTTGCATAATCTGATCAGGCAGCAATTGCTGCATATCAGAAAGTATTAATACAGAAGGAAAAGTTTAGAGTGAAGGAAGTTAAAAATCATACAACACCAGGTTATAGTTCAACAGGTTTATTCAGATGCACTAACTTTCAGAGCGCTGCTCTTTCATTGGGTTAGGTGGAAAGCCCAAGGTCCACAGTCATACCATCTGAAGCTTATACTCCATGCCAGATCATCCCAGCAAGATGAGAATGATGTGGGATTTGAGATCATCTATAAAGAAGGAATATGCCACCATCCTTATGATTTATGCAACAGCAGACTCAGAAATGATCATGCCAATAATGTGGTGCATTATCTCCTCCAAAGAATGTGAGTGCTATCCCTACCAGTTCCTTGCTGCTTCCTCTTGCTTTGTGCCACGTTTTGCTGATAGAATATTAATGAGTAGGTTGGAATTGTGTTTGTTTTATGTGGCTGTCATGTTTGAATAATTGGAAGAACGTGGAAACTGGGTACTTCAAGCAGTGGTAAGTGTGTGAGGGTGAAGTGAAGTTGTCAAATAGTCCTGATTAATAAAGATTTTCAATAGGGCACCTGATGGTGGTTGAGGTGCATTTTACAGCTTTGATGGATTGGAGATAGTATTTGAAGGTGCATCCATTAGCTTTGTTCATTCCTCTGCGGTCGTTGAACTTTCTCTGGTACTTTAGGCAAGTTATAAGAACAGGATTCCTTGCTTTAACATCAATGGATATCTGCTCCCATTCTCTGTAAAGTATATGCTTAAAGGGCCACCTGACCTGCCAGAAGATGACTTCAGCTGTGGCATTGTTAGTCAAGGATAGTAGTACAGTGGCCTCCATTCCTGATGAAGGGCTTTTGCCCGATTTTCCTGCTCCTCGGATGCCATTTGAAGACTCGTCTCCTGAGGTAATATATGCTGAGGTTAGAAACAGGAAAGGAGAGGTTGCACTGTTGGGAGTTTTCTACAGGCCTCCAATTAGTTCCAGAGATGCAGAGGAAAGGATAGTTTAGATAATTCTGGATTGGAGTGACAGTAATAGGGTAATTGCTATGGGGACTTTAACTTTTCAAATATTGACTGGTAATACTCTAGTTTGAGTACTTTAGATGTGTCAGTTTTTGTCCAATGTGCACAGGATGGTTTCCTGACACAGTATGTAAACAAGCCAACAAGGAGTGAGGCCACATTGGATTTGATACTGGGTAATGAACCTGACCAGGTGTTAGATTTAGAGGTAGATAAGCACTTTGGTAATGGTGACCACAATTCGGTTATGTTTACTTAAGTGACGTAAAGGGATAGGTATATACTGCAGGCCAACAGTTAATGCTGGGGGAAAGGCAATTATTTCACAATGAGGCAAGATTTAGGATGCATAGGATGGGGAAGGAAACTGCAGGGGATGGACACAATTGAAATGTGGAGCTTATTCAAGTAACAGCTACTGCGTGTTCTTGATAAGTATGTACCTGTCAGGCAGGGAGGAAGTTGAGCAAGGGAGCCATGATTTACTAAAGAATTCAAATCTCTTGTCAAGAGGAAGAAAAAGGCTTAGGTTAGGATGAGACGTGAAGGCGTAGTTAGGACCAGGAAAGAGCTAAGAAGAACCAGGAGGGGACATGAGAAGTTGTTGGCAGGTAGGATCAAGGAAAACCCAAAGGCTTTCTATAGGTACATCAGGAAAAAAAGAATGACTAGAGAAAGATTAGGAGAAAGCTTGATGAAGGGCCTATTCCTGAATCATCGATTCTCCTGCTCCTCGGATGCTACCTGAACTGCTGTGCCTTTCCAGCACTTGACTCTGGAGAGAGATTAGGGCCAATCAAGGATAATAGTGGGAAGTTGTGCATGGAATCCGAGGAGATAGGGGAAGCACTAAATGAATAGCATTTTGAGTGCGAGCAGCAGCCGAGTTTAAATGAACCCGGAAGGCTACAGCTAAGGTAAGACAATTTGTTTTAAAATTACTTACCGGTAGCGGGCAGCGGTGTGTTTTTTCTCTTCACAGAAAGAGCGGGAGCAGCAGGGGGAAGTGATGATGACCAGAGGGGCAGCCGGGAAGGAAAGCAGTGAGTATATAAATCAGGAAGCCGGCTAAACCCGAGACTCTACAACTGTAGTGTCTCCCACCCGCTCTCCTCCTCTAACCCCCTTACTAAGTACTGTTTATCTATTAATTGGTTTTTGAAAAAAAGACTATAGCAGAGAGGTATCAGGAAGTATTTTAACTCAAACCTGTACAAAGTAATAAAGTAATTAACTAAGCAGAGATGGCTGATCAGGTGGTGTGCTGTAGCTGTGTGATGTGGGAGCTGGCTGATCCCATTGTGAATGGCAGTGACCACATCTGCAGCAAGTGTTGGTTGCTGGAAGAACTCCGGATCAGAGTTGATGATCTGGAATCTGAGCTTCAAACACTGCGGCGCATCCGGGAGGGGGAGAGTTACCTGGACACTTTGTTTCGGGAGGCAGTCACACCTGGGAGATTAAGTAATTCACATCCAGTTAGTGATCAGGGACATCAGAGTGTGACTGTAAGTGAGGCAGCTAGGTGGAACCTGAGTTCAGGAGTGCAGGAGCCTCAGCCCTTGACCTTGTCCAACAGGTACGAGATTCTTGCTCCCTGTTCGGATGAGGAAAAGGGCTCTGGACAGGATGAGCCAACTGACCAAGGCACCATGGTCCAGAAGGCCATTCAAGAGGGGGGAGCTAATAGACAAGTAGTGGTTATAGGGGATTCTATAATTAGGGGGACAGATAGTATCCTATGCAAGCCGGATCGGGA
>NC_057725.1:27677633-27758543 GCF_004010195.1 Chiloscyllium plagiosum
CAGAGAGTGGTGGGCCTGTGGAATTCATTGCCACAGAGTGCAGGAGTGGAGGCTGGGACGCTAAATGTCTTCAAGGCAGACATTGATAAATTCTTGATGTCACAAGGAATTAAGGGCTACGGGAAGAATGTGGGTAAGTGGAGTTGAAATGCCCATCAGCCATGATTGAATGGCGGAGTGGACTCGATGGGCCGAATGGCCTTACTTCCGCTCCTATGTCTTATGGTCTTCATATTTTTCGGCAGTATTGACACTGGAAAAAGACAATGTTTTCAAGGAGAATACTGAGATACAGACTACTAGACTAGATGGGATTGAAGTTCACGAGGAGGAGGTGTTAACAATTCTGGAAAGTGTAAAAATAGATAAGTCCCCTGGGCTGGATGGGATTTATCCTAGGTTTCTCTGGGAAGCAAGGGAGGAGATTGCCAAACCTTTGGCTTTGATCTTTATGTCATCATTGTCTATAGGAATAGTGCCAGAAGACTGGAGGATAGCAACTGTTGTCCCCTTGTTCAAGAAGGGAAGTAGAGTCAACCCTGGTAATTATAGACCAGTCAGCCTTACTTTGGTTGTGGGTAAAGTGTTGGAAAATGTTATAAGAGAGAGGATTTATAATCATCTAGAGAGAAATAAGTTGATTAAGATAGTCAACATCATTTTGTGAAGGGTAGGTCATGCCTCACAAACCTTATCGAGTTTTCTTGAGATGGTGACAAAACAGGTAGATGAGGGCAAAGCAGTTGATGTGATGTATATGGATTTCAGTAAGGCGTTTGATAAGGTTCACCATGGTAGGCTATTACAAAAATTACAGAGGCATGGGATTGGGAGTGATTTAGCAGTTTGAATCAGAAATTGGCTAGGGGAAAGAAGACAGATGTTCGGGGCTGATGGGAAATGTTCATCCTGGAGTTCAGTTGGTAGTGGTGTACCACAAAGATCTGTTTTGGGACCGCTGCTGTTTATCATTTTTATAAAAGACTGAGATGAGGGCATAGAAGGATGGGTTAAAAATTTGCGAATGACGCTAAGGTCGGTGGAGTTGTGGCTAGTGCTGAAGGATGTTGCAGATTACAAAGGGTCATAGATAAGCTGCAGAATGGGGCTGAGAGGTAGAAAATGGAGTTTAATGTGGAAAAGTGTGAGGTGATTCACTTTGGAAGAAGCAAGAGGAACAAACAGAACTGGGCTAATGGTAAGATTCTTGGTAGTGTAGATGAACAGAGAGATCTTGGTGTCCATGTACATAGATCCCTGAAAGTTGCCACCCCAGGTTGATGGGGTTGTTAAAAAGGCATACGGTATGTTTGTTTTTATTAGTAGAGGGATTGAGTTTCGGAGCCACGAGGTCACGCTGCAGCTGTACAAAACTCCGGTGCGGCCACATTTGAAGTATTGTGTACAGTTCTGGTGACCGTATTATACGAAGGATGTCGAAACATTGGAATGGGTGCAGAGGAGATTTATCAGAATGTTGCCTGGTATGGAGGGAAGATCTTATGGGGAAAGGCTGAGGGACTTGAAGCCATTTTCGTTTGGCGGAAGAAGATTGTGAGGTGACTTAATTAGACGTATAAGATAATCAGACGGTTAGATAGGGTGGACAGTGAGAGCCTTTTTCGTCAGATGGTGAAGGCTAACAAAGGGGACATTGTTTTAAATTGAGGGATGATAGATATAGGACAGATGTCAGAGGTAGGTTCTTTACTCAGAGAGTAATAGGGACGTGGAACGCACTGCCTGCAACAGTAGTAGACTCGCCAACTTTAAGGGCATTTAAATAGTCATTGAATAAACAAATGGATGAAAATGGAATAGTGTAGGATAGATAGGGTTCAGATTGGTTCCACAGATCAGCGCAACATCGAGGGCCGAAGGGCCTGCACTGCTGTGTATTGTTCTATGTTCTAAGTGCAGACTTTCTATAAGAGATGTAAGCCTAGTTTAAACTTGTGCTAGCCTCACATATACATCACACCCCTGTTGAGCCTGCCAACAGCACATCTAGCATTTGGTTTACACCTGAGTACAGAAGTTGAGAGGTCATGAAGCAGCTGTTGGAATATTGTGTGCAATTCTGGTCTCCTTCCTATCGGAAAGGTGATATTGTGAAACTTGAAAGGATTCAGAGAAGATTTACAAGGATGTTGCCTGGGTTGGAGGGTTTGAGCTATAGGGAGAGGCTGAACAGGCTGGGGCTGTTTTCCTTGGAACATCAGAGGCTGAGGGGTGACCTTACAGAGGTTTACAAAATTATGAGGGGCATGGACAGGGTAAATAGACAAAGTCTTTTCCCTGGGGTTGGGGAGTCCAGAACTAGAAGGCATTGGTTTAGGATGAGAAGGGAAAGATATAAAAAAGACCTAAGGGGCAACTTTTTCACACAGAGGGTGGTACGTGTATGGTATGAGCTGCCAGAGGAAGTGGTGGAAGCTGGTACAATTGCAACATCTAAGAGGCATTTGGATGGGTATATAACTAGGAACGGTTTGGAGGGATATCGGCCGGGTGCTGGCAGGTGGGACTAGATTGGCTTGGGATATCTGGGCGGCATGGACGAGCTGGACCGAAGGGTCTGTTTCCATGCTGTACATCTCTATGACTCTATGTGAATTAAGGAGGAATGGTTAGTAAGTTTGCAAATGACACCAAAATTGGTTTTGTAGTGGACAATGACAAAGGTTCTCTCAGAGTACAATGGGACCATGATCAGATGGGCCAATGGGGTAAGGAGTGGCAGATTTAATTTAATTTAGACAAACTTGTGATGTTTGCATTTTGGTAAGGCAAATCAGGGCAGGATTTATACATTTAACAGTCGGTGCGCTAGGAAGGATTGCCGAAGAAAGAGACCAAGGGGTGCAGGTTCACAGTTCCTTGAAAGGGAATCAAGGGGAGACAGGATGGTGAAGAAGGCATTTGGCATACTTGCCTTCATTGGTCAGTGTAGTGAGAATCAGAGTTCAGATGTCATTTTGCAGCTGTACAGGACATTGGTTTTTAGAATACTGTGTTCAATTTGGGTCTCCCTGCTATAGGAATGATGTTGTTAAATTTGAACGAGTCCAGAAAAGATTAATCAATAATTTGTCAGGGTTGAAGGATTTGAGCTAAAGGACGACACTGAATAGGCTGGGGCTGTTTTCCCAAGAGCATAGGAGACTGAGGAGTGACCTTATAGGGGCTTATAAAATCATGAGGGGCATGGATTGGGTGAATAGTCAAAGTCTTTTCCCCAGGGTACAGGAGACCAAAACTAGAGGGTGTGGGGTTAAGGTGAGAGGGGAAAGATATAAAACAGACCTAAGGGGCAACGTTTTCATGTAGACCATAGTGCATGTATGGAATGAGCTGCCAGAGGAAGTGATAGAGGTGGGTACAATTACAAATACAACATTTAAAAGACATCTGGATGGACACATGAATAGGAAGGTTTAGAGGGTGGTACTGCTGCCAAATGGGACTAACTTAATTTAGGATAACTGGTCAATATAGACACATTGAACTGATGAGTCTGTTTGAATGATGTGTAACTCTATGACTCTATGAGCAGGAAGCATGTTGTCTGCATCACCTCCATTAGATACAAGGTAATCACACTCCACAGCCCCTTTATCCACTGATACTTATTGTATGTTTAGCACTGGGAGTTTCAAGATTGAATTAGATAATAAAAGGGCTAAATTATAGGTTGCATTGGTTGAATAGATTAGACGCTTAGGGTACAACATCTTAAGGGATTAGCTAATTCAAAATGATTAATAAATTTGATACAGTAGAAAGAAAGAAATTATTTCTTCTTCAGGGGCAGTTCTGAATAAAGGAATATAATCTTAACTAGCAGCTCGGAGAATGTGTATTTAGGCTGAAGACCTGTACGTTCATCTCTCCACCATCCCCACCCCTATCCTCATCTCATCTTCAACACAAGTACCACTTCTTCCAAACTGCTAATGGTTCTGATGAATAGTCAATGAACTCAATCTGTTAACTCTACTTTCTGCTCACAGATGCTGCCAGACTGGGTGAGTTTTGCCAGCAATTTCTGTTTTTGTTCCAGATCTCCAAAATCCACAATCCTTTGCTGTATTATCTAAGAATAGGCTACAGACTGAATGAAGACCTATAGATAGGAGAATCAACAGCAAGAAACAATAATTGGCCAAGGCTCATTCAAGGCATCCATATGCTAGCTCTATATTAATCCCTCAACCAAATATCATTTCAGAACAGATTATCTGGTCATTGTCACATTGCTGTTCACGTGAATTGGTTGTGTGGAAATTGGCAGTCACATTTCCTATGTTACAACAGCAACTGTACTTCAAATGCTCTTAGTAAGTAGTAAATACTTTGAGATTTGACCCAGAAATGATTTTTTTTAATGTTTCATCACAACACTATAACACGAACGTTCCTTTCTTCATTAGTTTTGCAAAGGTATGAACCTTCTAAAGAAGCAATGTTAATTCCTTTGCTAAATTGCCATAAAGGAGGATTTCAGTTAACATGCTTTTAACATGTACTTTCTAATATCTTAAAACTCAATGCCTTGTACAGTGCGAGAAGTCTTACATTTCAAATCATGTGCAGAGTAAACTCGCACTCATTTGTGGTGAGATGACAGATTTCCAATTTGCTTTAAACATTGATGGGTTTTGTTTAATTTGAGGAGGAAAAGAAAGGCAGGACAAGCAAATCACTGTCAGGTTAATCGCAATTGTGTGACTTTCCTCAGGATTGTTGCTTTGAGATAAACTTCTAAATATCATCCAAGCAGAGTGCCAGTGCGTGAGAAGTCATTGGGTTGGAGGGGAGAGAATTATTTTTGATATCTAGGCCATTTCTTGGCAGTCCTGTGGTGCAGTTAGTCCTCAACGGGTTTATGGCAGAGATAGAGGATTGAAAATTATTGTAAAACATGATAGCTCAGTTCCTGTCATGTCAGATTCTCCAGTGTTGTTTCCAAACCTACAGAGAAAAACGAGCGACAGAACTTCAAATAAAAAAAAAGCACAGCAGGGAAAAAGAAGTAATAGATTCTTGTTGAAAAAGTTATTTGAAATGTCTGAAATTTCAGTGATACTTCATTTTAAATAAAGTGCAGACATAGAGCAGTAAAGGTTAAAGGGAGATTTGACAGAGAAAACCAAAAATACAAAAGAAAGTTTCCAGTGGCAGAAGGGTCAGTAACCAATGGAAAATGATTTAAGTTTCAAAAGAACAGAGTGGGAGTTGAGGAGATATTTAATAACCTTAACCCTAATCAAGTTCTTTTATGAGTTGGAAAGCACTAGCTAAAAGGGGTGGCGAATATTAACTTTCAAAACTGAATTGTTTAAATACTTGAACAAAGAGTTTTATTGTCATCAGTAAAAGGCAAGGGAGAGTGGAACTAAAAGAATAGCTCATCCAAAGAGCAGACACTGACATAATGGATCAAAATTCTCCCTCTGCCATGTGTCATTCTGATTGTAGTAATATTACTTTAGACTTACTTTAGAAACAAGATAAATTCAAAAACTTGTTTTGTTATGTGTTTTTGTTTAGTGCATGATGGAAATCAGAACTTTTTCTAAAAAAAAAGAGACCAGAAGATAACAAACAACTGGAATAGAGAAATGTATGAGAATTTATGCACTTAATATTGAAAAAAGCCATTGTAAAAGATGAGGAAAAACAAGGCCATTAATAAATGATGAAGGACTCATGAATAATACATCAGCCATTTGGAGGCATTGAATTAAATATAAAGGCGTAGCCATGATTTGTGTTGTTTTCTTCCAACGTCTGTTCTGTTTATTAAAAACAAGATGCCGACCAAAATTGTAACTGTATCTGTTAAAACATTGCCTGACCTAAGATTGCTACATGGGGTTTTCAATTTCAGGAGTTATGTATTACTTTGTATGTTAGTACTTTTCCTCGTTTCAGTAGGGTTTATGAAAACGGGGTAAGTAAATATTTCGCAGCCATCAAAATGGATGACTATTTGCTTTGAAACTAATTATGATGGAGGATAGAAATGACTTTTTGTGCTCCATATGAATGTTTAACTCATACAGAGAATTTCCCTTTCTGCAAATGAAACAAAGGGAATAACCTATTTATTTTATATGTTGTAATCTCTGTTCAAATAGCAAAGTTTATTTTGGTTAACTAAGACTTTATCAGCTATAGTCATTATTGCCATTTATAGACTCCACTTGGGGTTAGCAATACTCTCGGGTCATTTTGAAATTGTCAGGAATGGATGATAATTTCCTAGTGATGTCCAGACAAACTTGAGACACAAATACAAAATTAAAATAATTATGTAGTGTTTTGCTAGGTTCTTTAAAAACTGAAGTTTATCAGTTTAAATAAAACTGAAAATTGGGAAAAATAGGCAGACATGCAGGGTGGGGGTGGAGGCAGTAATTCTTACAATGAAATCCCCAGGAATATCTCCAAGTAGAGTTGGCAAAATTATGTTTTGACTTGTTCTTGTCTCAATCTAGCTAGATTGCACATTTTTCAGCAATTTCAATAATTGTGATTATTGGTTCAATAATCAATTTTTGTGTAACGTTTGTCTGTACAACACATGAAACAAATAGACTGACTGACAAATGTCTGCCAATTTTCAAATACGGAGGAGCGATCAATCAAATGTTCAAAAAGATTTTTGTGAAAGTTTTCCATTTACCATTTCTTCTCAGTCACTCAAACAGTCGCCCAGAATAAAGATTGGGAGTTTCTTACTGGTTTATAACAAAAAGAGATTTCCACTGAAATGGGAGCACAAATGATGACATTCCCAGTAAAAGCTTCTGATGTCAAGTTTTCTGCAATGATCCTTGCATACATTGATGAGTGTTGCAACATAAAGGTTTGTATTGCACACCAATCCCTGAGGAAAATGTTAGTATTCTTGCCAGCAATAACAACAAGCATTTACCATATATACTTGTGTAAGAGTCAAATTTTAGACTACTTTCTAAGGTTAAATTTATGGAGTCGATGTTACATGGATACTACTTTTGAGGGACTGAAATTCATGCTACAGTCCAAAATACCATATTATTATCAGAAGACCAATTGATCTCAAAATAACTAAAAGAAAAAAATGTCTACCTGTTAAATATGAAGAACGAGGGTCAACATTTGCAGGAGATATTTGGAAAACTCTAGATTTTTTTACCAAAGGTAGGTGGTTGACTTTGATATAAGATCGATTTTTACTTGATATGGAGATGCCGATGTTGGACTGGGGTGTACAAAGCTAAAAATCACAC
The DNA here is from genome assembly GCF_004010195.1 of Chiloscyllium plagiosum. Classification (NCBI taxonomy): domain Eukaryota; kingdom Metazoa; phylum Chordata; class Chondrichthyes; order Orectolobiformes; family Hemiscylliidae; genus Chiloscyllium; species Chiloscyllium plagiosum. Next base: position 27,684,914 of record NC_057725.1, read on the forward strand.
AACACCAGGTTATAGTCCAACAGGTTTAATTGGAAGCACACTAGCTTTCAGAGCTCCACAACTCCCTGATGAAGGAGCAGCGCTCTGATAGCTGGTGCTTCCAATTAAACCTGTTGGACTATAACCTGGTGTTGTGCGAGTTTTGACTTTTACTTGAGTATATATGGTATATAAAACCTTTAATCTAGTGAAAGATCCTAAGATACTTTATTGGAACACAATCAAACAAAGTTTGCTACTGAACCACAGAAAAAAATGCTAGGACAGGTCACCAAAAAACTTGTTCAAAGAGGTAAATTAAGGAGTATCACAATGGAGGAGACTGATACAGAGGTCAAGGCAGTTAGGGAAGGAATTCCAAAGCCCTGGGCTCACATTGTTAAAGACATGATCGTGAAGAGCTGGGTAATAGAATTGTTCAAAAGCTGTAGAGCAGAAGTGGAAGAATTCAGGAATATTGGAGGACTGCAGTAATAGAAAATGTTATGAAGATAGGAGAGTGTGAGAATTTGGAAGAAAGGTGATCAGCAGAAAAGAGTCACCAGTTACAAAACGTGCTTGGAATTTAATATTAAAAGTCTCAAGTTAAAAGAGATTCCCAGCTCGTGCAATTGCATTTGCTTATTTCCTTGAGATTTAACTATTGTTTTGTTCTCCATTGTTCCATTAGCATCCCATTTTGTCTTCCACCATCATGTCGTTTAATTTCTCTTATCATCCACATCTTTCCCTTATATCACTCCACCCTCCATGGACCAGTTTGGGCCAAAGGGCCTATTTCTGTGCTGTAGGATTCTATGACTCTCTCTTCTTCTCAACTTGGTTAAAAGCTGATAAATCTCTAACATCTTCCAGTTCTGATGAAAGTGTAAATCTAATCCTAACCCTCAGAAAAAAAGAGGAAAAATAATCCTAAAACAGGTGCGTTTGGTGCAGATGGGATCATAGGCTACAGTTCTCCATTGCCCAACAGCACCTTCAGGAGTCAGTGGCTGCTGCCAGCACTACACCCAGCAGAGGCTTGGCTCAACAAGATGTCCAGGTCATGTGTGACAGTGGACAAAATGGGTATTTGGGTGAGTGAGGGGGTCACTGGCTAAGGAGGAGAAAGTGAGGTCTGCAGATGCTGGAGATCAAAGTTGAAACTTTATTGCTGGAACAGCACAGCAGGTCAGGCAGCATCCAGGGAACAGGAGATTCGACGTTTCGGGCACAGGCCCTTCTTCAGGAATGGTTGAAATCTTCGAGGAGAAAGTGAGGTCTGCAGATGCTAAGGATGGGGAGGAGGAAGTGTGAAGAATGGCTTTCATCACAACCTGCCTTCCCAATGCTGCATCCTTTGATCAACCTTCAAACCCTACCTGAAAGCTTGCAAGCAAATGGGACAAGGTTTGCTTCCTGAGATTCCCTCGTGATGACTCCCTCAGTCATTACTTGTTAAATACGAGTAGCAATGGGATGAGGTCCATAACCGCTAATTAACTCGCACCCACAATTTTCCTGCCCTGAGCTTAATTAATCAGAGATGGGAAAATAGCAATGCCTATTCTGCACCCAATTTACTGCTTCTTCACCTTCAAACCTGTTACCAGGCGACAGTAAGACACACATATAGATTGTGACTGGTAGAGAGTTTATAGAGGGGAATGATTTCATCACAAGTACTTCAATTTTAATTCATTATTTCAGATTCAAAAATAACTATTCTTGACAGAAATACTATTTATTTTCTTTGGTATCTTTCCTCATGCCCTAACTGGATTTCTGATTTTAATTTCCCCTAAATAATTTGGAAGTGATGTTGACTTTGAGGTGTTTGCTTTTAGATAACATGGAAATAAATGCAATGGTGATTTTAGGCTGTGTGAACCTGCACTATGTGACACAGTTCCCACTGAATTAAATTATATATTCAAAGTGATGTGAGAATCCAATATACACCTACCGCAAGGACGATTGTCCATTCCAGTTTCCATGAGAATGAGATCTCTAAAAAATAGGTTTCTTGCTCATGTTGAACAGGAAAAGCTTTGATAATGGGAAAGCATTTGACAAAACTAATGCAATCCCAAAATGATGACACTTGTATTTGCGATTATTTTCCTGGAGGGCTAAAAGTGTTCACATTGCTAAGCGATTGTGAATCAATTGCAGTGAACTACTTCAATCAAAACTGACTGGCTGAGTTGATAAGACACTCAGGGCATGAATTTTAAGGTTTACATGTCAGAACAAACCAGACAATCATTGATAAGACAGCAGTTTCCTCTGAATGAAACTAGACTTTATTATAGAGATCAGTTAGGGAGGTGGTGACGAGGGAAAGCAGATGCAGGGTGCCGATAATATGCCTGTGAAATTTACCTCAACCTTTCCTCCTGTTCACTTTAGTTCAAATGTGATGCTTTCGATGTCTCATTTCGATCCTTGGCCTGTTAATACAGCTCAATTGAGCTGTGCAATCAAGAGTATCAATTTGCAAGTTATTTTTAGTAAGTGTGACTCAGGAGAGATACTGGAATACACAAAGGATGGTCGTTTTTTCACAGAAATTCTGGAAAAGATCAAATCTAAATGCACTGGTTAAAGCCAGCTTGGATTATAAAACTGATTTATTGTTGCACCATCCCAACATGTATTTTTTAACGTGGAGACTTGACAGAGAGTTTATAAGACTCAAACTTATTATCTTTTCAAGAAACAGTTTTGATGACAAGTTCAAAGAAATTATAATAGGAGCAGGAAGAGGCCATTTGGCACTAAAGTCAGCTCACCACTCAATTAGATCTTGGCTGATTTGTGCTTTACCTCCATCTAAACACTTCTGATTGGTAATCCTTAGTGCCCTTACATAACAAAAATCTATCAATATAGTTCTGACATTTTCAATTTACTTCTTTCGTCCCACCGTTACCCCACCCCAAGTCTCAACCATTTTGGAGGGATGAGAGTTTCAGATATCTGTTACCCTTTGTATGAAGAATTTCTTCATGACATCACCCTTGAACAGCTTAACTGAAATTTGAAGGTTATGCCACCTTGCTCTGGACTTCACCTTGGATTTCTCTCAATCGCTCACACCCATAACCACACCCAAACCCCTAACCTCAAAGGAAATAGAATCTCTTGGAATATTTAAACCATCTTAAGAACATCATTTCTTAATTAAATGTTTTCCTATTTTTGAGAACAAGGGCAAGTGAAGATGTGATGCATTTTGTCAAATTTTGAGGTAAACTGAACTGGGGCAAAATGACCTTGAAAATACATCAAATACATGGAGATATAATGAGCTTTGTCTGTGTGTGTAATGTAGCATGCAGTATTCACTTGGTGGCATATATTAGAAACACTTAAATATAGTGTTTGTCCTAATATATTTGAGTTAAACTTGTATACACATCAATAGGCATCTAGCTAGGCTTGAGAGTAGCAGCTCTTCCTCAAAGCTTCAAACCTCCCCTCAGAGACTTGAGCAACTAATTTGAACTGATCATTCTTGTCTACTACATAGGAGATCTACACTGTCCCAAGTACAGTTAGTTGGATGAGATATTAATCTGAATCTTGTCCATCCTCTTAGACACTTAATATGCACCACGGCACTATTGCAGAAGAACTAGGGAATTAACCGAGAATCATGGACAAGATATATTCCTTAAATAGCCTTCATAAAATAATTTAATTGAATTTTTACCTCATTGCTCTTTACAAGATCTTGTTTTCTGCAAATTAACAATCTTCTTCATTGCATATGCAGACATTTTAAGACATTCTGAAGTCATGAAAGTGTGCTGGAAGTCATTTCTTTCATCAAGTTGCATTTTTAAGCAAACTGTCAACTTCGTATTAATATTGCGTTTTACCAATACTATACTTTGAAGTAACATGACTACATTATGATTATGTTGGTTCCTTTTGAATACACCACACTGATTTTCTTAAATGTTCCATCATCATTACGTAGCCATAAGTGCCTTAGTATATTTGCTTTGTGCTCACTAGTACCCAGCATCGCTAATGTTTGGGAATATATTGCCTTATTGGGAAGTAATCCCACAATGCAAAAGTGACCACATGTCAAAAATAATTTATTGGCTGTAAAGAGCTTTGTGACATTCTGAGGCCATGAAAGGAACTAGAGAAATGTAAGTCTTACTTTAATTCAACCTAGCTCGTTGCATCACCAAGCTACAACAGCCAGATGGCAGCCCTAGGAAGTTTGGTGACACATGAATTAGCTGACCTTTAATCATATTTTTATAAATGGCCCTATTTTTCTCTCAGTTGTTGTGCGCCATATATAATTCAGTGGGAATTAAGACATAAGAACTTAATTAGAAATCTGGGAAAGTTTAATATGCAGTTTAGGAGCACTCTCCAACTCAAAGCATTTCTAGTTCGGCAGAGGGAGGTTGATACAGAGGTCAGGTACTCAACAGTCGGTTAAAATCACATCAGTCAGGAAAAACTGAAGGCTATAAGAGGCTGGGGCTGTTTTCTCTCAAAACAAAAATACAAAGTAGAGGTGAGAGGTGACTCAGTGGAAGGTTTTTGAAACTATGAAAAAGTTTGATCAAGCTGACATAACTAAGATGTTTTCATCTATCAAAGAGTCCAAAATTAGGGGTCATAACTGTAAGACAAGCATAACTAAACTCATAGAGGAATTCAGGGGATTCGGAGAATGGTTGCAGTATGGAACTCATTACTGCAGAAGTAGCTGAGGCAAATTGGATCCATTTCAGAGGAATATCAATAAATACATGAGGGACCAAGAAATACAAAAACAAAATTGATAGGATTAAATAACATAGTTGGAAGGAAGCTTTAATGAATTATGAAAAACATCTTTAACCAATTGGGCCAAAAGGCTTGTTTCTGTATTATAAATATATTGTAACAAAGGATCCTAATACTGTACCAATTGAAAATCATAATCCATTGGACAGAGACTTTCTAATGAGCAATCTTATTGCTACTCACTGGGAGTACAGGTCAAAAAATGAATCCTGTTCTGTTATTGTAAAATAACACACTGAAATTCATTAACACAGAGTCGTACAATGCCAGTAAGGAACTGTTCAGCTCATTGTACCTGCTGGGTCTTTTAAAGCGGCATGAAATTATTCCTGCTGCATCCCATCCCGCACGTATTTAAACAATTCAGTTTCCAAAGCCCTTTTAGGAAGTGAATGACATTACAACTCATGTCTATCTTCCTTCCAATTTTTATGCCAATTATCGTTAAACTGTTTTTCTCTCCTTCCTGTGGAAATAATTGCACTTCATTTAATCTATCAAGACACTTCATAATTTAGAAAACATTTTGAGCAGAGGTTATAAGGAGATTTGATAAAGCTGTTCAAAATCATTAATAGCTGTGCTGGAATGCATTGCATGACACAGCGGTGGAAACTGATTCAAGAGTTACATTTAAAGGGGGAACTGGACAAGAACTTGAAAGGGAAGTAATTACTATACTCATGGGCAAGAGGAGGGAAGTTACAAACCTATTGGATACCTCCTCCAAAGAGCTGGTAAAGGAACCATAGATCAAATTGCATATCCTGTGCTGTAAGGTTGTTTCATTTGTATAACCACCTTGGTTAAGTTTTCTTTTCAACATTCGACAACCTCTGTTCATAGCCCACCTCCCTCACTACTTGAACAGACCATGTGAGTCTCAGCTTAACGTTGACTTCAACAATTCACCTTCAGTTTGGATCATGGTTGCAATTATACTCATCCCCATGATTTGGAGCAGACAATCAATTTTTCAATGTATAATTTCAGTTATATCACACAGTAATTTTTTGCTATAAATTCTGTGTGTTAAGATTGAGCACTCCGCTACGACCTGATGAAGGAGTGACACTCCGAAAGCTAGTGTGCTTCCAATTAAACCTGTTGGACTATAACCTGGTGTTGTGTGATTTTTAACTTCATTCCCATAAGTTGCCTTGTCTTTCTGCTGTCAGCTGTGATTCATTTGGGTGCACTTTGAAATTCTATGCTCGTGACTTAAACACTAAAATCCAGATAGCTACTCTCATTGCAGAGAGTGTTGCACTGTTGGATGCACTATCTTTTGAAGATGTTAATTAAGCCTGTAAGCTCTCTTGTAAGATTGCAGGGCATTATTTTGAGTTAAGTTCGAACAAAAGGTTAAAATCTGAAATGTTAACTGTCCCACAGATGTTACCTAGTCAGCTGAGTTCTTTTTTCAGCCTTTCATGTTGCTATTTCAGATATCTAGCATCTGTAATGTCATGCTTTGTAAAGTATCTTAATATCTTGACCAACATTTAACCCTCAATCAACAACACAAGAAGAGATTGTCTGTTTTGGGGAGTTTGATTAGATTTTTTTTTAGATTACATTACAGTGTGGAAACAGGCCCTTCAGCCCAACAAGTCCACACCGACCCGCCGAAGCGCAACCCACCCATACCCCTACATTTGCCCCTTACCTAACACTACAGGCAATTTAGCATGGCCAATTCACCTGACCCTGCACATCTTTGGACTATGGGAGGAAACCGGAGCACCGGAGGAAACCCACGCAGACACGGGGAGAACGTGCAAACTCCACACAGTCAGTCGCCTGAGGCTGTGAGGCAGCAGTGCTAACCACTGTGCCACCGTGCCACCCACCGTGCCGCTGTGTGTACATTGCCTGTCGCATTTCGTACAATATCTCAGTGACTCTAACGTATTTTATTTGCTGTAAAGCACTTTTGGATGTTCTGAAAGATGCTGTGTAAATACAGTCCTTTTTCCTTTACTTAATGTGAAAGTTTGAATGTGGTAGATGTTTTGCTGTGATGAAGATATTCTGAATATGACAAGATTCTAGATACCTGTTAGTTATGTTGAACAAGGAGAATCAATGACATTGTGACGTTTTTAATTTCCTTTTTTTTTCCAGTTACCACTGTTTTGAGGAGTATGAATTTTACCCAGGAATTTGTAGATCATCTGGTTCTTATGATATTTACTGCTGTAGAATTTCCATTTCTATAATTTTTTTTTAATTCTAGGTCACATCATCCTTTTTGTGTAAGCAATCAAATCAAATCAGCACCTCTGCTCACCATGGGGTGACATAGTGACTTTGTGATTAACAGTGCTTCTGTCACAGCACAGAGAGCTGCGTTCACTTCCACCTTTGGACAACTGTCTGTGTAGAGTTTGTACATTCTCCCTGTCTCTGTCTGTGTTTGCTCCGATTGCTCCACTTTCCTTCCACAGTCCAAAGATGTGCAGGTTCGGTGGATTGGCCAAGCTAAATTGCCCACAATGTATAGGGATCTGCAGGCTAGGTAGATTAGTCGAAAGAAATGCAGGGTCCCAGGGATGGGGTTGGGTCAAGGTGAGATGCTCTTTGGAGAGTTTATGTGGATTCGAGTGGCCTGCTTCCACACTGTGGGAATTCTATGATTTTGATAAACCTGCATATGGCTGAATGTTGCCCTGAAAAACGGTTTCTAAAATTTTCTCAACCACCGAAGGTAAACTAACTGTTCTGTTGCTGTTTGTCTCATCCTTAAACCCAGTTGGAACAAGTTGGAGCATCTGAAATTCTCCAGTTATCTGGCTCCATCCCTGATTGTAAGAAACACTGAGAAACCGCTACAGTAACTCTACAGGAAGCATCCTGAAATGTGTGTCTGAAGGGTGTCTCCTACCACCCTTTGCATACAGAACATCCCTCCTGCTTTCCAACTCCTCCACCTTTAGTGAAGCATCAATAAGCATGGAAATGCTTTCTCTCTCTCATGATGTGCCATTCTTCAACATTTTTCAAGTCAAATTCACTTCCATCATATCTGCTAGCATCTGCTTCAACTGCAATATTTCTTCCCAATAACAGATGCATGAGAGTGCTAAATTATGCAGACCAGCATTAAGCAGTGCGATTCTGAACACTATTGATCTATACAACCAATGAGCAGGGGTATTAGCACTGACTGAAAGCAGCTGTCGTTCAAACGACTGGGTGTCATGAAATCCCCTGCTGCCTACATTATATTGAACGAGCACAGATTAATTGCACATTGCAAAAATCTTCCTCCATTTTAAGGGCCTATTCTCTTTAGCCCCAGGAATGTGGACAATAATGACTGGAACTGCTGCCCACCGGTAGGTAATTCACATCTGAAAGATTTGGTTGTGGAATTAATAATATGCAGCAACGTTTGAAATCGGGAAAAAGCTAATTCTCTTCTGGGTCATGGTTATGCTGAGAAGAAAGCACTTATTACTGTGTCAGATTACACTCTTATGAAGAGGGCTGAATAAATATTTGATAAAGAAGAGAACTGGGTTTGTGCGGATATGCACAGATAGAGATGAATAAAGTGCTTTGTGACATGTAAAGATTCTATGAATACCCTGCGTAGTTATGACAAGAAACCATGAATATATCAGTGTCATTCCATAAGCTTGTAATCCTAAGAAAGTGTATCACCATTGAGGGCATATAATACCAATGAGGTAAATAATCATAGCTGGCAATACTTAGGTGATAACTATTGGTCAGATTACTGAGGTGAACTTTCCTGGATGCAGGTCATCACAACAACAGAGCAACGGGTGAGGTTTGGCCCTCATGACAGGCACTGAGGAACAGTGACATTAGCAAGTGAGCTGAGGACCTTCACAGAGAAATAGACAAATTGGTGCCAGACTTGTGTGGGAGTTGGGAGCAGTGGCAGTGAGGTCAAAGGTAGCAGTGACAGTGGAGAGGCGAAGCGGACTGACAGTTGATCTGTGTGAGACTCGAGCATGATTACACCGACATCAAGGTTACAAAGAGCAGCAAGAGCAGGGATGTCCCAAAAGCAGATAAATTGAGGTAGAGCTGTGTGAGAATTGAGTACGGTGACACCAAAGTTAAAGGAGCAGGGTGGGGAACAGTCCCAGCCGCAGACAGATTGGGGTGGAGCTGTTTCACCAAAATCAAGGTGCAACCTTACAGCAGAGCAAGCAACTAATTGGTGCAAAACTGTTCTAATTGTTCTTGACTGAGGCTGAGGCCTTCAGCATTGCTTAAAAACTTTATATGGCGAACTAATATTTTAGAACTTCAGTACTAAATTTCTTTGCCTGACAGAGTTGTTTGTCTGACATAAAGAAGGATACGACTTTTCTAGTCTATACTTAATTAGGAGTATGTCCAATTTTGATGGGTCACATCTGAACAAGAATGGAAGCTACATTCTCATGGCAGGTTTGCTCATGCTGAACGGGGTGAATTCAAAATTAGATTGGAAGGATCGCATCTCCCTGACATGGTTCACAAAGGAGAGAAGCTGAGGTGAAATTAGAAGTTAAAACACGAGTAAGTGAACCCATAAGGCAGAGAAAACATAGGCTAGATAAGAAGGAATTGCTTTTAGCCAGGCTAAATGGAATAAGTTTTCAGGAGAGGAGCCTGAAGAATAAGAAGGATGTGCTAAGAGCAGAGATAAGCACCTGGAAGTATGATATCTTAAATATGACAGACACTTGTCTGAAACTTGAACAGGTTTTTCAGCTGGTTATAGGACAGTCAGACAAGGTGAAGAGTTGCTTGAACGGGAAGGGTTCTGTGTGCTGGTTAAGAAATCAATTATAACCGTGAAAAGGATGATATCTGGGAAGAATCATTAAATAGGCCAAATGAGTAGAAGTAAAAAAACACAAAAGAGACAAACATGCTGTTGGACATGTACTAAAGGCCTCCAAACAGTTAAGGAAAGATACAATGTTAAAAAAAAACTAATCAAATTACAGAAAAGTATTAGAATAATGAGGCAGTAAGAATTGGGGATTTCAAACTAAATATCAAGTAGATAGTTTTAGTGTGCAAGGTCAGGAGGAAGACAAAATTCTTTAACTGCATCCAGGAGAATTTTATTAAGCCAATAGATATAAAGCTCAGCAATAGAGGGGTGAGTTCTATATTGAATACAGGTACACAATCCTTTATCCGAATTACTCGGGACCAGCTGGTTTTCGGAATTCAGATTTTTCAAATTTCAGAATAAGTGACAGTTTGATGGTGAAATTTTTAAAAACCTTACTGAACAGCAGACTCACTGAGTAAAATGGGCCCTGAAACAGAATTGAGGCCTGCCAGTGTTGGACCACGCCACCACCACCCCACCCCCCACATCTCATCTGAGTGACACACATCGAGTGGGTGTTGACTTGGTTTAACTGTTTGCACACCAATCAACTTTGTTAATGAGAAAAAAACTTCACAGAAAAGCCTTTGGAATTTGAAAATCAGCCACAGATAAAATGACTTGGGGGCTTTAAATGTTGTGCCATTATTAAAAACAGGAAGAAGGGACAAACCAGGAAACTACTGACCATTTAGCCCAATGGTAAGAAAGTTATTAGAATGTGCATACACGTGACTCCAGGCCCACATCAATGTGGTTGAATCTTAACTACCCTTGAAATGGCCTAGCATGTCACTGAGTTGTGCTAACTGCTAGAAAGTCTTTAGAAAGGATCAAAACAGGATAGACTACCTTACATCGATGAAAACACCAGAAATTACTTTTGTTTACCTGTATTTGGAATGGAACTAGGTAGACAATGTATCAGTCTCCCAGCATTTTGGAGATGGTGACCATAACTCAGATTTAGGATAGTTGTGGAAAACGGTAAGTATCGGTCAGGGATAAATGTTCTATACCAAGGAAAGGCTAATTTTACTGATTTGAGGTACAATTTGGCACAAGTGGACTTGGATTAGCAACTTGCAGATATAACTGCATCAAAGCAGTGGGAAGCATGCAAGAGGAAATAGTGGTAGTACAGGGCAAATGTATTCCTGTAAAGATGAAAGGTGGGACCAAGACCTGAGAAGCCAGGATTTCAAGGGGCATTAAGATTAGGATTAGGAAGGAAAGAGAAATTTATGGCAGACACCAAGGGATGAAAATGGCAGACTCCCTAGTGTATAAAAAGCGTAGGGGAACTTAAAAAGGAAATTAAGAAAGCAAAAGAATGCATGATAAACCATGGATAGATAGAATAAAGGAAAACTCAAAAGTTTTTTAATATATATTCAGATGCATTAGGGATTCTAGTGATAATCTGTAAATGGACCTGGAAGATGTGGACATAATCTTCCACAAATAACTTGTGCTGGTCTTTACAAGGGAAATGGATGAGATTGGTGCAAACATCAGGTTTGTGAAATATTAGAGGAAATTTAACATCAGAGTGGGTACTAGCAGGTTTAGCAACCTTAAACATGGAGAAATCTGCAGGCCCGGATGAGATGTATCTTAGGCTGTTAAGGGAGGCAAAGGAGGAGATATGAGGCCCTTGCTGTAATTTTCAAATGTTCTCTGGCCACAGACAAAAGGACTTGGTTTGCTGATAATGTGCCATTGTTAAAAACAGGAAGAAGGGACAAACCAGGAAACTACTGAACATTTAGCTTAACCTAAATGGTAGGAAAGTTATTAGATTGTACATACATGTGACTCCAGGCCCACATCAATGTGGTTGAATCTTAACTGCCCTTGAAATGGCCTAACATGTCACTGAGTTGTGCTAACTGCTAGAAAGTCTGAAGAAAGGATTAAAACAGGACAGACTACTTTACATCGATGAAAACACCAGAAATGACTACAGAAAATCCAGCCCTGCTGACCACGCAAAGTTCTCCTGATGGGCATCTGGTGGGGCTAGAGCCAAAATTGGAAGAGCTGTCTCACAAACTAGCCAAGAAGTAGCTTGACATCATCATGCTCATGGAATCATGCCTCACACGCAACATAATAGACCCCATGATCATCATCCCTGGATCTATCCTGTCCCACCAGCAGGTGGCACAGTGGTATTCAATCAAGAGGCAATTGATGTGGAAGTCCTTAATATTAACTTGGGACTCCATGGTGTCTCACATCATCAGATAAAACCTGGTCAGGGAAATATTCTGCTGATTGTCATGTATGCCCCCACCCCACCCTCCTCCACCTCGGCCGATAAACCAGTACTCCATGTTGAACACAACGTGAAGGAAACATTGAGCACTGAGCATTGCAAGGGCACGGAATGTACTTCCATGTCCTCCACCAAGAGTGGTTCAGCAGCGCCACTATCAATCAAACTGCTTGAGTTATAAAGGTCATAGCTTCTACACTCGGTCTGCAGCAGATGGTGAGGGAACCAACTTGGGGGAGAAAAAACATATTCGACCTCATCCTCATCAATCTGCCTGCCACAGATGCATTTTTCCATGGAACTATCAAATAGAATGAATACTGCTCAGTCCTTGTGGAGACCAAGTCCCATATTCACATTAAGAATAGTTCACTCTGCAGACTGTATTTTACACTTTTGAGCTTTTAAAACTGTGGACTGAAATGAGAAAGACCTGCTTTGAAATCCAGGTAATGCAAAGATGGATGTATGTTTTGAACACATTTGATTTTTTTTGTGAACCCTGTTTACATAACTGTAAATTCTAGCAATGTACAATTGAACTGGAACTGAGGGGTTGCTGACAAGTGAAGCAGATTGTGGACTGGAGTCAGTTAGCTCAGTTTGTTGGATGACTGGGTTTGTGATGCCAACTTCACAGGTTCAAGTCCGAGATTAGATTAGATTCCCTACAGTGTGGAAACAAGCCCTTCGGCCCAACAAGTCCACACGACCCTCCGAAGAGTAACCCACCAGACCCATTTCCCTCTGACTAATGCACCTAACACTATGGTATGACCAATTCACCTGACCTGCACATCTTTGGACTGTGGGAGGAAACCAGAGTACCCAGAGGAAATCCATACAGACACAGGGAGAATGTGCAAACTCCACACAGACAATCATCTGAGGCTGGGATCGAATCTGGGAACCTGGTGCTGTGAGGCAGCAGTGTTAACCACTGAGCCACTGTGCTGCCCAAAAGTCCTGCACTGGCTGAGATTGCCATGAAGGTTCTGCCTTCTCAAACGTGCCCCTTGCCTTGGGCAAAGGTGACCCTCAGGTTAACCACACCATGAGTCATCTCTTTCTAATGAGCGAGTAGCCCTCTGGGATTATGTTGACTTTACTTCCTCACTTAGTGGATATTTATCAATGACAAAGGTTTGCTGCCTGCCAACAACAATATGATTGATTGTCAGGTAATTGAACTGCTTGGGCTATAAACAAGGCAGAGAGATGCTAGTCAGGTGACAATAGGAACCAACAGATCTGCAGCAGTCAAAGTTCTCTCTCAGTTTTCCACAGTGAGCTATGTTAAACCTGAAGAAAACCAGCTTATCTTTCCTTCAGCAGATGCTACAAGTTGTGACTTTGACTCGGATGAGCCACAGACTGCTCATGAGTCAATCAATCACATTGTGCCACTTGCATACCAGTGGAATAGTTCAAAAAAAGCAAGGTTGAGGAGAAATCTGTGAATCTGCAAACAACATCCCAACACATCTTGTAAGAGTACAGAGCTATTTTTTCCAGATTTCTTTCCACCAATGTGTTTTTCCCTCTGTTAAGGTTCATCTGTCCATGTGTAAGGAGGAGATTATAAGGGGTTTTGAGTTTTAATTTGTAGAATTGATTTAATTTAAGTTAATTATTTACATGTACCTAAAATCTAATTATCCGTAGTAAACAGTGATTCTTCTAAAGTACAGAAAACTGGGCTATGCTTTTTGTCAACCTGGGTCTAAAAATCCAGTGCTTTGGGGATTTTGAATTTACCTTTTAAAAAGTTGAACTTCTGTGATGGTTGCTGGAATGATGGGACTTGATTTCCAGCATGCTACCTCAGTGAGCATTCCATTGTATTGCGTGGCTCTAACGCCATGCTAAATGGGAGAGACTTTAAACAGACCGAGCATCTCCAAATGGGCAACATGAGGTATGATGGATCGATGACAGAAGCAGGATCATATTCAGTCACAATCTGCAAACTCATGGCCCAGTATATCCTCTAATCTAATATTACCATCAAGCCAGGAGATCTACCTTGGTTCAAAAGAAGGTGCAAGACGTCATTCCAAGAGCTGCACCAGGCATACCTAAAAACGATCTATCAACCTAGTGAAACTACAAAACAGGACTACTTGCACACCGAAGCAGGAGTTATAGACTGAGTTGAGTGACCCCACAACCAACAGATCAGATCTGAGCTCTGCAGTCCTGCCACATTCAGTTGTGGGCAATGGTGGACAATTAAACTACTCACTAGAGGAGGAGGCTTCCCAAATATTCCCAGCCTCAATAATGGAAGTACCCAGCACATAGGTGCAAAAGGTAAATCTGAAGCATTTACTGCAATCTTCAGCCAGAAGTGCTGAATCAATATTTCATCTTAGCTTTCTCCAGTGGTCCCCAGCATCACAGATGCTAGTTTTCAGTTAATTTGATTCACTCCATGTGGTATCAAGAAATGGTTATAGGCAATGGATACTGCAAAGTGTATGCGCCCTGACAACATTCCAGCAATAGTACTGAAGACTAGTCCTCCAGAGCTTGCTGGTTACTTGTTCAAATTGTTCCAGTACACGTACAATACTGATATCTACCTGACAATCTGAAGAAAGCCCAAATTTATCCTGTACAAATAAAGTCAGCCAATCCAGCCAATCAGGCTACTCTCACTCATCAATAAAGTGATGGAAGATGTCATCAATAGTGTTATCATCATCTGCTCTGTGTTGCCCAATTTGTGTTCCACCAGGGTCACAGAGCTCCTGGCGCCATTAACACCTTGGGTCAAACCTGTACAAAAGATGTAAATTCCTTCGGTGAGGGAGAGTGACAGCCCTTGACATCAAGGCCCGTTTGACATTCAATGGTGTTATCATCACTGAATTCACCACTATCAACATCCTTGATGGGGAGGGGTTACCATTGATCAGAAACACAACTAGACTTGTCGTATACATATAATAACGTAAGAGCAGGTCAGAGGCTCGGAACACTACCGCGAATAACTCATCTTCTGACTGCCCTAAAGTCTGTCCATGATCTACATGGCAAAAGTCAGGAATTTGATAGAATACTACCCACATGCCTGGATAGATGCAGCTCCAACAACACTCAAGAAAACTTGATGCTATCCAGGAGGAAGCAGCCCGTTTGATTGACACCACATTCACAAACATCCAATCCCTCCATCACTGATTCTTGGTAGCAGTGTGTACTATCTACAAGATGCACTGCAGAACTTCACCAAAGATCCTCAGACAGCACATTCCAAACTCATGACCACTTCCATCTAGAAGGATAAGGGCAGCAGATACATGGGGGCATCACCAACCTGGAAATCCCCCTCCAAGCCACTCACTATCCTGGACTGGAATATATATTGCCAGTTCTTCACTGTCACTGGGTCAAACATTGGAATTACCCCCAAAAGTGCATCACTAGTCTACCTACAGCATATGGATTGCAACTCTCCACCATCTTCTCAAGGCAACTAGGAATGGGCAGCCAATGAAGCCCATCTCCCATGAGTGAATAAGTAAAACAAAACTGACCCCAACCACTCTGCGTGCTGCCATAGCCACTTTTCAGTTGCATGTCCAGCTCATACTGGACACTGTAAGATCTATCTTGTCACCAAGTGGACAAATCCCAAATCCCTTCCTCCCAGAGCCTCCATGTCCCCCTCTTACATTGCTCTGTCCCTTTTACATTTTTGCCTATTCCCTCCCAATATCACATCAAATGTCAATTCAAACTGTCCTTCCTTCCCCCAGGCCTTGAAGCAACATCACTATGATGCCCCCTCTGCTCCTCTGTATTGTCCCTGTGGAGGACATAGTGGTGTTCCCAGTTAATTACAACACACTCTGCCCTGCCCAAGGCCTACAAAGCTCTCCAATGCCCTTCTGTTTAACCACATAACCTTGAGTTACACTCCCCTTCACTGTTCTTGTTCCCACCTCTACAAATACATCTTCTATTTCACCACCACACCTCAGCCTTGATTCCCTCACCCTTTTGGTAATGATCTCCCCACTGCCCCTACAGGCCTGCTTTGCTACCTACAAGGACTGTACTCATCCCAGACCTTTAACCAACTTCAACAAGCAGGCCCTAGACATGACTGACTCGGCCCTGACCACTGTCTTTCCAGTTCCCTGACTGATGAGAGATGATTCGCCTGGCTGCTGATACTAGTCCTACAGGACAGACCATTGTCCATTTCCCAGACTGAAGATAGACAGGTCCTTTGACCATGACTGACACAAGCTGCACTAGACTGTGTGTGTGGATGTGCCCCTAATTGATAGTAAAGGCAGCCAAAAGCAGCTTCTTCTTGACTGGACAGCAGAGTAGTCCCTAGTTAGTTTTCAACATACCCATTTGATTGAATACATACATAGTGTGTTGGCTATGCAAGCAGCTGGCACATGCAGTAAGTGCTAGATTGATGTCTTTGGTATGCCATGCAGTAAGGTGTCCCAGCCCTGAGACAGATCTCCACTGATAAGCAGCCTGTCTATGTATCTGTGCTAAACAGCATGTCAATACAACCTTGAATCTGACTGAAACATCAATGCACTAACAGATATGGCAAGGCTACAAACATACAGGCGGCACTGAGTGAGTGAGCACTAAGTCAGCAAGTGGAAAGCTCTGAGATGCAGCCTGATCCAGTCCAAAAACTGGTTACCTATCCCTGAATGCCACATCTCCCTTTGCAGCCTTCCCAAGCTAATTGCTGAGGAGAAAGTGAGGTCTGCAGATGCTGGAGATCAGAGCTGGAAATGTGTTGCTGGAAAAGCGCAGCAGGTCAGGCAGCATCCAGGGAACAGGAGAATCGACGTTTCGGGCATAAGCCCACTGACCTGCCCTGTAACACAGGTCTGTGCTTCCAAAGTGGCCTACATGGGTATCAGAGAGATATCATAATGATCATGAGGAGTTGGCAAGTGTATGATGCCAATCTTCATGGACAAAGTGTATGTGAGGCTGGTGCCCATGGATCTTGTCCTGGGATGCTGTTTGGTGCTGAGTAACACGGAGAGTCCTCGCAGCCAGTGGCAAACTGAAGTAACCAGATACCCATTTTGATTTCCATGTGGATATTTCTCCATATCTAGCTTGTTCAGTGCATTTGGTAAGAAAGAAAGCTGAATCTTAATGAGGCAAATTGCAGTATTAACAAGGAATCTAAAAAACTATAAACTCCATTAATTTTCAACTCATTGTTGCCTCGTGAGAAACAATCCTCACCACTCAGTAAAGGCAGAAAAGATACAGCAATGGGGCTTCCAACATCAAAATAGACCTCACAGACTTTGACAAAAGGTCAGTTAGACTCAAAAAGTCAGCTCTTTTCTCTCCTTACAGATGCTGCCAGACCTGCTGAGATTTTCCAGCATTTTCTCTTTTGGTTTCAGATTCCAGCATCCACAGTAATTTGCTTTTCTCACAGACTTCTCATCTGATTCTGTCACAAATCTCAACATCTATCAAATCATATTGCTCAGACCCCTATAATATTCCTTCCAGGAAGGTGGGATTATTAAGACTCCTGCTGAGTTATCAGAACAATTCCATTATTTTGTTCCCACACTACCTTAATTAATAATTTTGTTGTGTCAATTGCTCAGTCTACATCTGTAATGAGAACGCCCAATGTGTAATGCAACAATTGCACACTCCTGTCACCGGCGACGTAATATCACTCCAGCCTTGTGCCCTGCATCTCCACAGCCTGTCCTATATGCTTCAACCTTCACTTCTTCCCTGCTTCAACAAATTCAAAGTTTTAATTAAAATATAAATAACAATATCAAATCAAACAGCTGTATCAAAGGAAAGGCAGCTCTGAGGACATAAAAAGAAGTATGTGATAACTGTTCTGTTCAAACATTGCTCACCTTCTAACCTCATGTTGCCTGAAAGCTCCCTATGTGAAGTATATCAGAAAATCAATGAGTCTCATTTGATATTTCTCATTTTCACACACAAAATCAATGACTCTCATTTGATATTTCTCATTTTCACACACATAATTCCCTGGAGAACTAACCTTATAATATTCTGAACTGATTTTCTTTTGAAGAACTGGACTTGGATTTGACATAATTAGGCACTGTATTTATCAGTGCCATTGCATTCATTCTCTTTCTGATGATGGTAAACCTGCTTCAAATACAGGTGAAGTCGTTAATAAGAAGCAAGCGGCTTCTTCCTGAAGTTACTCTGTTCTAGGCTTCTCACTATCATTAATAATAGTCATGCCATTATTTCCTGTGAGGCAAATTGTTTTCAAATTACTTCAATTTTCTGGTTAACTTATCTGGTATGTCATAAAGACTGTTAACAAAAGAGTAACTACAGTGTGTTTGTATGTATAACAGTCACATCTTATTTAAGTGGAAGGACTGGAAAATCACAACTTTGAGATGCACATCCTCGAAAGTCCAGGAGTGTAGATGTTGAAAATTTTAGGCTTTGGTTCCTACAGCAATATGTTCCAATCCACTAAAGGCCAAAGAAAGATTCTGTTGAATTTAAGCTCTAAACTTTGCTTTAAACCTTTCTAACATTATCCAGACTGGCTTCCTTTATGCCTTTGTTCCTACTAATTTATTAATTAATTTTATGATTTTTTTTCTATTAATTCCTTTGTTCCTTTGTGCCTAAGATAAGTAGTGACTTGTAAATTCTTAACTGTATTCATCTGAGTACACGTGGCAATAAAGCTAATTCAATTCAATTTCTGCATCCATAACTTAAGCTCCAATAAAAATTTGCTGTCCATTTCACAACTCTGTACTAATTTCAATTCAGCCTTCACTACCTGAGCTTGCTGACCTACACTGGCACTCATTCAACTTTAAATTTCTCAACCCTGTCTCCAAATTTATCCAAAGTCTCATCCTAGATCAAGAAACCCTTCAAGCTCTGCAATGTTTCAACTTAATGATGAGACCATTGAAGAAATGCAATTGTACTGGCTGGCTTGATGTAGTCATGTGACATCTTCTTCTGGTGGACTGATGCCTTCCACAGAGTATCAACTTGTGCAGTATGTTAACCATTTAGATATCTGATGTATGCTGCTGCTCTAAGGTTGGTGTAGCAAGGTGCTGCACGGCAACATGTACATTCCTTATTTGACTGATTAACTGCTTAATCACCTTTATTGTCACAAACTTCCTGCCTTTTCATCTGTGCTTAAAAAAACAATGTAACCAAAGAGTCTGGGAGACTAACTAAGTGCCAAAAAACATTGAGCTAACAAAGCAATGCCACCCACAAAGCAACTGCAGCCTGTAACTCCATACTGAAGTCATGTGCATTGTAAAAGTAATGTCAGGCAAACAGATGCTGGCTGCCTCCAAGTCAGTCAGGTTGCCGTAGTCTTAGCAGACCACAGGGCTACTCTCTCATTAGAGAGAGAGACAACTGGTGGTGATTTAAGCTGAGGGTCAACACACCTCAGACAAGGGGAGAGGTCAAGAAGCAGGGTCCTTCATGCTAACTTCAGTCAGGGATGGGAATTGAACCCACACTGTTGGCATCACAGTGCTTCACAAACCAACCTTAAAGTCATGATTTGGAGATGTTGGTGTTGGACTGGGGTGTACAAAGTTAAAAATCTCACAACACCAGGTTATAGTCCAACAGGTTTAATTGGAAGCACTAGCTTTTGAACAACACAACCACCTGATGAAGGAGCAGCACTCTGAAAGCTAGTGCTTCCAATTAAAATTGTTGGACTATAACCTAGTGTTGTGTGATTTTTAACTTTGTATAACCTTAAAATGAGTGAGCTAAGAGCTATAAGACACATGCATCCATGTCAACACAAAAGCATCCATTCAGATCCATGACTGTTCTTGCATGTAATGTCAGTTGACATACACATGTAAGTCCTAGATGTCCCCGAGTTTCATAGAAAGTGCTGAAGACCTATTGTGATATTTCAGTTCCTCTGAGAGCAGGCATGATGATGTGGTGAGGCTGGTGTGTTTCTGATACCAACTTACATGGGTGAAGGGCTAAGGACAATGGTGGCCAGGGAAAATTCAGGGACATCTGAATATGCAGTTGCACATTGGTTCATAGAGGTATTCAGAGATCTGCAGTTGTCAGGCACTTGCATTGTTTTAGCTGTTGAGATATTGCACCACCAAGTTTCTCCGTGGAGGACAGAAGAATTGGAAGTGGTTTATAAATAAAGCAAGTTGGAACTTTAATGAGATGTGAAATCACAGTTAAAAAAAGGTACTTGATCAAAGGTGAGATTCTGAAACCTGTTAGTGCTGAAAATTGGAGAACCTTTTCTCGACATCGAAAATCTGATTTCTTTCATTCTCAGGTCACATCTCCCTCACTTTTCTCCCCATTACTCACACCATACCAGAGATGGGAAAATTCCATCCACAGTTCTAATAATAATTATAATCTTCTTTCTAACCAATATGCATTGAGTTATTTGATTAATTTGTAACTGCAAATGATTGTGCATGCAATTTTGTTTAGGCTTTTTTATGAAAAGGGAATTGTTTGGCATAATGAAGCTGTACTTATTGTACTGGATAACTTGCTGTGATCATGTGACTCCTCCCTCCACTGTAAGTGCCTTTGCCTAAAGCCTGTGGCAGCATTTGCAGACATTAGTTGTAACAGATTTTAAATTGATGGCTCAGTCTGGCCTGTCAAATCGATGCAAATGATCTCATGCCAGCTATTCAGAAGAAAAATTGCATTAAGAGGATATAAAAAAGAGACATAAAGGAAAAGCAAATCATTTCTTTTTTAATTTTATAATTTTAATGTATCAAGTTGCTGTCAGCTTGGACTTTTAGTATTTTCACACAGTAACAATCTTTTCAGCTGAAAGAGACAGTAATAAGTTTAACTAATAGCAGACACTGTTATTGTCCTCATGCAAAATAATCTGTCTTATTATGTTATGTACAAAGTGGAGAAACAAGTGTACATTACCTTAACCAATCTAATTAAACATTGAAATATTTACAACACAAGGGTTGTGTTTAGGGGATAAATTAGACTGGGTAAATTTAATTTCAAGTCAGGTACAGAAAGTGGAATAAAAAGAGAGAGAAAGAAAGATTACATTAAAAGAGACGGAAAAAAGGTGCTGTATAGGAAAAGTAAACTACATTTTAAATTTTATAATTTTATATCTTCAGCAATTGAAATCTGAAAAAAATAAGATTCTACACTTTGTGTTAATTTTTAATGTCAGAAAAGTTAATTGACAGAAATTAATGATTATTGTCCTTGAAATGCCACTTATACTGTTAAAAACATTTTATGTTGAGTTTAGCTCTATTTACTGCACAAATACTGCAACCACACATCATTCGACATATTTCAATGATTTGGTCGGCAATGGGATGTCATTTTTGCAAAGTTCACAGCTGTGTGGCACAACTCAGTCAGTAATGTTTGAACTTGTCCATTTTAGCATGTGTTTGCGTGAGGTTTCTGTGTCAATTATACATAATAATAGCACTATTAGCTTCAGTGTTACGGAAAAGCAAAATCTGGCTGAAAATCTTGAGAAATCAAAGTTTTTCCAATCACAAATAATTCTGGGTCAAGTGCCACAGCCAAAAATGGAACAAAACTTCCTTTGCCCCAACAATCTGTATCAATCCAAATCACTGAAATGCACCCAGCTCCAACAAGCAAGAATGTCAATAACTAATGTTGGAAATGGGTCTGAAAATATTAATATTGAGAAATGCTATAAATATAATTTACAATGATGTTATTATGTGAACTTGTGGACAGAACAGTTTAGGATCTACAATGGTTGTAGCCTAACATATGGCACTCTTCATTACCTTCATAATAATGACTATCATATCAATGTAACCTGTAATTAGTTTCTAAAATGCAAAACACTACATCTTGCTAACTGCAAGTGACTTTTGTAGTGTGGCCAGGAATGACATTCCTCTACCACACCAGACCAATCAAGCCCTGTAACTTCCTACACTGAAAGAGAATTATAGCTGGCATGACCATACAACAACGAAAGGACAGAGAGTCAAGATAATTGCCGAAAAAAAAAATGAAGGGAGATAAGGACAGTGTTTTTTTATGGCAGATTGTTATGAATACACTGCTTAAAAGAAAATAGATGCACACTCATTGATAACTTACAAAAGGGTATATGATAAGTACTTCAAAAGGAAAAATGTCATTGGGAATGGGAGCCAGCACAGGCATGATGTACCAAATGGCCTCCTTCCACTCTGTAAAATTATTGGATTTTATCGTAAAGACTCAATTAAGCAAAGAAAATGCATTCCGAGTTTTTAATGGAGATGAGCAAGAAATAAAGGAACAACATGTATCAAGAAATGCATCCATTAAGGGCTTTTATACTATTAACTGCAAATAAACTCTGAAACAAAATCTACAAAAAGTTTTCTTAAGAAGTGCCCTGATAACGATTGCAGCGATGTTATTAACAAAGTGGATAAATCATAAACATTGATTTCAATAAATCACTCAGGACATGGGCTGTAACACAAGCATCAGCTGTGCTATATTCCAGACAGTCCAAAGCATTTTTGTGCTTCATCACACTCTGCTGATAATTTGCTATCTTTGATATTGCAGCTCGCACTCCAATCACAAATGATACACTGGCAACATTCTGTGACTGTGCCATTAATGTCATAAAAATATCTGCATTCTCTTTTTGTCCCGAAGAGTTGCTGATTGCTCCTTTCCTCCTTACCCAGGAAAGAGGTTAACATTTTATTCGTCTTTCTTTTTTTACCGCCTAACTGCAGTAGTGCTTATTTTTCCCCCAGCACCCATGTTGTGTGTGTGCAGGTGTGAGACACAGTGAGAGACACAAGGTGCACAAATCTTTATTCAAATTTCCGCCACCAGGAAGAAAGGAAACACCCGAGTGGCCAGTGACAAGCAGTGCCCTTCACATCAAAGAGCAATGCTGTGTGATCAAACAGTGAAGAGGAGGGCAGGGATTAAATCAAAATAGAGTTGGAGGGGGAAATAACACACTCCACTCCCTGCGGCACCCACCTCTCCCTGAACAACTCCAGGGTGTTGGTGGACACCACGTACTCCTTTTCCAGAGACACCCGGGCTCTAACGTAACCGCAGAAGAGGGGCAGGCAGTCAGCCCTAACGACCCCCAAAGGTTTACATTTTTCATTGTAGATTGCTTATCTTTCATTAGCCATCACAGAATGAGTCTTTGAGGATGTCTAACCATGGCAGGCTCATCACCTGCTCCACACAACAGTGATGAATGAGAAAGTGAATCCTCTTATACACGTGAGCCACTTTTTATTACATATTTAAATATAATCCACAAGTTTAACAGTAAACCAATGTCTGCCATGTTGGGACTAGGTGGTCTGGCTACTATGTTGGTATATTTTGTGCCCAAAATAATCAGATGCAATTTATATCAATTTCAAACTCTTTACTACACAATCTGACTTTCCCTCCATCATGAGGTCAAAAGTGGGGATGATTGCACAATGTTCAGCACCATTTGTGACTCCTAGATACTGAAGCAGTCCATGTTCAAAGGCAACAAAGTCTGGATAATATCCAGACTTGGGCTGACAAGTGGCAAATAATATTCACACCACGCAAATGCCAAGCAATGACCATATTCATTAAGAGACAATCTAACCACCATCCCCTGTCATTTGATTGTGTTACCATCCCTGAATTCCCAACTATGGGCCCCAGCTATGCCTGTCTCTTTGTTGGCTACGTAGAACAGTCCATCTTCCGTAGTTACACCGGCACCACTCCCCACCTCTTCCTCCATTACATTGATGATTGCATTGGTGCCACCTCGTGATGCTGCGAGGAGGTTGAGCAATTCATCAACTTCACCAATACATTCCACCCTGACCTTAAATTTACCTGGACCATCTCTGACACCTCCCTCCTCTTCCTGGACCTCTCCATCTCCATTAATGACGACCAACTTGACACCGACATTTTTTACAACTCACCTTCCACGCTACCAATCTTCGCATAAACCAAATCAACCGCCAACATTTCCGCCACCTCCAAAATGACCCACCACCAGGGATATATTTTCCTCCCCACCCCTTTCCACCTTCCGCAAAGACCGTTCGCTCCGTGACTACCTGGTCAGGCTCCACGCCCCCCAACAACCCCCCCTCCCATTCTGGCACCTTCTCCTGCCACCGCAGGAATTACAAAACTTGTGCCCACACCTCCTCCCTCACCTCCATCCAAGGCCCCAAAGGAACCTTCCACATCCATCAAAGTTTTACCTGCACATCCACCAATATCATTTATTGTATCCGTTGCTCCCGATACGGTCTCCTCTACACTTGGGAGACTGGACGCCTCCTAGCAGAACGCTTTAGGGAACATCTCTGGGACACCCACACCAATCAACCACACCGCCCTGTGGCCCAACATTTCAACTCCCCCTCCCATTCAGCCGAGGACATGGAGTTCTTGGGCCTCCTTCACCACCGCTCCCTCACCACCCGACGGCTGGAGGAAGAACACCTCATCTTCCGCCTCGGAACACTTCAACCCCAGGGCATCACCCGCTTCCTCATTTCCCCTTCCCCCACCTTCCAAACTTCCAGCTCAGCACTGTCCCCATGACTTGTCCTATCTGCCTATCTTCCTTTCCACCTATCCACTCCACCCTCCTCTCTGACCTATCACCTTCATCCCCACCCCCATTCACCTATTGTACTCTATGCTACTTTGTCCCCACCCTCACCCTCCTCTCATTTATCTCTCCACCCTGCAGGCTCCCTGCCTCTATTCCTGATGAAGGGCTTTTGCCCATCGATTTTCCTGCTCCTCGGATGCAGCCTGAACTGCTGTGCTTTTCCACTCTGATCTAGAATCTGGTTTCCAGCATCTGCAGTCCTTGTTTTTACCTGAATTCCCAACTATCAATATCCTGGGGGTTACCATTGACCAAAAACTAAACTGGATTCTCCACTCAAACATAATGGCAACGAGAGCAGTTCAAAGGTTAGTAATACCATGGCAAGCCCCTGTCTGCATCAATGGTAGTGAGGTGGAGATGGTCAAGAGCGTCAAGTTCCTGAGAATGATGATCACCAACAATCTGTCCTGGTCCACCCATGTCAACATGACAGTCAAGAAAGCACAACATCATCTCTACTTTCTGAAGAGGTGAAGGAAATTCAGCATGTCCACAAGGACTTACCAATTTTTATAGATGCACCAGAGAAAGTATCCTGTCTGGATGCATTACAGCATGGTATGGCAACTGCTCTTCCCAAGACCATGAGAAACTACAGAGTCCTGAACACGGCCCAGATCATCATGCAAACCAGCCTTCCATCTATTGACTCCGTGTATACTTTCTGCTGCATTGGGAAAACAACTAACATAATCAAAGACCCCTCCCACCCCAGTTATACTTTGTTCTCCCCTCTTCCATCAGGCAAAAGGTATAAGAATTTCAATACACGTACAAACAGATTCAAGAACAGTTTGTTCTCTGCTGTTAACAGACCTCTCAGATGTTAATTCTGATCCCTCTCTACACCTTCTCTGTGGCTGTAATACTTATTCTGCTCTCTGTTCTGCTACCCTGATGCACCTTGTATGATACGATCTGCCTATATAGCACACAAACAACATTTTTCACTCTGTCGGTATATGTGACAACAATAAATCAATTAATCAATCAATTAACTCACTTCCGGACTTCCCAAAACCTGGCCTTCGTTTACAAGGCCTAGTCAGGGGTGTGATGAAATACTCCCATTTGCCTGGATGAGTGCAGTTCCAACAACTCTCCAGAAGTTTGAAACCATTCACGACAAAGCAGCCTGCTAATTTCCATACTATTGTCATCAAAGCCCTTTGAGATGTCCGGAGGTTCTTTAAGACATTGTCAAAAGTATAGATGGAAAATAGGAGGCTTATGAGTCTTCTCTGTCAGCAAGGTCTACTATAATAGGTTTAGTCTCAGCAATAGTCCAATACATACTTGAGGCCCCAATATTTAGACTTTTGCCAACATGTACCTGACCTCTCTAGCCTGAATGGAAGCGTTCAACAGAGACAGGATATACATTCCATATAGGACAAAGAGAGCCTCTGCTGTACAGGTTTCCTGAGAAATTAATTTATAGAATCATAGGGCTGCTGTTTCCCCTCATTGTCTTTCCCTCCAGTCATGCAACCCACTGGCCCTACTCTCACACGTACCTCTTTTCACTTCATGTCGCTGTATCCCATTATTGACTGATATATCATTGTCCTCTTGCTCTGAAATGTATTTATTTTCTATCACCTCAACCTTTGAAACTCCATTTCCTCCTTTAAGTCACTAAGAAGGAATTAATTCAGCTAAGTCATTGTTTACCAATTCCAAAGCCTCCTGCTTTGTCTTGGCAATCAATTTATTTTGTTTTTGATTAATCCTCGATGAAGCATTTGAAAAGTTTTCCTACATAGAAGGTCCTATATCAATACATATTTACTTTATCCTTTACAAGCAATTATCTAATGTTGAACTGGGTTGTTCAAAACCTTGATGCCCTATTTGACATGACAATGAGATGAAAGTTACATTTCTGCACCATTACTAAGGCCATTTCTTTCTATCTCTTTAACTTCAGTTACTTCTGCTCCTTCTTCCTGGAATCCTGATTCATTCCTTTCTTAACTTTGGTCTCAACTTATCCAAAACAATAATACAAAACAAAGATAAAACAAAAAACTGTGGATACTGGAGATCTGACACAAAGATGGAAAGCGCTAGAGAAATTCAGCGGGTCTGACAAAACCAGTGGAAAGTAAAAAACAGAATTAATGTTTTGAGTCCACTGACCCTTCCTCAGAACTATTCCAAAGCAATCCTACCTGGTCCCTTGTATTCAATCTTCCATAACATATAACCATCTAAAATCTCTGTTGTCAATGTCCTTACTTGCACCATTCACTCATTACTTCAGCTCACAGATCTTGTTTGGCTCCAGGTCAAGTAACTTTATTTTGAAATTTGCACCTTTGTTTTCAAATCCCTATATAGTCTCACCTCTGCCTATCCATGTAATCATTTCTTAACCTGGAATCCACTTTAATCCTTCGATGTGTCAATTCTTGCTCCTTGATCTGATTTGATTTATTGTAGTCACTTATATCTAAGTACAGTGTAAAGCTTTATTTGCGAGCAGATCATAGCAAACAAGGACATACAGATCATTGGGTGCTTCGAGCGCGACACACAGGTTACACATCACAGCAGGTGTACAAAGCAAGATCAACATTGTTTGAAGTTAGAGAGTCCATTCATCAATCTAATAATGGCAGGGAAGACGCTATTCTTGTACCTGTTGGTGCTTGTTTTCAAGCTTCCGTAACTTCTGCCTGATGGAAGGGTTGTAGGAAAGCATTACTGGGGTGGGAGGGGTCTTTGTTGATATTGGCAACTTTTCCTCTGCAACAAGAAATGTAAATGGAATCCATGGATGGGAGGTTGGCTTCTGTGATGGTCTGGGCTGTACCCATAACCTTCTCTAGTTTCTTGTGGTCCTGGGCAGAGCAGTTGTTGTACCAGGCCATTATGTACCCAGACACCATGCTTTTTATGGTGCATCTGCAATGGTTGGTGAGAGTCCTTTTGGACCTGCTGAATTTCCTGAGCCGCTTGAGGAAGAAGAGGCATTGATGTGCTTTCTTGACCTTTGTATCTATGTGGGTGGTCCAGAACAGGTTGCTGGTTGTCATCACTCCTAGCCACTTGACACTCTCAACCTCCACTCCATTGATGTAGATGGGGGCGTGTTCCCCTCCTTTCTTCCTGAAGTCAATGATCAGTTCTTTTAAAGCTCACAAGAGTAATTTAAAATATTTTCTGCTTGGTTGAAGCTATTAATTTCAGGAAAAATAAATGAAGAATTCTAGACATGTTGCTTCTGAAAAACATATCATGAATTGTAGGACAATGCCAGTTGAATGTGACTATATCAGTTTGCAGAAGTGGTAGTGCAGGCACTGACTATCTGGTGGGGTGTTTTAATGTTCATGGCTCTGAAAACCAAAGTAGTTGTAAAGCTTGTTATTGAAATCTTAAAAACCTTAGCCTCACATTTTCCTATAATTTCCTCTAACCTTACAACTGAGAACTTGTCCTTCCTCAACTGCTGGGCTCATGTGCATCCCCAGTCTCATTCAGGGTTATATAGGATATCAGCACAGAAACAGACCATTTGCCCAATGAACCCATGCTGGTATTTATACTCCAATCAAACCTTTTTTCATTTAAATCTATCTTCATAATCTCTATTCTCTTCTGCTTAACATGCTTGTCCAGCTTCCTCTTAATTGCATCTATGTTATGAGTTCTAACCACTCACTAGTAGTGAGTTCCAGAAGTCAATCAGTCTTTATGTCTTCTGAATTCCCGACTGAATTTCTTTGTGATTATCTTTTTTTTGATCCATGAGAGAAAGTGAGGGCTGCAGATGCTGGAGATCAGAGCTGAAAATGTGTTGCTGGAAAAGCGCAGCAGGTCAGGCAGCATCCAAGGAACAGGAGAATCGACGTTTCGGGCATAAGCCCTTCTTCAGGAAGAAGGGCTTATGCCCGAAACGTCGATTCTCCTGTTCCTTGGATGCTGCCTGACCTGCTGCGCTTTTCCAGCAACACATTTTCAGCTTTTTTTTGATCCACCCTGGTTAAGCTCCAACGAGAGGAAGCATTTTTTACAGCCACCATCAATGGAGATGGAGGTGGTTACTCCTGTTGTGGAAATGTAGAATGCACGTGATTTTGAGAAGATAATTTTGTTAAGCCATTGACAATGATTTTGTTAACTTTGTTAAAAGTCCAATTGTATGGACTTTTTCATTACCTACTGCATTTAGTGTGAAGTTTCGGAAGGTATTACACCAGTTGTAATAGGGTGACTCAAGAGAGCAAGACAGAGCCTGGCATTGGGTTAAGTCAGCATGAGGCAGCAGACTCTGTCAGTAAAAATGACTGCTCTGGTTCTGCATTCATTTTTTGACTTTTTTGATTTCAAAATAGACATAATCAGAAAGCAGGATGGTTTCAAATTTGCTGCTGTGACCAACTTAACACTTCTGACACATGATGTGCCAATCAATGCTCCTGATTGGGTATAGAGCAGCAGCACCCCCACCCCCTCCCCGCCCCCCCCACCCCCCCCACCCCTATCCTTTGCAAGTCAGCCTTCTTTTTAAAGAGATAAGAATCACAGCTCATCAATCCTTACCATGTCTTCCTAGTATCTTTGCAAATCTTCTTTGCACCATCTCCAATATCTCAATATCCTTTTTGAATTATGGCAACCAGAACTGAACATTGTTCTGTAAATGTAATCTATCAAGGACCAATACAGATTTATTATAACTTCCCTACTTTTAAATTCTATTCCAATAGAAATAACAGCTAGTTCATGTTTGGAATGCTTGTTTTAATGCCGTGCTAATTTGTCATGAAACGTTTAAGTAAAAGTATATTTGTACTCTGAACTTTCATGATTACTCTACTTTTCCAAAATTTGAACATTCAAAGTATTAAATGACTTGCAATAAATGCAATTGGTTGTGAATCCTATCATATTGAATGGACCGGTTGGAGAGGCTGTTAGGGGAATTTACAAGAGCAAGGGGATGTGATGGATGGTAGCTATAGGAAGGGGGCAAGTCTCAGATACTGTCACATAGATGGGTTAACTCCAGGAAAGGTGAGAGAGGTAAGCAGGTAGCACAGGAGTCTATTGTGGCTATCCCCATTTCAAACAAGTATGCTGTTTTGGAAAATGTAGGGGGTGATGGGATTCTCAGGGGAATGGAGCACGAACATCCAAGTTTCTGGTATTGAGACTGGCTTTAATGTAATGAGAGATATG
The DNA here is from genome assembly GCF_004010195.1 of Chiloscyllium plagiosum. Classification (NCBI taxonomy): domain Eukaryota; kingdom Metazoa; phylum Chordata; class Chondrichthyes; order Orectolobiformes; family Hemiscylliidae; genus Chiloscyllium; species Chiloscyllium plagiosum. The sequence goes on from NC_057725.1 coordinate 27,714,782, forward strand.
TCAGATTCCAAGCAATTGATGGTTTTAGGGTACTCTTTAGTCTGAGGTACATACAGATGTTTCTGTGGCCAGCAGCGAAAAATCAGAATGGTGTGTTGCTTCCGTGGTGCCAGAGAGAGGGTGCAGAATGTTCTCAAGGGGGAAGACGGGCCAGCAGGAGGTCATTGTACACATTGGAACCAACAACATAGGAAGGGAAAAGGTTGAGATTCTGAAGTGAGATTACAGAGAGTTAGGTAGGAATTTAAAAAGGAGGTCCTCGAGAGTAGTAATACCTGGACTACTCCTGGTGCTACAAGCTAGTGAGGGCAGGAATAGGAGGATAGAGCAGATGAATGCATGACTGAGGAGCTGGTGTATGGGAGAAGGATTCACATTTTTGGATCATTGGAAGCTGTTTTGGGGTAGAAGTGACCTGTACAAAAAGGACAGATTGCACCTAAATTGGAAGGGGGCTAATATACTGGCAGGGAGATTTGCTAAAACTACTTGGGAGGATTTAAACTAGTAAGGTGGAGGGTGTGGGACCCAGGGAGATAGTGAGGAAAGATTTCAGTCTGAGACTGGTACAGTTGAGAACAAAGGCAAGTCAAACAGTCAGGGTAGGGAGGGACAAAGCAGAGAACAAGGTAGGACTGATCAATTAAACTGCATTTATTTCAATGCAAGAGGCCTATCAGGGAAGGCAGATGAACTCAGAGCATGGTTAGGAACATGGGACTGGGATATCAAAGCAACTACAGAAACATGGCTCAGGGATGGACAGGACTGGCAGCTTAATGTTCCAGGATACAAATGCTACAGGAAGGACAGAAAGGAAGGCAAGAGAGGAGGCGGAGAGGCATTTTTGATAAGGGATAGCATTACAGCTGTATTGAGGGAGGATATTCCCGGAAATACATCCAGGAAAGTTATTTGGGTGGAACTGAGAAAAAAGAAAAGGATGATCACCTTATTGGGATTGTATTATAGATCCCCTAATAGTCAGAGGGAAAATGAGAAACAAATTTGTAAGGAGATCTCAGTTATCTGTAAGAATAATAGGATGGTTATGGTAGGGGATTTTGAATGTCCAAACATAGACTAAGACTGCCATAGTGTTAAGGGTTTAAATGGAGAGGAATTTGTTAAGTGGGTACAAGAAAATTTCCTGATTCAGTATGTGGATGTACCTACTAGAGAAGGTGCGAAACTTGATGTGTTCTTGGGAAATAAGGCAGGCCAGGTGACTAAGCTGTCAGTGGGGGAGTACTTTGGGACCAGCAACCAGAATTCGGATAGACCAGATCTAAAAGTTGAAGTTCTAATTGGAGGAAGGCCAATTTTGACAGTATTAGGCATGAACTTTCAAAAGATGATTGGGTGCAGATGTTTGCAGGTAAAGGGACAGCTGGAAAATGGGAAGCCTTCAGATATGAGATAGAGAGAGTCTAGAGAAAGTATATTCCTGTTAGGGTGATAGGAAAGGCTGGTAGCTATACGGAATGCTGGATTACTAAAGAAATTGAGGTTTTGTTTAAAGAAAAGAAGGAAACATATGTCAGGTTTAGGTAGGACAGATCGAGTGAATCCTTAGAAGAGTATAAAGGTAGTAGGAGTATACTTAAGAGAGAAATTAGGAGGGCAAAAAGGGGACATGAGATAGCTTTGGCAAATAGAATTAAGGAGAATCCAAAGGGTTTTTGCAAATACATTAAGGACAAAAGGTAACCAGGGAGACAATAGGGCCCTCAAAGATCAGCAAGACGGCCTTTGTGTGGAGCCGCAGAAGATGGGGCAGATGCTAACGAGTATTTTGCATCAGTATTTACTGTGGAAAAGGACTCAGAAGACATAGAATGTAAGGAAATAGATGGTGACACCTTGAAAAATGTCCATTTTACAAAGAAGGAAGTGCTAGATGTCTTGAAATGCATAAAAGTGGATAAATCCCCAAGACCTGATCAGGTTTACCCTAGAACTCTGTGGGAAGTTACAGAAATGATTGCTGGGCCCCTTACTGAGATATTTGTATCATCGATAGTCACAGGTGAGATGCCGGAAGACTGGAGGTTGGCTGACGTTGTGCTACTGTTTAAGAAAGGTGGTAAGGACAAGCCAGGGAACTTAGTCACAAGTGAGGTGCCGGAAGACTGGAGGTTGGCAAACGTGGTGCCACTGTTTAAGAAGCACGGTAAAGACAAGCCAGGGAACTACAGACCAGTAAGCCTGACCTTAGTGGTGGGCAAGTTGTTGGAGGGAATCATGAGGGACAGGATGTACATGTATTTGAAAAGGCAAGGACTGATTAGCGATAATCAACATGGTTTTAAGCATGGGAAATCATATCTCACAAACTTGAGTTTTTTGAAAAAGTAACAAAGAGGATTGATGAGGGCAGAGTGGTAGACGTGATCTATATGGTCTTAAGTAAGGCATTCAACAAGGTTCCCCATGGGAAACTGGTTAGCAAGGTTAGATCTCATGGAATACTGGGAGAACTAGCCATTTGGATACAGAACTGGCTCAAAGGTAGAAGAAAGAGGGTGGTGGTGGAGGGTTGTTTTTCAGACTGGAGGCCTGTGACCAGTGGAGTGCAAATCTTAGCAGGACGTATACACTTAATGGTAAGGTCCTCGGGAGTGTTGCTGAACAAAGAGACCTTGGAGTGCAGGTTCAAAGCTCCTTGAAAGTGAAGCCACAGGTAGATAGGATAGTGCAGAAGGAGTTTGGTATGCTTTCCTTTATTGGTCAGAGTATTGAGTACAGGAGTTGGGCGGTCATGTTGCAGCTGTACAGGACATTGGTTAGGCCACTGTTGGAATATTGCGTGCAATTCTGGTCTCCTTCCTATTGGAAAGATGTTGTGAAACTTGAAAGTGTTCAGAGAAGATTTACAAGGATGTTGCCAGGATTGGAGGATTTGACTGTAGGGAGAGATTGAATAGGCTAGGGCTGTCAGAGGAAGTGGTGGAGGTTAGTACACTTGTAGCATTTAAAAGGCATCTGGATGGGTAAATGAATAGGAAGGGTTTGAACGAATATGGGCTGGGTGCTGGCAGGTGGGACTAGATTGGGTTGGGATATCTTGTCAGCATGGACGGGTTGGACCAAAGGGTCTGTTTCCATGCTGTACATCTCTATGACTCTATGGCTCTACGACTTTCCTATTCATTACATCAAAATGCACAAAATCACATTTGCCAATTACTGTATTTTCTCTTTCTGAAAGTTTATTAATGCAGTTCTGTAATTTATTGCTGTCCTCCTCAATATTGACTCCATATGCCAATTTATCGTCAAGTGTCAATTCAGAAATTGTTTTTAGTTCCAAACTCCAAATTGTTAACGTAAATTTTATCCGACACTTCAAATGGTCAAAAACGATTATTAATCCTTCAGCTTCCCCTCTCCCATCTACCCAAATGGTTAAAGGAAGGGTAGAAAATCATGGCCTCGTAATGCATAATGCCTAGAAACCAGATTCAAAGCAAGATGGGAAATCATTACTTGGTGAAAGAAGGTGGATGCCTATTTATTAAATTCAGAGGCCATGCCAAAAATAAACACAATTAATGAGTCCCTGAAAGATGCAGAAAACTTGTCAACTGTATGCAATTAACAATCTGTAATTCTACAAGGATTTAACATAGATCGCAACTTGCACAAGTGCAAACATTTTGACGAATAAAGAATAGCTATGGCATTATTCAGAGTAATTTAGTAACGCGAGTTCTAGGGAGGTCACTGTCTCTCTTTTTGCAGACATAGTCTGAATGTTTTGTCTAAATGTCAAATGGCCAAGCTCACATTCATATTTCAGCAATGTTTCAAATGGTGGATCAGACCTGGGATCTGTCCAATGCATGACTTCATCCACAACTAATTAGATTCAGATACATTTCAATTTATTAAAACCAGGAGATGAAGAATGGAAGCAATTTAATGAGCATACATTGTTAACGAACTAGGATTTCAATATTTATACCCTAGACATTTATCAAAATGTAATTTGAGATTCCCAGTTCAACAGCACCTGAATTTTTAAAATGATCAATTTTGTCCTCATCCTGCCCCATCTTTTTAATCTCCTGCAGACCTACAACCCTTGGAGATCTCAGTGCTCCTCCAAAATTTTAATCATTCCATTTGTATGTATACCTTCAGCTGCTGAGGCCTGAGCTCTGAAATTCCACCCTAAAACTTTCTGCCCTTCTCTCTCTTTTAAAGTATGGTTTAAAATCTACCTCTTTAAATCAGGTTTTGACCAAATGCATCTTATTATGTTATGAACTGAGTGATAAGTGTCATAGGATAAGGGCTATAGCAGTAATTGGCACATCTGGTCCAGGTATACTCTATCCAAGAAAGCAAAATGAGCCAAACCTACATCCTGTGAACGAATAAAAAAAACAATTGCATAGAGTTTACAGTATAGAATAGGTTACGTGGCCTATTTGTTTTCTGTTAGAAACGAAAATCGCTTCTCAATAATCGTTCTAGACAAATTCAGGAAAACAAAGTTTTATTAGCAAGTCTGCAGAGTTGGGCACCCTTCTGAGAAAAAGGCGCCCCAAGCTAACAATGTTTCTGATTAAATACAGTACAAGTCCCTCCCCTCTATAGCTCTAAAGAGTCACGAGGTTCACATTCTCACAAAGTCTGCAACAGTTTCCCGAGTTGTTTTTCTACCCTGTAGTCTTATCAGTCAAGGACTTATTCTTCTCTGTCAGAGTTAGTGGTCTTATCAATCAAGGACTTGTTTTTCTACTCTGTAGCAGCAGATGTCTCGTCCTTTATTATAGAGAAGCATGTTTTACCCTACCCCCACGGCTCTATTCCCCTTAGACTCTGAGGTCATGCACATCTTAACTATTTGTACCGAAATCGTCTCTCACATTTTCCAATGCTTCAGGAGACATGCGCTTTGCTGGCTAAGCTAGTGATGCTACTTGCCCTTGAGATTGGCAAATATTTCCAAATCAGGATGGTGAGTGGCTGAGAGCGGAACTTGCATGGTGATAACCCCGCATATATTCTGCCCTTGTCCTTCTAGGTGGTAATGGGTTTGGAAGGTGCTGTCTAAGATACCTTGGTGAATTTTTGCAATGCATCGTGTACATGGTATATACTGCTGGTACGCAGTATCAGTGGTCGTGATAGTGGATGCTTGGCCTGTAATTTGTCAAGCTTCTTGAATGTTGTTGAAGCTGCACTCATCCAGGGAGTATTCCATCATAGTCCTGTCTGTGCCTTGTAAATGGTGGAGACACTTTGAGGGATCAGTTCCTCCTTGCTTGCTGTTACTTCCTGCAGGGTTCCTAATTCCTGATCTGCTTTCATAGCCACAGTATTTATATCATTAATCCAGTTCAGTTTTTGGTCAATGGTAACCTCCAGGTTGTTGATTGAAAGGGATTCACCATTTGTAATGCCATTAAATGTCAAGAAGAAATTGCTTGTTTTTCTCTTGTTATTGATGGTCATTGCCTGGCACTTTTATGGTTAGATTAGATTACCAAAAGTGTGGAAACAGGCCCTTCGGCCCAACAAGTCCACACCGACCCTCCGAAGAGCAACCCACCCTGACCCATTCCCCTAACACTACGGGCAATTTAGTATGGCCAATTCACCTAACCTGCACATCTTTGGACTGTGGGAGGAAACCGGAGCACCTGGAGGAAACCCACGCAGACATGGGGAGAATGTGCAAACTCCACACAGGCAGTTGCCCAAGGCAGGAATTGAACCTGGGTCCCTGGCGCTGTGAGGCAGCAGTGCTAACCACTGAGCCACCGTGCCACCCCAAAATGGTGCAAATGTTACTCATCACTTCATGTCCAAATCTGGATATTGATGAAGTCTGCATGCATTTGGCTGGGAATTGCTTTAATATCTGAGAAGTAGCGAACAGTGCTGAACATTGTGCAATCATTCACAAATGTCCTCACTTCTAACCTTAAGATGAACCAGAGGTAATTGATGAAGCAAATAAAGATGGTTGGGCCAGGGATATTACCTTGAGGAATACCTGCAGTGATGTCTTGGAGCTAAGATGATTGACATCCAATAACTATCTTCCTTTGTGCCATATATGATACCCCTATTTTCCATTTATTCTCATTTTGCCAGCTTTCTTCACACCATTCTCAATGGATTCTGCTCTTTTCTCTATGTTTGAACCAAGACTGCAATGAGGTCAGGATCTGAGTGGCCCTGCTGGAATCCAAACTGAATGTCAGCCAGCAGGATTTTGCTAAGCGAAAGCTGCTAGGTACCATTGATGATGAGCCCTTCCATCACTTTTCTGATGATCGACAGTCGTTTGTTGAGGTGATAACAGATGGTGTTGGATTTTTCCTGTTTTTAGTAATGTACAGGATATATGTGGGTACTCTTCCACATTGCTGACGAGAGATCAATATTTTCGATGTACAGGAGCAAAATGGCGAGGAGAATAATGTATTCCATAGCACAAGTCTTTAGGGCTATCGCAAAATTGTGTCATGATCCTTAGACATTGCCTTCACCTTTTCCTTCCGTCAGATTGATTGAAGACTGGAATTTGGGAATCTGGAATTTTCAGGAGGAGTTCAAAGCCATGAACATTTGATGCTTCGGTCTGAAGATTGTTGTAAGCCCTTCAGCCTTATCTTTTGGGCTGAAATAATGGACTCTGCCATCACCAAGTCTCCTCTTCCACTTAGATTTTTAATTGTCCACCACCTTTCACAGTTTTGATGTGATAGGGCTACAGAGCTTAGATGTGGTCAATTAGTTGTGAAATCAGTTAGCTCTATTACTTGCTGTTTATGCATTTGGTATGTAAGTGGCTCTTGTGATAGCTTCACTAGGTTGACATCTCATTTTTAAATAAGCCTGATATTGCTCCTAGCATGCTCTCTTCTTAGTACAAGGTCTGATCCACTGGCTTGATGATAATGGTAGAGTTGGTGATATGCCAGCCAAGAGGTTAGGATGGCAGCTTTCCTTCCTTAAAGGGCATTAATGAACCAACAGTGGAACAGTGGTCATCATTTGACTTTTAATTGCAGATTTTTTTTTCAATTTAATTTTTATAATCTGCATTATATGGGTCTCTGAATTATTAGCCCAGCAACAATACCTATACCATCACCTCCACCTTATCATTATTTTATCAACACCCGTATTTGTACCCATCTCAAGTCTACTTCTACACTATCTCAGCTGACTCTATCAACATAATCTTTCTTCCTTTCCCTCGCATATGTTTGTCCAGCTTCCCCTTTAATGTTATTCACTCCATTATTCTTTGAGGTAGCAAGTTCCATTTCTCGCCATTTCCTAGCTTTTTCCCTAAAGTCATTATTGAATTTATGTGTGAGTGTTACATCTAATTTTGGAAACTTTCAAGGCAATTGTGCAACAAGTAGGTATCAAGGTCATCCTTTGACTATAATTCTTGCCAAGCATAATTTCAGAGATACATTGCAACAGCAAATTCATGTGAAAAGCATTTCATTGATTGTAAAGTGTAGGAGGTTCACAGTAGCATTTTGTAGGTTTAGAACATAAAATCTGTTAAACTAAATAAGACCAAGTCCCAGAAAATACTTGGCAAGTCAGTTAGCAGTGTGAAACAAAGTTACTGTCTCAGACAAAACAGAACTTTTTTTTTCCACAGATACTGTGTGGCCTGTTGCATATTTTCAGTGTTTTCTGTTTTTATTTCAGATTACCATCATCTGCATTTTTGTGAGACCAAGGTCCATTTACCTTCCTTTCAACCATCCTGGTAGCCTCACTACTCAATGATAATGGAGGTGTTGAGCCAATATGTCTATCTATGATTGTACGTCAGGATGAAATGATGGCCCAGTGGTATTATAAATGAATTAATAATCCAGAAAACCAGATAATAATTTGGAATGTTCTGAAGAATGGTCACTAGACCCAAAACATTAACTGTGATTTCTCTTCATAGATGCTGCCAAACCTGCTGAAATTTACCAGCAATTTCTGTTTTTGTTGTTAAAATTCTGGGGCCCGAGGTCTGGCAGATGATGGGATTTGAGTTCAATAAAAATCTGGAATTAAAAATCTAAAGAAGACTATGAAGTCATTGTGACAAAATCTCATGTTCAACTAATGTCTTTTTAGGAAAGGAAATCTGCCAAGTTCACCTGATCTGGCCTATATGTGATTCAAGATCCATAGTAATGTGGTTGAATCTTAAAGCCCTCACAAGCAAGGGCAGTTCAAGGGGAGCCAGGGATGGTTAATGAATGTTATCTGTGTTAGCAATGTCTGCATTACATACAGGAATGAAAAGAAACAGACACAGATGTGATCTGAGGAAAACCCAAGTGATAGAGAGCTTTACTGAATCATCAGTCTTAAATAATCTATTCCTCCTAAGCTCACTAAACGTCATGTCCTATATTGTTTATATGCTATATCCTGAAAAAAATCCTTATTTTAAATTTTACACTGTTTGTAACGTTTTCTACACAAAATCGCCAATGTTCATTAGACAGCACTATCCAAACCAAAGACCAATACCATACAAAAGAACAAAAGCAGCAGGCACACGGGAACACCATGAGATCCCCATTCCACTCACCATCCTGACTTAGAAATATTTTGCCTTACTTCAGTGTCATCAGAACAACATTTTGGAAGCCCTTTCCTTACAGCATTGTGATTGTATCCAAACCAAGTGAGCCACAGCAGTTAAAGAGGGCAGTTCAGTAACACCTTCTCAAGGGTAACTAGGGATTGATAATTAATATCGGGCCAGCCAGCCAGCAATACCTACATTCCATGAATGAATGGAAAAAAGACATTTTTCTTTCAACCAACACCCTAGGTATAAATTATAAATTTCCAACATTAAAACAGTGATTATACTTCAAACGTGTTTGCCTGAGAACTTTATGATTCGGAAGGTAATGAAAAGTGCTATATAAGTGAAAGTCTTTTCTTCTACAAGTCCACTAGTTTTCATTACATTCTCACTAACTTAAGATGTTGCCTTTAATGTGTAATTTATTCTCATTATTATTTTCAGATGGTGTAATTCATTTTATACGGTGTAATTTATTTTATTTTAGACAGAGTGATCTATTTTGGGCTGTGTGTATATTACTCAACAGTCTGGCTCTGAAAATTTGAACATGTTGTTCTTGTCTCCCATTATAATTCCAATGAAAAGTCAGTGGAACCATAGTAGAGCCATAGTTTTAACAGGGGTCCTACTTGCCATCAATTTTAGCATTATTGAATCATAGAGATCTATAGCATGGAAACAGACCCTGCGGTCCAACTTGTCCATGCAAACCAGATGTCCTAACCTAATCTAGTCTCATTTGTCAGCACTTGGCCCATATCCCTCTAAACCCTTCCTATCCATATACCCATCCAGATGTCTTTTAAATGTTGTAATTGTACCAGCCTCCACCACTTCGCCTGGCAGCTCGTTCTATATACGCACTACCCTCTGCATTTCTAACAACACAGTGAGTGTACACACATGACCTGAACTGCAGTGGTTCAGCATCATCCCCTCCCACTTATCTCTCAGCCCTCTTCCCTCCCACCACCATTCCTAATGAAGGGTTTATGCCCGAAACATTGACTCTTCTGCTTCTCGGATGCTGCCTGACCTGCTGTGCTTTTCCAGCACCACACTTTTTGACTCTGATCCTCAACATCTGCAGTCCTCACTTTCTCTTCAGGGGCAATTAGGAATGGCAAACAAATCCTGGCCTTGCCAGTGATGCCCACATCCCTTAAAGGAATGAAAATAAACACATGGGAACCCCAATGTAATTCCTTGTTATTTTCTTGGGGTTAGTGATATATAAGATTCAGTTCTGCCCTGATGTCTTCATGAATTAAAGAGACGCATCCTTTATATTAATGCATCTCTAGGATAAAAATTATGAGGTATTAACAGAATAGTGAGGATTTTTTTTGTTTTGTATTGTTATCATTTATTGATTAGACACTGTTGCAGACGGGTGGAATTAAACAGATTTGGTCTCTCGATCTTTTGTTTTTACTCATTTGTGGGATATGGGTGCTGATGGCTAGACCAATGCCAATTGACCTTGAGAAGATGATGGTGTGCTGCCTTCTTGAACTAGTGAAGTCCATGTGGGGTCGGTACATTCACGGTGATGATATTGATAGATCTTCACGATTTTGACTCAGTGACAGTGAAGGAACAGGTGTATAATTCCAAGTTAGAATATTGTGTGGCTTGGAAGGGAATTTCCATACAGTAGTGTTCCTAATGTCTGTTGATAATATTCTTCTACATGGCTGAGGTCAGAGGTTTATACGGTATTGTCAAAGCAAACCTGGTGAGTTGGTGCGATTTATCCTGTGGATAGTATACACTATTGCCATTGTGTGCTGTAGCAGAGTGAGTGAATGTTTCAAGTGATGCATGAGATGCCAATCAGGCTGGGTGCTTTGTCTTGGGTTGTGTTGTGCATCTTGACTGTTGGGAATGCACTCATTCAGGACATAGGGAGCATTCCATATGTCCCTAGTTGTGTTTTCTAGATGGTAGATGGAGTTTGAGAGGTCTGTAGGGAACTGAGGTATACTCACCTCCTGGACAAACTCCCCTATATCAGGCCCCATGGTTAGACCCAATCCCAGCTCAGAATCTACAGTCACTTCGGCCCAGACTTCCCATGGCTCAGACTTTATATGTCCCAGGGTCCCCCAGGTCCTGTCTCATCCAGGCCCAGAGAACCCTGAACAGTAGTCCTCTGGCCCCAGACTCCCCAACCTGACTCTAGAAAGCCCACAGCTCAGACTACACCCAGCCAGACTCCATCCTGCCCAGATCCCTCCTGCAGAGATTCTGTGGGCCTGTACTCCTGCCCTGACAACACCACCTCCATCCCCTGCCCAGTCTCCATCTTGCCCAGACTGCTATTGAAATGATATCAGTGCTCATTTCAGGAAACTACAGAGATACCTAAAAGAAGTCCCCAGTAAATATGATAGTGCCCAAAGTGTAGGAGCAAATCAAGTGTGAACCCTTTGTAGTGATTGTAACAAGGTCAACCAGTTGGACCTCATAGAATTTGAGTTCCCTGATTGGGACTATTAATCTGGTCCAATCAGGGAGATATGGCTGATGTACAAAAATGGTGAAAGTCAGGGATATTGAGACTCTGAATGCCTGACTCAGTAAGAGGCAGTGCTATTGTCAGAGATTGGACATTTATGAATAAAGGGTGATTAGTGATAGGGTGTCAGCCTCTGAAGAGTTATTTCACTCTTAGCAGAATAAATTGATCATTGCTACATCTGTTCATGACTATAATGTTGAATTTATTCCCCATTGCATTTGGAATGAGATCCCAGAGTCTCCAGTTCCCTTCCCAAAATAAATCAAACTGTGCATTCATTGAAATTTGAGGGTTGTTCATATCCTGATTAGAACCAACCATTCAGATGGGATTGTGATTCCAACGGCCATCCTGTGTCACAGGCAAACCATTAGATGTTTTAATGTAAACAGATTAAAGAACATATATAAACAGATTGAAAGGATAAATTTAATCCTATGAACTGCTGAAGTATCAGGGGAACATGCTTGGAAGAATATTGCATGAACTTTGCATCACCTTTGCTCAAACAATCAGTTAATGTAAAATTGTTGTTCAAAGTTTGGGAGAAGATTTGTAGCTCGGGTGCTCGTTGTGGTTCTGTTCGCCGAGCTGGGAATTTGTGTTGCAGACGTTTCGTCCCCTGTCTCGGTGACATCCTCAGTGCTTGGGAGCCTCCTGTGAAGTGCTTCTGTGATGTTTCCTCCGGCATTTATAGTGATTTGTATCTGCCGCTTCCGGTTGTCAGTTCCGGAACTGTTGTGCTAAGAAGGGGAATTCCTATAAAGAGAATTTGAATGAAATGGTTCTATTGTCTGGAACTTAGAAGAATGCGTGGTAACTGCATTGAAACATATAAAGTGCTTAAGATTATCTGATAGATGCTGTAAGACTTATTCCCTTGACTAAAGATCCCAGAGTTAACAGTTAGCTATTTAGGGCTGAGATGAGGAGAAATGAATTCACTCTGAGAACTTTTGAAATTCTCAACCCCAGAGGCTTTGAGTGTTCAATTAATGTTGAACATGTGGATGAGGGGGAATGAACTGGCACCCTTTCTTTATTCAATTGCTGCTTAGTTGGTCCAAACAAAGTTAATTCAAAAAAGATCCCTTCTCTTGTTGATACAGTTCTCCCAACTCAAATGTATTCATGTTCTGAAAGGGTCAAGCTTAATAAGATTAACTTGATGCCATTTACAAGTTCACTGGTGACACCACCATAGTTGGTCAAATCTCAGATGGCAACGAAACAGACTACAGACACGAGGTGGAAGACCTGGAAAAATGATACACTGAGAACAACCTAGCTCTAAATGCTGGCAAAACCAAGGAACGCATTATTGACTTTCGGCGGGATGTTACTCATGCCCCCCTATACATTAACAGCACAGAGGTGGAACGAGTGGAGAGTGTCAAGTTCCTGGGAGTGGTCATGCACAACAAGCTTTCTCAGACTTTTCATGTGGATACACTGACTACAAAAGCCCAACAACATCTCTTCTTCCTCAGACATGACGGCGAATACATTTGCCAACTTTTATAGGTGCCCCATCGAGAGCATTCTGTCTGGATGTATCACTACCTGGTATGGCAACTGTACCATTCAAGACCAGAGACAGAGTGTGGTGAACTTAGCCCGACAATCACAAAGGCCAACCGCCCATCTATAGAATCCTTCTATCAGGCCCACTGTCAAGGAAAGGCCGCTAGCATTCTCAAAGATCCATCCCTGGCAATGTCATTTCTACAACCTCTACCATCAGGGAGAAGGTACAGAAGCCTGAACACACGCACAAGCTGGTTTCACAACAGTTTCTACCCTACTGCTGTTAGAATACTGAATGGACTCACAAACTCTTCACATTTGCCTGTACCTGTGTTTTTGTTTTTGCTGCTGTTTACCTATTATTTACTTATCCATGTTACCTAACTATGTGATCCGCCTGTATTGCTCGCAAGACAAAGATTTTCACTGTGCCACAGTACATGTGACAATAAATTCAATTCAATTCAATTCAATTCAACTGAGGTAATAATAGAATGATTTGATTAGTTGCCAGATGCAAGAAGCAATAGTAATATAACCTCAGTTTGATTCTGGCCTCAGGCAACTGTCTGTGTGGAGTTTGCACATTCTCCCTGTGTCTGCATGGTTTCCTCTGGGTGCTCCAGTTTCCTCCCACAGTCTAAAAATGTGCTGGTTAGGTGGATTAGTTAAATTGCCCATAGTATCCAGGGAGGTTGAGATTAGGTGGATTAGCCATGGGAAATGCAGGGTTGCAGGGATAGAGTAGGCGGGTGGGTCTGGGTTGAATGCTCTTTGGAGGGTTGGTGTGGACCTGATGGGCTGAATGGCCTGCTTCGATATTGCATTGGTTCTGTGATTGTATGAAAACTAATACCACTCACTTTCTGAGTTGTTTATGAAGAGTAGAAAGCAAAACAAATGAGTATCGTTAATGTTGGTAGTTCAACAGTTAATTTTGAGATTCTTCACTATGCAGGTTGACTGAAATTATTTTGTCCTGATTCCTTTTGACAATGTTTGGCTGGCAGTTCTCAAGGTGAGAGGATATCTTTTCCCTTTCTTTACTTGTGTTGTGGGAGTGTTCAACAGCTGTTCCATCAGACTTGTCCACATACATGCAAGTCAGGTCTCCAAGACAGACCAAGTATTGCAGTCAGTTCTTAACACCACTTTGTATATACCTCAAAGGATTTTAAAAATGTCTGAAGGACAGAGTGTGAGTCGTCAGCCTCTAATTATCTTTACGAATCCAGTGATTCTTTTTCAGAAGAACTCACAAATGCTGCCAAAACTGCTCAGTTTCACCAACAATTTTAGTTTTTATTTCAGATCTCCTGCAGGCATAGCTGTTTTGTCTCATTATTTGTTCCCTTTTTTAATCTTTCTGCTTAAAATTTCTCTGACTCTGTATAGATGTGGCGCTCCATGGGTTTGGATAGGACTCTGCCAGATAGTCATTGAATTTACAGCCACAGTCATCTTTTGGCTGTACCAACCTTCTTTAAAAAAAACGCATGTCCACAAGTATTTTAGGTTCAATCCAGCAATTTGACACTTTCAGGAACTTACTGAGGCCTGAGCTTTGAAATGACTATTTACATTTCTTTTCATATAGCTTTCATAAAACACCACTGAAGGCCATTCGATCTAACATGCTTGAGAATATCCATCTAGTTCCACTCACCTGTATCTTATTTATAGCCCTACACATTTTTCCTTTTCCAGTAATTAGCTCATTTTCCTTTCAGAATCTTTACTGAATCTGCTTCCACCACCCTTTCATAAAGGAACTTTTCTGTGTGTATTTCATTAGTGATTGGAATTCCACATAATACTCAGCAGTAGAGTTGCTCGAACATTAACTTTCTCCCCCTCTCTCAATAAAGTAATGATGCAGCTGAATATTACAACTTTTGGTATTAGTAGTTCCCAATATGTTCTCTTAAAACCAATTTCCTTAGCTCCAGTTAATGATTCATGTGCTTTGCTGTCTAGGCTATTTTAACTATTGTTTGGTTTACCATGTGTGATTTGTTTTGATATTGTAACAGAGTGCTTACTGTTCTATTACTTCCATTGATTACAAATTGAAGCCAGCTGCAACATCTAACCCTGCTATCTTTTAGCACGTTCATTATCCAGTGTATAACAGCTGCAACCTTGTGTAGTATAAAAGACACACATTTCAGATTCATTTGAGAGTCATTTAACCTTCTTCCAGGGCTCAGGCTATAGGGTTCCTTTACTCTTGGACCAGGAGAGCTACTGCTTTCATCCCAGTTATCCTTCGAGTTAAGTGATGATGACCAACTTCTTCAACCACTGTAGACTATATGCAGAAGTTACCTCAGTAAATCAGCAGGAAGCAATCTTGCCTGACTCAGAACATTGTGAGTTGTTTGCCCTGCTCCTAAGACTCAAGTATAAAAACGTGTCTCGACTCAACTCCTGCAGTTTTGAAGAGTGGCTGCACTCAAGGTGCTGCATGTTGGATGAATTTTTAATGAGGCTCTGACTGCTCATCCCTCACCACTATTTTGAAGGTGACCAGTATCTGTAGTGTCCTGGCTGATATTTATCCTTCAACCAGTATCACTGAAAACAGATGATCTGGTAATTATTACATTGCTATTTGTGTAATCTGGCTGTGTGCAAAATGGCTTCTCCTTTTTGTCACTATAGTACAAAACTCATCTATGTCTTAAATGTGAGATCCCTTATTGTTAAACAATGTCTTCTACTTGTCGTCTTTCCTGCGAAGGTAAACAACCTTTCAGAATCCAATCTGTCAAGTGCCCTTAAGATCTTTCAATAAGAGTAGCTTTACTACTTCTTACACTCCAATGGATACAGGCCCCAATGGGGACATCCTGAAGTCATGAGAGATGCTATAGCAATGCAAGTCTTTCCTTTTCCTAACTGTGTTGTTAGGTAGGTCAGAGATTTCAATTTTAAAAAATATTTTTTGCAATAACCTAATTACAGGCAGCACTGTAATTCAGTTATTAAAAATTAACTTTATAATCATATTTAGCAGCCTCTGACTGCTGCAGTTTCATTGTGGGTTTATGTTTGAATTCATCCTTTTGTTTGCGAAGTTGTTTGTTTTTCAGTGAGACAGATGTATTGCTATTGATTGAAAAGAATGGATCTGACATGCTTGTTTGCTGTCTTACATCGACCAGCATTCCCAATAACTTTAGAGAGGCAACCTAATTATTCTGCTATCAATTTATTTCGGAAATCTACTCAAGCTAAATTCATGTTCAGGGTCACATCTTATTTTCCTGAGTCTCAGACTTCAGATCTTCCGGGATCCATACAGTCGCTGCCTATTTCAACAACAACTGGCATTTATATTACGCCTTTTAACATAGTACAATTATCTTATGTTGAGAGCAAAGATTGGACAGGTTGGGCCTGTATCCATTGGAGTATAAGAAGTAGTAAAGCTACTCTTATTGAAAGATCTTAAGGGCACTTGACAGATTGGATTCTGAAAGGTTGTTTGCCTTCGCAGGAAAGACTACAAGTAGAAGACATTGTTTAACAATAAGGGATCTCACATTTAAGACATAGATGAGGAGACTACAGCGAAAAACCCTTTGGGGAGAGTTTCCCAACCTCTGTCTTTACATGTCAATAAGACCTCAAATATTCAGATCATAGAATCATAGAACCCCTACAGTGCGGAAGCAGGCCACTTGGCCAATCAAGTTTACACTGACCCTCTGAAGACCATCCCACCCACACTCAACCCCCTACCCTATCCCTATAACCCTGCATTTCCCATGGCTAATCCACCTAACCTACACATCTCTGCACTATGGGCAATTTAACACAGCCAATTCACCTAACTTACACATCTTTGGACTATAGGAGGGTATCAGAGTACCCAAAGGAAACTCACATAGATATAGGCAGAATGTGCAAACTCCCCCTGGACAGACGCCTGAGGGGGAGATTCGAACCCAAGTCCCTGGTGCTGTGGGGCAATAGTGCTAAACTCTGAGCCACTGTGCTGCAGATCACCTTTCTTATAGCACTTACCATGAACCATAGGTTTGACACGTCCTTAGATACCTACTAACCCATTAATATGAGCCTACACTCACCTACCTTCCTCCCACCTCTGCTGTCCCCCAGTCCCCGACCATATGTGGTGGCCACATCAGGCATTGTCATTCCCTTGAAGCCAGGGTTCTCCTGACTATAGATGAACTCTAATTCTCCCCTCAGCAAGACCCCCGTCCCATCCCTTAGAGATACTAATGTCTCTCTTCACAATTGTCATGTCCCATCCACCGCCCCCCCCCCCACCCCCCCAAGCCTGCAGCACCAATCCTGAAAGACAGAATCTCCTAGCCTTCCTCCTGTGGCAGTTGTCTTCCTCTTCACCTCATTCATTCCCCTGACTTCCTGTGGCCAGAGTTGACTGATGGACTGTGGCCCATCTCCTGGATGAGAATCCCCAGACCCCTGACTGATGGCTGTCTATCTCCCTGGTTACCCCTAACTCCTGAACTGCCCACAGTGTACCACAGAGCACCCACACTGCGTACCTCAGCATGGCGAATGCCCTGGACTGACAATGGAAGCTGCCCTTGCCACATTCTGCTAGGATCTCCTGATTGGCGTTAGCCTCCTTGGTTTTTGGTGAGGATGACACCCCCGGGATATGGCTGCTTGTTTGCTGCATACACAGTGTGTTGGTTGTGTAAACTGCTGGAACATGATGCTGGCGTGAGACTGGTGTAGCACACAGCCATACAGCGAGGTGTCCTATGGTGACCAAGTAAGAATCTAGTGCCTGGGCTGCTACCCAACACAGAAAAGTAGGCCACCTCTCAAACCAGAGGCCTAGCAGCCTGAGAGCCTAACCAATGCAATCAACATTGATGGCCATTTCTGGTGCTGCAGGGAGAAGGAGAGGTCACTCCCATGCTTAGGTGCCCTAAGGGTGTCCAGTAATTCCTTTCAATGTACTGAGGTTGGGAAGACCAGTCATAGGGCTCAGAACCATCCAATGGTGCAGCCATTGTGACTGGGCAAGTCCTTCTTTGGACCATGGAGCGGTCATAAAGGAAGGCCCACTCCACACTGGAGACCACTGGGATGCTGGTCCGATATTCCTGAGGTTTGCTCGTACTGCAGGAGTAGATCCTAAAACTAGGAAAATAGAAGTGGAGGCAGAATCAGCTGCTAATTGAGCAATTAATTGTGTTATTTGGTTGCTTGCTTCCAACTGGTGGGTTGCTGACACAACCTGCCTGTTATCCTGTCCCCAGAAATATGTTCAAATCCAGCCAAGAATCTATCACACCTCCACTTCCTGAACTGTCGCCAGTGTCCAATCTAATAATCATTAGGCATTGTGCCATCATTATGAGTAAGTTCCTGGGGTAAGCTTTCCTTCAGACTGGGGAGTTGGAACCCATCATGCTCACTTCTGCTCTGGTCAATACTCAGATCCAAAAATTGCCTTCATGACATCAACTCATTTTCAGGAAGTGCTCCTTCCCAACAAAGAGTAAAGGAATTAAACAAAGAACTGTGGATGCCGAAGATCTGAAACAAAAACAGAAATTAATGGAGAAACTCAGCAGGTCTGATTGCACCTGATAAGATTCCCTACAGCGTGGAAACAGGCCCTTCGGCCCAACCAGTCCACACCGACCATCTGAAGAGTAACCCATCCTGACCCATCTCCCTCATGCACCTAGCACTATGGACAATTTAGCACGGCTAATTCACACAACCTGCACATCTTTGGACTGTGGGAGGAAACCATAGCACCCAGAGGAAACCCACACAGACACGGGGAGAACATACAAACTCCACACAGACAGTTGCCCGAGGCTGGAATCAAACCTGGTACTCTGGTGCTGTGAGGCAGTAATGCTAACCACTGAGCCACCATGCCGCCCCTCACCTGTGGAGAGAGAGGCAGAGTTAAAGTTTCGAGTCCAGTGACTCTTCTTCAGAACATATCATTAGCCTATTCAAACATATTCATTGAACATGCCAGTCATCCCAAGAGAAAGAACGACATCTCCAACAGGTTCACACAACAGTTGTCTTGTGCCTAGTTACCTCAAGTGATATCAATGAGCCATTGAGCAACATGGGAGAAAATTAATATTGATGGCAGGATTACTGATTAACAAACACAACAGCTCCGGATGAATGGGCAGAGAGCCAGTTTGCGTGGAATACTGTTCACTTCTACTAATTAACTTTTGAATACACAGCGTTAGCGATAATTTCCTAAGGCAGTTATGAATGTAATCAAGAGGGAGCATAAAGAAGATCCAACCAATTAACAAGAAACATTCAAAGGAAAATGTTGAATGGCTTCTGTTACAGAGAGATATTACTTTCAAAAATGCAGACATATATGTTTCCTTGTGGTTTTCAATCGATATTTGGAACTCTCTTCCATAACGGCAGTGGATGCTGAATTAGTTGTTAATTTTAAATCTGAGATAGATTTTTTTTTGTAAAGCAGAGGTATTAAGAGATGTAGGCCACAGATCAGCCATGATCTCATTGAATGGTAGAACAGAGGGGCTGAATGGCCTACTCCTGTTCCTATATACCTATGTTTCTACGTAATATCAATCTATTCCTTTAGGCAACTCTCTTTAATAATTCAAGTCAAGTTGTCATTGATAAATGAAGTCTTTCTTCTCATCTGCCTATCACTAAGACTGCCTATTTCCATTGCCCATCTCTATTCCAGCTTCACCTCTTTGAAACTCTCATCCATGTCACTCCCAGACTTAACTATTCCAACACATTTTGCTAGCCAGATTCCCAATTTTTATCCTTTGCAATTGAAATCATCCAAAACTCTATTCCCTGTGTTGCACTAAGTCCCATTCACCCATCACCCATTATGTTCATTGATCGACATTGGATCCCAGTTCACCAATACCCAGCATTTAGAATTCTCATCTTTGTTTTCAAAAGCTTCTTATTTCGATAACTGCCTCCACCCTACAATCTTCTGAGGATTCTGTGCTCTTCCAATTCTCTCCCTGAGTTTAATCACTCCTTCCCACTTTAAGATGCATACTAAAGCTTGTTTCTTTCACCCAGATTTTGCTCAACCACAACAATCTTGCAGAAAGAACTTTCAGCATGGGTTGAAGGACAAGGTTTTACATTTTCTGTCTATTATGATTGGCAAGTCGCCCACCCATGATCACAAGTTCTTCGTTCACAGCTCAGCATCCAAACACAATTGAACACCAACACTCAAAGGTAGATCAGACTTTCACATTAGATGGACAAGAGGCATGTTCACACCCATTCTTAGACAACATATTGTCGGACTCAATGCCTATCACAGGATTAAACTGGAGTCTGCGAATCCTAATCAGCCATATTAGCAGAAGGTTGTGTAAGTAATAAAAGGAGATGATCCCTGGAGCTTACAAATGGTAGTGTTGTAGTAATATTACTGAAGTGGTAATCTTAGAAGCTTTGATTAATCATTCTGTAATGTGAATTAAAACCCAACATAGCAGTTGGGGAATTTATAAATAAATAAATCTGAAATAATCAGTAATGAGGTCTATTTAACAACTATAATAAAGGCAAAATACTGCAGACACTGGAAATCTAAACGAAGCACAGAGAACGCTGAAGAAGAGTCATGCTCAAATCAAAATGTTAACTGTGATTTTTTCTTTCTCTATAAATGCTGCCAGACTTGCTGAATTTCTCCAGCATTCTGTCTATTTGACTACTAGCTTATTGTAACAAGCCATCTGGTTCACGAATATTCTTTAGGGAAGTAAATCAGTCAGATTACCTGATTTGATCCATATATAACTCCAGAATCATAGCATAGTCATTAACTGTAAGACACTCAGTTGTAAAGTAGGTGGTTCATCACCGTCCTCTTCAGGGGGATTAGCAATGGACAATGAATACTGGTTGTAGCAGTATTCCTCACCAGATAACTAAATTAAGCAATAGCACAGCCCGTTCACCTCCTCAATCCTTTTCTGCCATTTAATTAGAACATAGGTGACTGCATCTTACCTCCATCTGTCTGCCTTGGTTCCATAAACTTTAAGGAACAATAAGTGAGCAATTTTGGTCTTGAAATGTTTAACTAATGCCTAATTTTGGTAATATTTATATTGTGTTTTGTGGGCAGAAGATTTTCCTGACATCACCTAATGTATCTGGTGGCTCTAATATGAAGATTTTGATTCCTTTATACTGAATTCTCCCACCAGGGGAAATAATTTCTCTCCATACACCAATTTAATTCCTAAATCATCTTTAACACTTCGGTTAGATTACCTTTTAATCATCCATATTCATGAGCTGTGCACCTCACAACAGGCAATTTCTGAGCTAAATTGACAAAGATCAAGAATCAAGGCTCTTTACTCTTTTGTCATAGAGAATGACAAGTAATGGCTGGAGACATAATGTGAATGGTAAAGAACTACAAATGCAAGAGAAGAGTTGTCACATTGGAACTGAAAAGATTTGAGATGTGTGTTTCACACATTCCCTCACATACATGCAAACTCTGCCCTAGAATCATGTTTTCTTTGAGTTGATATGATCCAGCAATAATGGAGCTGTAAATACATGACAGCAATTGATCTCTATCAATCAGACTGCAGGTAATCCACTTCATGATATAAAGAAAACTTCCAATGTTAGAGAGCTTTGGGAACTGATCCAAATGTATCTATTCTTCCCAAGCATATTACACTCAGCACATGCTATATTTTAAAATTGTTTAAAATATGTTGGACAAACAAGGAAAGCCATTCATGTCTTACTGCTTTCTGCTGACCACCAATTTGACATCACACTAGGCAGGAATTTGCCTTTAAATGAGACAATTAAATCTAAAGATCATAAATAAAGTGACATGCACTGTTGGAGGTGTTTTGTTTTATCGATATAATGTGAAGCCAAGGTCCAGTCTACTCTCTCAGGTGGTTGTAAAAGATCATGTGGCAATATTACAAAACAGAATGGAAGTGTTCTCCCCAGTGTTCAGGCCAACATTTCTTTCTCAAACAACATTGTAAAACAGATTAACTACTCGTTTATTTAAAGACTATTTATGTGACCTTACCATGTTCACATTAACAGCTGCATTTCCCATACAGAATTAAAACAGTGACTGCATTCCAAAACTGCTTTATTGACTGTAAAACACTTTTGGACATTCTGAGGTCATGAAAAGCACTACATCAATGCATGAATTCCTTTACTTGCAATCTAATTGTACACCTTTAAGCTTTCTTTTACTTAATGGGTAAAAAGGGAGGCTTCAATTTTCTTCCCAAGATGGAAGTGACCTTTTACTTGGCAAATAAGGGTGTCCAGACAGCTTGCCAGCCAGAATAGAATGGGAGACGGAGATCCTGTGAACAAATTGAGAGTTGAGCAAATTCCAATTGAGCAGAAAATTCCAACAAAATACTTTGAAAGAAGATTGTTTTCTGAGGAGCTTGAGTGGGCCCCTTAAAGGACCACTGCTTTAATACTCAGCACCTGGCTTCCAAGAACATACTTTTTTCTTTGATACCTTAGATCTAGTCATTTAGCTAGTGATTAGTATTCTCAAATATAGGAAGAACTTTCATTTCTACAGCACTTTTCCTGGCATCAAGCTGTCCTATGTGCATTGTAACCAATGAAATATTTTTCAGGCATAGTCATTGTAACATAGGAAATGTTTAACAGCTAATTAGCAAACAGCAAGCTCCTAAAAAAGCAATATGATGGTGACTAAATAATCTATTTTCAAGTAATATTAGTTGAGGAATGATTCCTGACGAGGGTGCCATGCAGATTTTTAAAATTTATCTTCAAAGTATTGCAGTGGTTTATCTGAGAGGGCAGACACAGGTCTCAAGTTATTGTCTCACTTGAAAGATGGTACTCTGGCAATGCAGCAGACCTCAATACTGGACTGGAAATGCCAACCTAAGCTTGGGCTTAAGACTGCAGGATGGCACCATACTTACAACCTTCTGTCTCAAGAGGCTACTGACTGCTATCCACAGAAGAATAGCATTGCAGTTTAAATACTGTGTAAAGCATCACTGAATGCATCACTATTATTTCTATGGTTACCAATCCAGAGTCTCTTGCCCTTCTGTAGCTTTTGTAAGATATAAACCGTAAGTTCTCCTGCTGCTGAATATGACTTGTCTACACATCATCAAAGTGACTTTAAATGAATGAGATTTGCAGAGACCTTTCATGATAGGTTCTGAGGAAAAGAGGTCACTAGATAATTTCAATCAATTACATGAGTCTCACAAATCAGCCATGGCTCTGTAGATAGCACTCTTGGTTCTGTGAGATAAAATTATGGGTTCACTGCCACTCCAGGGATTTGTGAGCAAATCTAGGTTACTACATTATACAATATTGAGCACATTTATCACCCTAGCTTCAAATGTAAATTTCCATTCCTAACCCTCCATTTTAGTTCTAAGAATATTTCATTTATTTTTCCAGGTGCATCTTCCAGCCAGCTGAATGTTAATTGGATTGGGGTTTTTGGAAGGTTTTTCACTGCAAAGTCTAGTAACATTTTTTTCTGTATCTTACCAAACCCACCTCATTAACTACTGCCACCATCAACTTGGCATTCCTTTTTCTCCAATCCAGATATACCTTACCATCTTGGAACAAGTCACCACTGCCAATAAATCCCAGAATTGACTGGCAGACCTGGTTCCAGCATCATGTTTAAAAGTCTATAGAAATCCTGCACAGGCACTGTCTGTCTGGAGATGTCCGACATGGTTTCTAACATGCATCGCAGACAAGGCAAGTTTGATGCCCTGTTTTGTGGGTAGAGACCTGTATAGTCCTGTTATGGGACATCCTCTTTCCTTAGGACCAAGGAAGAAGACTACAACACCAGACCATGCCAGTCTGGTGCAAGGATGCCAGCTGAATCAACACAATGTCAGCTGTATAGCTCACATTTTATCTTTGCTACTGCACCCACTTCCTAAAGAATGCTTCACCATTCCCACTATTGCTTGCAACATCTTCCCTCACTCGCCCGTCACCCAATCCAAACACCTAACACCACTAACTGCACGTGCTGCAGTGTACACTTGTTTGGGACACCTTACCACCTGCGCCAAAAGTAACAGCTGTGCCACCCACTTTCACTTCCCTTAGTAGTCACCACTTTGTCATTCACTGCTCACGACAGGGCATAAAGAGTCAATATCGGTGGTGGACTGCCTGACTTCCAGCTTCTCACCCTTCAATGGAGAAGATCCTGACTTTGACCACCCTGAGTGGCTGAAAGATTGTGTCCAAGCCCCTGGACTGGTATCAGAGGCTCCCCTTGACGTACTGTGCTGGGAATGCTTGATCAAGGTCTATCTTCCTTGAATTGACTAAGGACTGCTGATGCCATGATAAGCTTCGTGCCTTTGTATATATATTAAATGGCAAGACAATATAGCAATACTTTGACCCTGGTGCCTCTGACTGAGGGGGAAAAGTGTAAAAAGACAAAGGAAGGCAGTGATGTTGTGAGCACCCAACTAGGCACAGAGTGAGTGAATACTCTGAGAACAAGCAAACAGGGCAGAATGTAGTCTGGTAATTGCTGGAGCAGCATTGAATTACAGATGTTTTACTGACAGTGATTGGAGTCATGCCAAGAAGTTTCATAGAGGCCGGCACACACTGTTGCCAAAGTTTTTGGGTGTGGGGTGCAAATGGCCATTGCCCGTGGAAAGTACCCTGAGATGTTTGTGTCCAGTGTCCAACATGGAAGTCAAAGCTAAAGTTGCCAGGTACCTACTCTGACATCCATGTTGAGAATTCTTGGAATCTAGCTTCTTTGGCACCTTTGGAAAAGTTGAATGTTACTGGGACACATTAATAAGGCATTTAACAAGCTAGAATCCTTCTTAACTGGTAATTCAGTATTGCCTAGAGAGTAACTCACCACTTGGCAGATGTATTAAAGACACAGTAGATTGGCTCCCGAAAATGATGTGACTCTGCCACAAATCTTGCCATGGCCCACAGCATCAGGTCCTCATAAGAATCTACTCTTGATGTTAGTTTTTTCAGATCCATTTCCTATTTTCCTGGATGCAGCATTTGGCTAATCTGTCACCAGGGAGAATGGAGATCAGTTGGCATTTAGGTCATAGATTCTTCATTTGAACCCCTAGAGTTTGACAACATTGTGGGGAAAGTAAAGGAAATGGTCTGTAGCTAGTAAATGTCTTCCATTCATAGTTAAGGTAAGAAAGAATTTGAAAATTTAGCAGCAAAGTTATAAAACAGAACCTCCAAGATATTAATCTTAGGATTATTACCTAAGTCCTGGGCAAATTGGCATTGGGTAAATAAAGTCAAGATCTTAAGTACATGGCTGAGAGTTTGATGTGGGAGGAATGAATTTCAGTTCTTGGGACCTTGCCAACAGTACTGAGGCCAGAAGGGAACTGTTCTGGGGGAATGGGCTTTACTTGAACTATGCTGGGACCAATTAGGTTGTAGAGAGTGCTTGAAACTAATTAAGGTGTGGGCTGTGGGAAGTGGTAGGAGAGGGAACAATTGGAATTACAAAGCAAACAATAAGACAGCAATGCAAAGCTACTCTTTGGTTAATGATACCCAGGGTGGATCAGGAGGGACAGAGCATACAAACATTAATAAACAGCAGCAAATTGGGTCAATGGGGAAAATAATAGTAAAAGGGCAAAGTTAATGCTTAAATTTAAATGCACATAGGATTCAGAAAAAAATAAATGAAATAATTGCACAAATAAAGGTTAATGAGGATGACCTTCAACCATTACAGAAATATGGTAGATAAGGAGATCAAAGCTGTGAACTAAATATTCAGGTGGATGTAACTGTACCCTGTTTCCACCAATTCCATCAATCTGTTAGTTAATTCCCCATTTTCCCCATCCTTCAAGCCCACAATGATCCCTTTCCATATGCCTTTCCTGATCGATTATCTTCCCAGCATGAAAGTTGTTACATCTCGACAAAACTGCAAGTTTGCCAACCCTGACCTACCAATTCCCATCCTCTAAGAATCAACATTTCCCTATGACTGTGGACATATCCTTCATGACCGTATGCTGGCAAACACATCTTTGGACATTAGTTTCCTGAAACTAGAACAATGACGTGGTCGACGTGATCCCTGTGACAAAACAGTGAATATTCTGAAGTCCAGGAAAAAAATCAGGTCAGTAGGTACTGTAATATGAGGCCTGAGTATCATGAATAGATCGATTTCTTGATGAGGTAGAAATTGTTTGGGTGAAACCACTTAATTCCAGCAAATTATGATTTTAAACAAATGTTAATACATGAAGATAAACTTCTGTTCCATAGCAGAAGGGAAATTCAACTGGCTTTTTAAAGTGAGTGAACTTAATTGCAAAACTTTACCCTGTCATGAAGAATCTAACTATTGGATTTTCATGATATGGCGGTGCCAGTGTTGGACTAAGGTGGACAAGGTCAGAAGTCACACAATACTAGGTTATATTCCAACAGGTTTATTTGAAATCTGACGAAGGAGCAGTGCTCCGAAAGCTTGTGCTTTCAAATAAACCTTTTGGATTCTCAACCAATTATATTTTCTCTATTTTTACTTCTAATAGTTCTGGGTCTAAGTTTTAGACTACGTTATCCGACTTGTGGAAATCGTTTGTCTCTATCTATCCTCTCTGTTCCACATAATAATTTGAAAACTTTGATAAAGTCTCTCTTTAGCTCTCTAAATTCCAGGAGAACAACCCTAGTTTATTTAATTTCTCTTTGCAAAGGTATCATTTTGGTAAATCAATGCTGTAACTCCTCCAATGCCAATATATACATCATACAGTGTAGTCACCTAGAACTTCTCACAGTAATCCAACTCAGTCAGGGCTTTGCATTTTTCAACCAGGACTTCTTTTTTTCTGAATCCACTGTTCAAAGGTGTTATTACACACTGGAGTAGGTGACACTTGTACCTGGGTCTCCTGGACAATACTTCTAGTTACTTGTATTCCAGTTGTCTAGTTGTAAAGGTAATATTCCATCAGTCATTTTGAATATTCCTTTCATCTGTTCATGGCATTTAATTACCTATTACACAACATCCACAGTTTCTCCTGTTAATCTATTTAAAATGTACCTGTTTAGTTCTTTTTAAGTGAAACATAGATGATGTCATATTTACTTACAATATAGTCTTACCCACACACTTAATCTATCAGTATCTCTTAGTTTTTACATTACTACCAGCTACACCGCTTATAATGCCTCCCAACTGGTGTGTCTTTTCTCTGTGGGCCTCTAGCATTTTAGCTTCTTGTTTTTATTCCTGACAGATGCAGAGGTGTAAACTTCAGTCCATAATCACACCTTAAAACCTTTGCTATGTCTGATGCCATTTACTGTCAGAGTGCCAGCAACAGCTACAGCGAGTCAGTTCCCTCTCCATGTTGCCAAGGATACCAATGCATTTGATTCTCTGCCATGGGAAGAATCAAATTTTGTTAAATGTTCCGCATCAAGCAGCAAATCGACCCTTTGATTCAAAGGGTAGTGGAAACTGAAACTTGTGCCCCATGAAAAAGATCTTGAAGCCGGAGACCAAGAGATCGATGGATGTTTAACTGAGGTGCAATAGGTTTCAGAGCCAGAACAGGCTGATGGAATTACAGATCATCATTATTCTACTTGAAGGGGGGCATAGAATCAAGGGACCTCCTCTGACTTCCATGTTCCAAAAACGGGCTAACATATTCTGAAATCTGAACTTATGGGGACACTTTCACTTTTGTGCTCTTAGCACATGCTTTATCTAGAGTGTTGAACCTCTGAGGAAACTGAGGGAAGAGTTCTATATTTCTAACAGAAGATTCCCATCAGGCCACATTCAGAAATGTGGAGCATATTTTAAACCTGACAGGTCCCTCAGAGTTCAGGATAGTCAGGGGAAGGCAAATCATGCCCCATTTTCAAGAGTAGTCCTTCCATGATTTAAATATTAATCATTACAAATAACCACTTTGATAGCTCCTGAGAAAACATCCAGGTGGATAAGGTGCCAAGTGGGTAGGGTGTCAATGGGTAAGATGTCAGGTAGATGGGGCGATGGGTTCCCAGTAGGTAAGTAGGAGGTGGCTGTTGTATTCCAAGGGAATGATTGGGAGTTATCGCTTGCGGGGATGGTGGATGTGAGAGGGCATGGAAAGGGTGCTTGGTCCCAGGCAGTTGGAGGTTTCTGCTTCTGGGGGAACAGGATGATGGGGCTGTTGCATCTTGGTGAGAAAGGGAGGATGAAATGTCACATTTTGGGGTGTTAGGTATCTGGGGGAGGTGTAGTTGGGGTTGCTGTGGTTATTTCGGGATCAGTTTAATACTCAAACAATAATTGGTCCCACTTCTGCGCTTGAAAACCTTTCGTTATTTTTTTGTGTGAGGTGGCCCAGATCAAGTCCAGGCAATTTTGAAATCAAAAATGATCATTCAAATTGTAATTGAACAGATTGTCTTTCAACTGAGTCAGAGTGTAGCCAATGTGTATTCCCATGAGGGCGAAAGGGCGGGGAAAATGCTGAGCTCCCTGGTAGCAAGTATGGTGTCACAGAAATATGTACAAAAGATAGGTGTCGGGGTTATGACATAAGAGAGAATCAGGTTGGATATAGAAAGTTCAGCAGGAAAGTGGAAAGAAAATAAAAAAAAATGAAGAGAGAGATTATAAGAAGAAATGTTGGAAATAGGAACATGAGTATGTCATTTTGCTCTTTCAGCCTGCTCCATCACTGACTTTAATCATCGCTGATCATGCTACTCAGTACCCTGCTCCCACATTATTCATTTGATCCCTTTAGTCCTGAGAACTTTACCCAACTCCTTCAATGTTTTAGACTTTACTGTTTTCTGTGGCAGAGAATTCCATAAGCCCAGGAATCTCTAGGTGAAGAAATTGTCCTCATCTCAGTCCTAAGTGGCTTACCTCATATCCTTAGCCTGTGACACCTGGTTCTGCACTCCCAAGGCATCAGGAACATCCTTCCTGCATTTACCAAGGGACTGAGAGCTAATATGAAAGGGAATCCAGGAGTCCCTTTCAGGCACAAAAATAATGAAAGGGTGGTGACAGAAGAGGTGGCACCAATTACTGAGCAATAAGTGGATTTGCACGTGAATATAGAGGTTATGTTTGAGAGGCTAAATGAGTACTTTATATTTGTCTTTACCAAGAAAGAAGATGGGGCAGCGTCACAGTGAAAGAAGATGCAGCTAAGAGAATGGATCTGCAGAAATTGAAAGAGGAGCTTTTAGAAAAGCTAGCTGTAGTTAAAGTCGATAATCTTCTGAACTAGGTCAATGAATCCAAGGACACTCAGAGCAGCAAGGATGGAAATTATCAAGGTATTGGCCATAATCTTCAAATTCTCTTCACATAAAGGTGTGGTACCCGAAAACTGGAGAATTGCAAATGTTACTTCATAAAAAAAGGATGCAAGCAAAATCAAGCAGATTCATTAGTTTAACCTCACTGATGGGAAAGCATTTCAAAATCATAATCTCGGATGAAATCTGTCACTTGGACAGATTTTGAAGAAAATTGGCACAGATTTGTAAAAGCTAATTATGCTAACTTGATTCAATTTTTTACAGTGAGGAAGTAAGCAAGATGGTGGGTGTCTGGTGGCACAATCAGTAGTGTCCATATCTCTGAGATAGAAACTCCAGATTCATCTTTCACTCCAGGGCTAGATAGCCAGTGAAGATATATTCCCAAGGTGGCCACACAGGTTGATTACTGATGTACAAGTCTTTCTAAAATGCATTAAGAAAGAACAGGGGAGTTTCTTGATTAGCCAAAACTGTGTGATAACTGCAGTGTAATAGCCTCCCAGTCTTAAAAGGCTCCAAATGGGGGCCTTGGCACAGGCTGCACACTTTTGCAATCACCTTCCCAGCTTCAATGATTAACTAGAGAATGGACAGTCATAAAACAAATAAAACTTCATGCAGCAAAGTGACACATTTTAGTGGGAAAAATAAAGAAAGCATATTAAATCATCTAAAAGGGTTACAGTATCCACGAGTTGTAGTTACATTATTTGCAGAATGCAGTGTTACGTATCTCCATCTCCAATCTCATCAGCATCCCACTGACCCCTGCAATCACTCTTTGAACTCTTTTGAAATTCTATGAAACCAATTAACTAAATTAACTAATGATTACCTCATTGTGTGTTTTTTAATCATTTGCAGGATGTAGGCATCACGAGCTGACCAGGATTTATTGCCCATCCCCACTTGCTCTTGAGAAGGTAGTAGTGAGTTGCCTTCTTGAACCACAGCAGTCCATTGACTGTAGGTTTACCCACAATGCTATTAGGGAGGGAATTCCAGGATTTTGACCGGAGGCAGTGAAGGAACAACAATATATTTCCATGTCAGGATGGTGAGTAGCTCAGGGGGGAACGTATAGCTAGAGATGTTCTTATGTATCTGCTGCTTTTGTCCTTGTGGGTTTGGAAGGAGCTGTCTGAGGATCTTTGGTGAATTTCTGCAGTGCATCCTGAAAATAGTACATGCTGTTGTTACCGAGCATCAGTAGTGAAGTCAATGGCTGTTTGTAGATGTGATGCCAACCAAGTGGATTGCTTTGTCCTGGATGCTGTGAAGTTTCTTGAGTGTTCTTGGAGTTTCACCCATCCAGGCAATTGGGGTGTATTCCATCACACTCCTGACTTGTGCCTTGTAGGTAACAGACAGTTTTGGGGAACCTGGGTGGGAGTTACTCACTGCAGCATTCCTAGCCTCTGAACTGCTCTTGTAGCCATTGTGTTTATGTGGTGAGTCCAGCTGAGTTTCTGTCCAATGGATGTTGGTAATGAGGGATTCAGTGATGGTAATACAATTGAATGTCAAGGGGCGCTGGTTAGATTATCTCTTATTGCATTTGATCATCGCTTGGCATTTGTGTAGTGTAACTGTTACTTGCCACTTGTCAACCCAAGCCTGAATATTGTCCAGATCTTGTTGCATTTAAACATGGTCTGTTTCAATATCAGAGGAGTCATGAATAGTCCTGAATATTGTGCAATCATTGGTGAACATCCCCACTACTGACCTTAGGATGGGGGGAAGATCATTGATGCTGAAGATGATTGTGCCTAGGATATTACTCTGAGGAGCTTCTGCAGAGATGCCATGGAGCTGAGACAATTGACCTTTAACAACCATGACTATCTTTCTCCGTGCCAGATATGACTCCCTCCAGTGAAGTGAGTGAATGTATGTGTGTGTGAGAAAGAGAGAAAGATTGTGTGTGCAACACTGGAGAGTTGCATTCAATTCTAGGCACCAGGCTTTGAAAGGATATGTTGGCATGAGAATGCAGAAAAGAGTTATTAGCACGCTTTTAAAGGTGAGGGACTTCTGTCAGGTTGGTAGATTGGACAAACTGAAACTATTTTTAAAGAAGGAAAAATTGTGAGGATATAGGATCAAGATCTTCAAAACCATGAGACATCTGGACAGAAACGTTAGAGAGAAATTATTCCTATTAGTGGAAGAACTGGGAACCAGAGGATGCTCATTTGAGTGAACAGCAAAATAACCAAATGCAACACGATGTAAGCTATTTTTATACAGCTAGTATTTCGGTGTTGAAATGCACTGCCTGAAAATGCATGGTTGAGGTAGATCCAACCATAGTTTCACAAGGGAGTTTGATAAGCACCAGAAGGAAAAATTGCAAGGCTGTGGGGAAAGGGTGGTGGAGTGTTACAAATTGAGTCACTCATGGACATGAACAGCTGAATTAAATCCTTCTGTTTCATAACTATTCTATGATTTTCCTTTCCAGACATCCACTTCCAGTCAATAAGAATCCTCCAAATGTGCATCTTCAAAATTGGTTGTATTAATTTAATCTTGAATTTATTAATAGACAGATCTTGCAAGAATAATTAGATTTTCTAAGTGTGGAAGGCATGAGTCTGACTCCTTTGATGCCACCCTCTCTGTGAAAACATTATGGGTTCAAGATACCCCGCCCCCCCTCCCCGGCATTGATTTGAGCACAAAATGTAGACTGACATCCCAGTACATGACTGAGAAAATGTTGCACTTACAAAGTTGCTGTCTTTTGCTGTATTATAAAGGTGGCACCATTCAAACTAAGTTTTATGGGAGATCTGTCCAGTGGCCATTTATCCCTTGACGAATTTGTTATGTGCAAATTGGTTGCTATATTTCCTATGCTGCAACTGTGGCAATACTTCAAAAGTACTAAGTTAACTGTAGGACACTTTAAGATATGTTGAACCAAAGTAGGTGTTACATAAATGTTGCTCCTTTAATTATGTAGCACCTTAAATGTCCCAAATTGTGACACTTCCAGCAAATTATATTCTTATGTGGGTCAGGAGAAGCTGACATTTTGTTCACAGTAATGTTCCATAAAGCAGCAGTGAGATGAAGGAGCAGTGGATCAGATGTTGCTAGTTTTAAGGAGCAGAGCAGAGAGTATTTGTACAAACAAGAGCTAGAATTCCTCCTCTATGCATTTCTCTCAACCTTAGAAGAAAACACTAGTAGGAAACCATTCATTGAGAACTCAAAGATATGTATGAACTGCTTTGCTGAATCATTAATTAAATAAGAGTGATCTCAGGTTAATAATCTAGCACCTCAAGGCTTCTAAGGACTTTTAACCTGGGTAACCTTTACTCTTCTTGTTGGTACCAGACACTAACTCCTTTTTGAAACTTATTGCATGTTTAACATGAGTGTTTGGTGTTGGATCTTATTTTTTTTCTCAGAAAACCTTAAAATTGACTTCTTAACTTTGATTCGTACTATGTTTTAATTAAGTGTAAAGTTGCTTGGTAAAAATAAATAAAAGTATTTATGGTAACCACTGCGAGGGGATTAAAAAGAGTGGAGACCAATTACCCTTCATCAGCCGGTCATAGTTTGATACGGAGATTGTGAATGGCCTGCTGCAGCCTCAGGCAGTTCACAGGGAGAGGGATTGGGTTTGTCATTGGGGCAAAGACCACAGCTTCAATATTGTCAATACTCCGATGGAAGAAATTTCTGCGTTTTCTGACAAATCAATGGTCTGATAAATTGGAGACAACTTTTGGTGGAGGTTGAGATGGGTAATGGTGAGGTAGAGCTAGAGGTTATCAGTGCACATGTAGAAGCCAATAGGTTTCAGGTGAATTGACAAACGGCAGATTATAAATAAGAAAATGGAGGGGAGGGAGCACAAGTTAGATCCAGCAGAGGTAACAGTGTGGGAAGATGAAGAGAAGCCATTGATCTAAGAATCTGGTGTATATTAATCACTTTTCAAAAAACAAGTTGAGAGAATTGGCTGCTTCATACATGGGTCATAGTCAGGATGAGTGCTATCGGTGTTTAGTCGTAATCAGGGAGAATTAAAGAGCAAAGGTGAACATATTAATCAATGAAAGTTTAAGCCTTGAGTATGTTCAGTCCTACATCCCTCTCTAATGGCGGGTGTCACACTATGCATTCAGTCTATCTTGATAAAAAAAATCCATTGCCCTCTGTTTTCGTTCATGCAAGTTAATTGAAAACATTGATTGCAAGTGTCAGAATTAAATGACATTCATTTATTATAGATTTGTTACCAAATTAGATATTTAAAAATTACATAGTCAGGTCTACTGACCTTAAATGATCAAGTAATTAATATTTGATTAAACTTTTAATGAAGAAAGACTTCCTTTTCTTTTTCTACATCTTTAATTGACTTTAACACTGCAGTTACACTGACTCCTTCTTGAACTTTTGCAGTCTGTATGGGGTAAGTAAACTCACAGTGCTTTAAGGGAGAATAATCCAATAGCCCAATGCTGCGACTATCAAAGAATGTACTATTTATTTTTAAGTCAGAATAATGTGTTGCTTCAGGACAGATTTTTGTGGCATCCGGCAAATTCTAGAGCTATATAAAATGATGGTGCAACTCAATTCAGACAATTTCACCTCCATTTGCAGTACCATAAATTTTTACTGACATGGGGCAATGAATGCAGGAAGTTAACCCACTTCCTGCATTTCTGACCTGGGCAACTCCATTGCAGGTTCAGCATGACAAAGCCTCTACAATTTTGGTAGAATTGGGGCAGCCTCTCCATGACTTGTGGCTCATTGTTGCTCTAGGAATGATGAGCCAAAGTCCAACTTTGGGAACATTTTGAAACGTAATTCTTAAAGAAGTGATCTTATCCCTACCCCTTCCATGGCCCAATGATACCAGAATATCATCTCTGTTCCACTTTTGTAATCCCAGTCAGCATTTCTGTGAATTGTTTTTCCTTCTGTTTTGGACATCCAAGTTACTCCCAGTTCCTTCTTTGCCTTCCATTGTCATTGACAGCAGTACTCCCTCAGAACAGAGGGTGACATCTGTCAGGCTGCATGAGCCATACAGCTGATTGGGGAAGCCAGTCTTGGATCCACACAGTTTTCTGCAGTGAGGGATATTTTTGAGTGGTGAAATGGCATTTGCAGGCTTGGAGTGGCTCTCTTCTTCTTTCCCAACCACTACCATTCCACCATACAGTCAAATCAGTGAGCCTCATTCTGTATCATGCCTCAATAGACCAACACATGACCTTTTGAATGGTCAGCAGCTTTCTCTTCCCAGTCAGCAGTGTCAATGCCTTTCTGTTTTCAGGCAACCATATCTTTATAGTTATCCCTATGGCTATCATTTGGGTGTTGGCCAAAAGAGAGCTAACAGAAGAGAATGTGCAGCTTGAGGCAGTTTTCGGGCATCTGGAAACAATGGCCATCTATCATAGTTGATTCTTCAGGAGCAGGGCTGGTAGCTTCATGGAAAATGCTCGTATTTGTCTGGCAAACCTCCCATTTAACCGACAACATTCAATATAGGCACCGTTTACGGAAGCTCTCAAGCATCTTAGTATGAAATCAGCAGACAGTGCAATTTTGCTGTAGTGGAAAAGGGTGACAGCTCAAAAGCCTCATAGATTAGGATCTCTATTGACTTGCAGAAGTCTATTTTGTCAAAGACACATTGTCATAGTTTATTTTTATCCACTTGTGGGACATGGGTGTTGTTTTCTGGGCCAGCATATCTTCATCCATAGTTACCCTTGGAAAGCAATGGTGAGCTGCCTTCTTGAACCAACGTAGCTCTTGCACTTGAAGAAGGCAGTGTTGGAACAGTAGTGCTGGACTTTTCAGCCTTAATGGCTGTCCTTTAGAGGAGAGACTAGTGAGATATGGTAAGTGCTGTACATTGCCTAGATCCACCCAATTACTTAAATGGCATGGGGGGATGCTCAATTTAATAGTGGTTAAGGATAAGCCAAACATCATAGGCGAGATGTTCTAAGCTCTGAATTCTTTTTATGTTTGATTCAACTGACTTTTATATACATTCATAAGATTTGAGCATTACAAAAAGGCCAACATTTATTGCCCATATGAAACTGCTCTTGAGAAAATGGTTGTGAGATATTTTTCCAGATCTCTTCAATCCATTGGTATAAGTATATTCACAGAACTGTTCATGAGGGAAATCAGAGTAGAATTTAAATTAAAAAGAAGGAACTGGCCACCCCTCACTCCCTCTCTATAAATGTTGAATTATTAGCGAATACTCTGGGTCTGCAAGTATTTATGCAAATTCATGCACAATTCTCTCCTAAAAATGTTTACAGTATTTCAAGCCAGCCAACAGGGTTAATCAGGAGAAGTTTTGGCTGTCAAGAATCAGATTGGTAGTCAGATTGATAGCTCTATTGTAACTAGTCAGTTGCTGTGAATTTTTCACACAAGATTAGATCTCAGTTATTTCATACCCATTATTGACTGTTTGCTATGACAGGGTCACTTCCTCCCCAAGGGCTAATGTTTCATCTACCTTGTGATTCCATCAGCTTCTCCAGATCTGATTCATTGGTCCTCACAGTTACTTTATGCTACCTTCGGAACCCAAAATCAAGATAACCTTACCCTTATGTATGGAATTAACAGTCAAAAATTAGGCCATTCAACCAACTAGTTATTTTGTTTTCTTTTGCACTACATATGACTTTTCCCACACTGCTAATAAAATCTGGAATATTTGTCAGTTCTAACTTAAATGTGTTTATGTTGCTCATCTTAACATCTTTTTGACAGTAAATTTCACATCTCACCAATCACATTGCTATTCCCATGATTTTCATTGCTTTCATAATGTAGTTTTACAATACAGAGTTTTCATCTTCTGATCTTTGCTTTGGAAGTTTCAATTCTCTAAAGAGACTGAAGTGTAATTTCTGGAATTTTTCTGGTAATTTTCCTTGAGTATGTGATCTGCTACCTGCACCTCGGCTCCAAACCTCGAACACCCCCAACAGAGCAACGATCGGACTTTTTATTTTCTGATGATTTTTAATGTTAATATGTGTTTATGCATAATCTGTAACTATTCACCAAGTGTTAAAATATCCCTCATCAGTCTAGTTATTTTGACTTTCTTACTGCGTATAAATACAATGTTTATAGAATGTTACAACACTGAAAAAGACCATTTGGCCCATTGTGCCTGTACTTGCTTCTTGAAAGAGCTATCCAATTTATCCTGCCAAACCCCTCCACTTTCAGTCTTTCTCATATTTCTTTTCAAAGAATTCTATCAAAAAAAAGTCATCATTACTTCTTTCAGATAATACACTATGTTTTATAATAATTTGCTGTGAAAAATATCTTCATTTTCATCCTGGTTTTTTTGTAGTTAGGTTAAAGCTGTGTCCTATTTAAATTTTAGTTTTCTCTGCCAATTTTAACACCTATTCTTTTCTATTTCCCAAATAACCTCATAACTCTTGAACACATTCTTGTCCATTTACCTCTTTAGAATTATAGAATTCCAACAATGTGGAAGCAGGCCATTCAGCACAAGTTGACATCAACACTCCGAAGAGCATCCCACCCAGACCCACCCCCTACTCTATCCATGTAAGTCTGCATTTCCCAAGCTTAATCCACCTACCTGCACATCCCTGAACAGTATGAACAATTTAGCAGGGCAAATCCACCTAACCTGCACTGGACTGTGGGAGGAAACCCACGCAGACATGGGGAGAGCATATAAACTCCACATGGACAGTCGCCAGAGGGTGGATTTGAACCCAGGTACCTGACACAGTGAGGCAGTAGTGCCACCATGCTGCCCACAGTGAACTTAGAAGTCGATGAATTTATCCTGCCTATCAGCAATTGCAAGAAATGACCACCAAATGTTTGAAAGTGCTTTACAGCCAATGAAGTGCAATTGGACAGTAGTCACTGTTGTGATGTGAGAAGCACAGCAGCCAAATTGTGCACAGCAAGCTCCCATAGGCAGTAATGTGATAATTAAAAGATTTTTTTTCTGATGTTGATTGGGGGATAAATATCAACCAGGATGCAAAAAATAACTCTCATACTCTTCCTTGGAATGGTACTATGGGATTGTTTTGTTTGCATTAATCTGAGCAGGCAGATAGGGCCTGAT
Source organism: Chiloscyllium plagiosum (assembly GCF_004010195.1). Classification (NCBI taxonomy): domain Eukaryota; kingdom Metazoa; phylum Chordata; class Chondrichthyes; order Orectolobiformes; family Hemiscylliidae; genus Chiloscyllium; species Chiloscyllium plagiosum. The sequence goes on from NC_057725.1 coordinate 27,751,976, forward strand.
TTTGACCTTTCATCCAAAAGACAGCATTCCGAAAGATGCAGCATTCCCCCAGTACTGAACTGAGTGTCATTATAGATCTTCATGCTCAAGCCCAAGAAAGTGTTTGAACCCAGTACCTTTGTGACTCGGAGGTAGTAATGTTCTCCTTTTGGAATAATCAACTCTGTGTGGAGTTTGCACATTCACCCCGTGTCTGCGTGGGTTTCCTCCGGGTACTCCGGTTTCCTCCCACAATCCAAAAGTGTGCAGGTTAGGTGAATTGGCCATGCTAAATTGCCCGTAGTGTTAGGTGAAGGAGTAAATGTAGGAGTATGGGTCTGGGTGGTATACGCTTCGGCAGGTCGGTGTGGACTTGTTGGGCCGAAGGGCCTGTTTCCACACTGTAAGTAATCTAATCTAATCTAATACTTTTTTCCACCACCAAAGTTTTTCATGTCAGAACTAAATAACCCGATTGGCACTTTGTGGAAGTCCTTCAACAAATATTACCCGCAGTTGAAAATTAAATGCAAGTTTCAGACACAACATCCCAGTGACTTATGGTTGTGGCTGTCAAATTCTCAAATCTTATTTGTTATGTTTTGTCTTGCTCTTTTTTTTATTTCAATTTGTAGCTTCTCTGTTCTGTTCAAACATAAGTGTGGGGAGATTTTATGTGATCTGGGTAATTAATTTTTGTATGAAGAACAAGGAGATATAAAATATAAAAAGGGGGTGCAGGAGCAGAGGGAAGTTACTGCTGGTGGAGGAATAGGTTAGTAGAATGGTTAATAAAGCACACGGTATTAATTACAGTTAATATAAAGTGCAGAGTACAACAGCAAGCAGGTTATATTGAACTTGTGTAAGACACTACTTCAGCCTCAAATGGAATATTTTGCCCAGTTCTAGGCATCATGTTTTAAAAAGGATATGAAGACATTGGCGAAAATAAAAATAATCATTCACGAGATTAGCTTCAAGAATGAGCAGTTTCAGTTATGAAGATAGATTGGACCATTTAAGGTTGTTTTCCTTAGAGTAAAGAAGGCTAGGATGAGATTTGACAGATGTATTAAAATCACGAGGTGTCTGAATGCCTGGACAGAATAGATAGATCAAAACTGTTCCCAGTTGAGAAAGGAATGAGAACAGGACACAGATTTTAAATATTTGGCAAAAGAATCAAATGTGGTAGGAGAGCAAAAAACATTATTTTTACACAGTAAATGATTAAGATCTAGAATGCATTCCTGAGAGCTTTGTTTTATATTTATTCATGGGATCCACGTATCACTAATTAGGCCAGAACTTATTGCCCATCATTACTTAACTAAAGGGAACTTAACTGTGAGTCACATTGAGCTGGTTCTGGAGTCACAAGGAGGACAGACTAGGTCAAGATGGCAGATTTCCTTCCCCAATCGATTTTAGTTCACCAGTTGGAGTTATGCAACAATCAGCGGTGACTTCATAATTACCATTAGATGTCCTTTTTATTCCAGATCTTTTTTTTTATTGAATTCAAATTTCTTCACCTATCATGATTGGATTTCAGCCCATGTCTTCAGAACATTTGCCTGGGGTTGTGGATGACTAGTTACTGTTACCATAATCCACCATCTCCTTGCAAATTGTTTTGGAAGCAGTTTTAACTGAACTATTCAAAAGGGAATTAGACGGTTATCTTAAAAATAAGACTATGCAAGGTGTCAGGAAGAAGGTGGGAAGATAGTACTATAATCATTGTCCATGCACGCACAATGGGCCAAATAGCCTCTTTCTGCCCTGTAAAAATTTGTGTGATTCTGTAATTTGTCTCCTTATCAAACCGTCTGAAGCAGATTTCCTACTAATATAACCTCTTTGTTGTTTATTGGATCATCTTGTTCATAGATTAGTTGCCCCGTTTCTCTACTTCACAAAAGTGAGTACTGTACACTATCTGTGAGTTGCTTCAGGATGTCCTGACGTGAAAAATATCATGGAATTGCCAAGTGGCAGTATCACAGAAGGAGGCCATTCAGCTCACATCTGCTCTCTCTCAGGGTCAGTATGCTAATTCCTTTGTCATCACCTTTCCATGTAGCCCTGCAAATCATTTTGAATAATTATCCAAATCCCTTGAAGGCCACTGTTGGATCATTATCTCTCCCAGATTCTCAGGCAGTGGGCTATAGAGTAAGTACTGCATTATAAGACATGGGCTCATGCATCTACTCCTTCTTTGTTAATCACCTTGAATCAATGTTTTCTGATTCTCAACTCTTCAACCAATATGAACAGTTTCTCTCTAATCTGTCCAGAGCCCTAATAGACTCATCGAGTCATAGAGATGTTCAGCACGGAAACAGACCCTCTGATCCAACTTGTCTATGCCGACCAGATATCCCAACCCAATCTAGTCCCACGTGCCAGCACCTGGTCCATATCCCTCCAAATCCTTCCTATTCACATACCCATTCAGGTGCCATTTAAATGTTGCAATTGTACCAGCCCCCACCACTTCTTCTGGTAGCTCATTCCATACACGTATCACCCTCTGAGGAAAAGGTTGTCTCTGAGGTCTCTTTTATATCTTTCCCCTCTCACCCTAAACCTATGCCCTCTAGGTCTGGACTCCCCCACCCCAGGGAAAAGACATTGTCTATTTATCCTATTCATGCCCTTCATGATTTTATAAACCTCTATAAGGTCACCTCTTAGCCTCCGACGGTCAAAGGAAAATAACCCTAGCCTATTCAACCTGATCTTGAATACCTTTCTCAAATCCCATCTCAACTTTATGTTCTTTAAAGAACAACCAAACTTTGTCAATCTATTCATATAACTGAAATCTTATATCCTTGGAAATATATTCATAAGGCTTTTCTGTACCCTCTCAAAGGTCTTCACAGCCTTTTTAAAGTGTGGCAACCAGAACTGAATTCAATATGAATTGAATTCAATATTCTATCTAATGTTTTATAAAGATTCACAGTAGTTTCCTTGCTTTTGTATTAGAAAGTGCTATAGAGATTCAAGTTCTTCTTCTGACCTTGATTCTTCCATTATCCACACTCAATGTATTCTGCTCTAGAAAATGCTTCTCATTTTTCGATAATTTCAACACATCTCTTTGTTCACATTTTAAATTTACTGTCAATCAAGGACCTTCACAATCACTTCAATAGAAAGGGATAGAAGTGATGAACTTCAAATGTTTAACTTTAGTTATACGCTGAAGCAAGACAAAAGAAAATTGAGTGTGGCTTCAGGAAACAAGCCTATTTATCTTTGCAGTAAAGCCAAATTTACTTACCAAGATAAAAATCACCGTTGCAAGAAACAATATAATCCCACTTGACTAATATCCACCTCTATGAAATAATTGATCTATGCATGGCGAAAGAACTTCTGAAGAATATAAACTTAAATATTATACCAAAAACCTATCTTTAAAACTTGAATGAATTAAATATTCATGTTCAATTTATGTTAAGCCTCTGTGCCTCTCTTCTACTCTGTGGTCTTTAAACAGCCATGGCTCAGTGCTTTGTTCTTTCTCCTCTGAACAATGAAATTTGTTGGTCCAAGTCCTACTCCAGGAGATGAGCAATAAAATCATGCTGATTCTCCCCTTGCACTCTTGAAGAAGTAGTGCAATGTGGGAAGTGCCATCTTTTTAATGAAATGTTGGAATTTGCACATTCTCCCCTCTCTGTTTGCATATATTGGATCATAATGGGCTATTTAAAAGCAGAGAAGTACTTAGGAAACTAATGGGACAAAAGGCTGAAAAGGTTCCCTGGACCTGACGACCTCCATCCTAGGGTCTTAAAAGAAGTGGCTGCAGAAATAATGGATCCTTTGGGAGTAATCTTCCAAAGTTCTTTAGATTCCAAAAAAGACACAGCAGGCTGCATAGGATTGCAAGACCTCTACTCAAGAAAGCCAGTTGGCCTACCGTCAATCATTTGGAAAATGTTAGAATTCATAATTGAGTAAATAGCACCAGAACATTTAAAAATCGTAATTATTTCTGACAGAATCAACACGATTTTATGGACAGGAAATTATGTTGCCATATTTATGAGTGTTCTTAGAGGATGTGACACGCAAGGTGAAAAAAAGGGGAGCCAATGGTTGTAGTTTATTTAGAATTCCAAAAAGCCTTCAATTAAAAACCATGTACTGTAAAACGTTTATACCGCAGAACATCAGAGCTCATGATGTTGGGTGTCGCACATGAAAGTGGATAGTGGGTTGACTACCTAACAGAAAACTGAGAGCTGGGAGAAATTGGCAAGATTCATGCTGGGGCCTCAACAATTCACAATCGATATTAATTACTTGGATTAGGAGGCCAACGGTATTACAGCTAAATTTGAGATATTACAAAGATAATATGAAAACAATAGTCCAGAATTATGGGAGGCAAGGTGGCTCAGTGTTTAGAATTGCAGCCTCACAGTACCAGGGACCCAGGCTCAATTCCAACTTTGGGCAACTGTCTGTGTAGAATTTGTACATTCTCCCCGTGTCTGTGTGAGTTTCCTCTGGGTGCTCCGGTTTCCTCCTACAATCCGAAGATGAGTAGGTTAAGTGAATTGGCCATGCTAATTTGCCCATTGTGTTCAAGAATGTGTGAATTAGTTGCATTAGTCAGGGGAAATGTAAAGTAATAGGGTAGGGGAGTGGGCCTGTGTGGGATGCTCTTCGGAGGGTCAGTGTGGACTTGTTGGGCCAAGTGGCCTGTTCCCACATTTTAGGGATTTTATGATTCTATGAAAACAAGTTGTGAGCAGGATGCAGAGACTGTAAAGGGACACAAATAGATAAAGTGAGTGGTCAAACATTTGACAGATGGAGCATCATGTGCCAAAATGTGAGATAATCCATTTTGGCAGGACAAATAAAAGAGCAAAACACTGTTTAATTGGAAAGAGATTGAAGAATACAGTAATACAGCATTCTTGTACTGAGCCACAAATAATTAGTGTCAGTACAGCATTTAACGAGATAGGCAAGTGGAATTGTTGCCTGAATTTCAAGGAGAATGTAATTTAAAAGCAGGAGTCTTCGTGCAACTGTACACGTAGTTATGAGACCACACTTTAAGTAACGCATATAATATTGGTTTCATTGTTTAAAGAGGGATATTCTTGTATTGGAAGCAGGTCAGAAAAGGTTTACCAAGTTCATTTCTGGGAGGAAGAGGCTGACTGATGAGGAAAAATTGAGCAGATTACACTAATGCACATTTAGAATGATGAGATTCAGTCTTATTGAAATAGAGGCTTGACAGAAAAGGTGCTGAAAATATTATTTTTCCAGAGAACCTACAATTAGGAGGCACAGTTTCAGAATAAGTGATTTCCCATTTAAAAGGGAGATTGGGAGAAATTTATTCTCTCATAGATCACTAATGTCTGAGTCTTTTACTCTAGCAAGCAGTGCTGTTTGGGTTATTGAATATATTCAGCAGTGAGGTTGACAACTCTTTTTTGATCTACAAGACAGTTAAAGGTTACGTGATACAGTCAGGAAAATGAAGTTATGGACACAATCAGATTTGCCATCATCTTAGTGAATGGCTAAGCAAGCTCCAAGAGCCAAATGGCCTTCTACTGCTTCTCTTTCTTATTTTCTTGCCTCCAGAAGAAGTGTATTATTTACAGTGTCCGAGCCAGTATTTTTATCTTTATCAACAACACAAAAAAACACAAATTTTGTGATTCTTAGCTCTTTATGGTGGTTGGCAAATTTCTATGTGAGAATCTTTCCTGCACTACTGATGAGCATAAAGTGCTTTATTGACTTTTGTTTTTAGGGATGCCCTGGCATCAGTAAAAATACTGAAGTAATGCAAGACTTTCTCTCAATTAAAATCTGTTTAACCAAACTTTTGATCTCTTAACCTGATGTCCCTTTATTTGGCTCACTGACAATCACTGACTGGTTAGGCTCTTTTGAAGTACCTTGGATAGTTTATTTTATTAAAGAAACTGGATAAACATAAAATGTTCTTGTTCCAGCAAAGCTCTTTAGTTGAGTTCATTAAGTTGCTAAAATTATGGTTGATTGAGATGATACCAACATCATGGAAGAAATTGATGATTTGCATGAGAGGTAGAAAATCTACCAAAACCCTGAGCAAATGGGTCATAGAGTCATAGAGATGTACAGCATGGAAACAGACCCTTCGGTCCAACCCGTCTATGCCAACCAGATATCCCAACCCAATCTAGTCCCACCTGCCAGCACCTAGCCCATATCTCTCCAAACCCTTCCTATTCATATACGCATCCAAATGCCTCTTCCCCTCTCACCCTAAACCTATGCCCTCTAGTTCTAGACTCCCCGATCCCAGGGAAAAGACTATTTATCCTATCCATGCCCCTCATAATTTTGTAAACGTCTATAAAGTCACCACTCAGCCTCCAACGCTCCAGGGAAAACAGCCCCAGTCTGTTCAGCCTCTCCCTGTAGCTCAGATCCTCCAACCCTGGCAACATCCTTGTAAATCTTTGCTGAACCTTTCAAGTTTCACAACATCTTTCTGATAGGAAGGAGACCAGAGTTGCACGCAATATTCCAACAGTGGCCT
>NC_057725.1:27758977-27760225 GCF_004010195.1 Chiloscyllium plagiosum
CCAACAACTTGCCCACCACCGACGTCAGGTTCACTGGTCTATAGTTCTCTGGCTTGTCCTTACCATCCTTCGTAAACAGTGGCACCACTTTTGCCAACCTCCAGTCTTCCAACACCTCACCTGTGACTATCGATGATACAGCAATCACTTCTCTAGCTTCCCACAGAGTTCTCGGGTACACCTGATCAGGTCCTGGGGATGTATCTACTTTTAACCGTTTCAAGACATCCAGCACTTCCTGCTCTGTAATCTGGACATTTTGCAAGATGTCACCATCTATTTCCCTACAGTCTATAGCTTCCATATACTTTTCCACAGTAAATACCAATGCAAAATATTCATTTAATATCTCCCCCATTTTCTATGGCTCCACACAAAGGCCACCTTGCTGATCTTTGAGGGGCTGAAAATGTGTTGCTGGAAAAGTGCAGCAGGTCAGGCAGCATCCAAGGAGCAGGAGAATCGACATTTCGGGCATGAGCCCTTCTTCAGGAATCTGGATTTCTCTTCAGGATTCCTGAAGAAGGGCTAATGCCCGAAACGTCGATTCTCCTGCTCCTTGGATGCTGCCTGACCTGCTGCACTTTTCCAGCAACACATTTTCAGCTCTGATCTCCAGCATATGCAGTCCTCACTTTCTCCTGATCTTTGAGGGGCCCTATTCTCTCCCTAGTTACCCTTTTGTCCTTAACATATTTGTAAATACCCTTTGGATTCTCCTTAATTCTATTTGCCAAAGCTATCTCATGTCCCCGTTTTGCCCTCTTGATTTCCCTCTTAAATATACTCCTATTTTCTTTATATTCTTCTAAGGATTCACTTGATCTATCCTGTCTAAACATGACATATGCTTCCTTCTTTTTCTTAACCAAATCCTCAATGTCTTTAAAGCGCAGCAGGTCAGGCAGCATCCAAGGAGCAGGAGAATCGACGTTTCGGGCATAAGCTCTTCTTCAGGAATGAGGAAGGAGAGAGGCCGCCTACTTGCATTATGTTTCAGAGAACACCTCTGGGACACCCGCACCAACCAACCCGACCGCCCCGTGGCGGAACACTTTAACTCCCACTCCCACTCCGCCAAGGACATGCAGGTCCTTGGCCTCCTCCATCGCCAGACCATGGCAACACGACGCCTGGAGCAAGAGCGCCTCATCTTCCGCCTAGGAACCCTCCAACCACAAGGGATGAATGCAGATTTCTCCAGCTTCCTCATTTCCCCTCCCCCCCACCTTATCTCAGTCCCAACCT
>NC_057725.1:27761448-27765589 GCF_004010195.1 Chiloscyllium plagiosum
TTTTTTTTTAGTTGGCATTCAGGAGTGAAATGGGTCTATAGGAAGTACAATCCTCGAGGGCTTCCTTTTTTGAGAATGGGAGAGATGTTCACCTCTTTTAGTTATGGTGGGAGAAGGCCACGACTATGCGAGTCATTAACCATACCATCGGGCCTGACAAAATACTTATAATTTCGTTATAAAGCTGACTGGTAAGCCCGCCAGGACCCGGCGCCTTTCTATTCTTGAGCTGCCTCACAGACCCTGCACCTCTTGCTCTGACAATGGTGCTTTGAGGAGAGACTATTGGTCGGGGGTCGCTCCTGGAAGGTCCAAATTCTTTGAAAAAAACTTCAACTTAATCCGACCACTGTCACAGCTTTCTGAGTGGTACAATTCAGAGAATAATTTCCAGAACAGTGCGTTACTCATTTTAGAATCCTGGGTCAAACGTGCAGTGTCGTCTCTGATCAAGGTAATGGCCTGGGGATATGTATTTCCCAACAGGATATGTTTACTTTCATGGCTCAGAGAGTTGTGTACATGATTTGATACGTCAGTTTGAAGTTTTACATGATGTTTATGAGGCATCTTTTGGCGTGCTGTGTCCAGTTCATTTCGCACTGTTAGAAGATGGATATTATTAAGCTGTAGAGAGTTCATAAGCGATTTGCCAGGATGTTTCTCAGAAGGAAGGAATTGAGTTATAAGATGAGGTTAGATGTAGATTGGGACTCTTTGACATTTATGATAGAGATAAATGTGTTCTTGGTTGGTAAGAGGATACAATGGGAGGTCTTGCACTTTGAAAAAAAAAGGAATACAGACATGGACAATATTCTCAAATTTGAGAAAATTCATAATGCCAAAGTTCAAAAGGATCTGAGTTTGATAGTCAGAATTCTCCAAAATTTAACTCACAGGTTGAGTCCGTGGTTAAGAAAGCAAATGTCGTGTTTTCATTTATCATAAGAAGGTTGGAATGTAAAAGCAGCGATTGCGACTGACCTTTTATACAACTCTTGTTGACGTCATTTAGAATACTGTCTGCAATTTCAGGCCCCACTCCTCAGGAAGAACATACTGGCACTAGAGCATGTCCAGCGGAGGTTCCAATGGATGGTCCCTGGAATGGTTCATCTAATATACAATGAACGGCAGAGATTCCTTGGATTGTATTCATTAGAGATTAGAAGATTGAGGGGAGATCTATTAGAAAATAATAAGATAATGTATCTCTCAGAAAAGTTGGACTCAGGGAAATTGTTGCCATTAGGCGAGGATAAGAGTATCCATGGATCGTGTCTTAGAATTAGAGGCAATGGATGGTCCCTGGAATGGTTCATCTAATATACAATGAACGGCAGCGATTCCTTGGATTGTATTCATTAGAGATTAGAAGATTGAGGGAGATCTATTAGAAAATAATAAGTTAATGTATCTCTCAGAAAAGTTGGACTCAGGGAAATTGTTGCCATTAGGCGAGGATAAGAGTATCCATGGATCGTGTCTTAGAATTAGAGGGGATTAATTTTGAACTGAAATAAGGAGTGGCCCTGTGGAATTCAGTGCCACGCAGCGCAATGGAGGCTTAGACTTTAAATGTTTTCAAGCAGAGATTGATAATTCATGATCTCGCAAGAAATTAAGGGCTATGGGAAGAGTGTAGTGAAGTGGTGTTGAAATGCCCATCAACCATGATTGAATGGTGTAGTGGACTCGATGTTGCAAAAGGGCTTACTTCTACTACTGTGCCTTATGGCCTTGTGGTCTAATAGTTACGAGGGATGGTAGTAGCCAGAGGAATGGTGTTGAGAAACAAATCGATCATGTTCAAATGTAGAAGCAGGCTGATTAGTGATATTCAATATAGCTTGGTGCATGAGAAACCATAGCTCACTTACTTCATCGAGATTTTTTAAGTAAAAAAGAGGACTGATAATGGCAGAATGTTTGGCGTGATCTATATGCACTTCAGTAAGTCATTTAACAAAGTTCCGTATGGTAGACTAGTTAGCCAGCTTATATCACATAGGATTTCGGGAGAACTGGCCACTTGGATACAGAAGTGGCTCGCTGGTCGAACACAGACTGTGGTGGTGGAGGGTTACGTTTCAGACTGGAGGCCTGTGGTTAGTGGTGTGCCACAAGTATCAGTGTTGCCTTTTCGTTCTTTATTTAAATGATTTGCATGTAAACGCAGGCGGTATACTTCCTAAGTTTGCAGAAGACCCGTAAATTGGAGGTGCACTGGACAAGGAAGAAGGTTGCCTCAGAGCAAATCAGGATTTAGATCAGATGGTCCAGTAAGCTGAAGCGTGGTGCATGGAGTTGAACGTCGGTAAATGTGAGCTGTCGTGGCATGCAAGTGGGGGCGGCGCCGTGCTTCAGTGGTCAGCTTTTCCGTCTCACAACATCAGGGACTCGTATTTGATTTCTACCTCAAGCGACTGTATATTTGGAGTTTGTATATTCTCCCCGTGTCTGTGTGGGTATCCTCTGCGTGTTCCAGTTTCATCCAACAATCTAAAGATTTGCAGACCAGGTGAATTGGCCTGCTCAATTCTCTGTAGTGTGAGGTGCATTAGTCAGATGTAAGTATCAGGTAGCGGAATGGGTCTGTGTACGTTACTCTTTCGAGGGTCAGTGTGGTCTTTATGACCTTTGTCCTTACTGTATGTAATCTAATTCTGTATTTTCCGAGAGGCAAAAAAGGGCAGAACGTATACACTTAATGTTAAGGTTCTTCGAGTGTTGCTGAACAAAGACACTTTGGAGTATAGGCTCCTATTCCCTTGAAAGTGGAGTTCACTTTTAGATAGGAAAATGAAGAGGACATTTGGTATGTTTTACTTTATTGGTCGGAGACTTAAGGAGAGAAGTTGGGAGGTCATATTGTAGGTGAACACGACATTTGTTCGGTTACAATAGGAAGAATATTGTGAAATTTGAAAACGTTTGTAAATCTTGATTTTTCTGTGAAAATGATATCAAAAACAACAAGAGACTGAAAGAAGCAATCTAACAAGCTTATGGCTTTTACGGGAAGATATGGACTGAAGGATAGGGCATTGAGGCATGTACAACGTGAACAGAACTTCATCAGAATTTTGCAACCACTCAACTTCAACTACCAAGAAACAGCAGAGTGGATGTGAAAACCATCACCTCAATGTTTCATCCAGGTCACATACCGTCCTGGCTGTCTGATATCTTAGCCTAGTAAAGCAGAGGATTCCTTCAATTCAGTCATGACAAAACTGAGAGCTTCTTTTCAGTTCGCAACACATACTTCACTGCCTTGCCACTAACTACATTCCACTTGCAGAAAACTGTCTGAGTGTGAACCAAACATGTCATAACGTTGATGAATAATTACATCCCGAGACGAGATTTCAACCACGTTTCCCCATCATTACGAAGACTGCACACTTCGACATCAGTAACCACCTAACTCCTCAATGTCGCTGATCATCAGCTGCTGAAACTCACATCCATTCCTTTTTTTCGTCTGGACCAAACTCCAAATGCACGACCCATTGTCTTCTCACATTCCCCTCTATGCATCTGACTTGCTTCCTCTGTCTCTATTTATGGGTGTACTTGCGGTTATGTTTCATGAGTTGTTATGCTTTCCTTTGACTTCAGCATCTTTATCTTCCTACACGAGCTGCCACAATGCAATAAGGGAAGTAGTTAATGGTTATTCACTTAGTGATGTAATCCTGAAGTCATCTAGAACCCTGCTGCCTGTGTGAGTAGTCGTTCCAGATCTTGTTCACTCACGAAACAAAGCTTACACAACTAAATTTTAAACTTTTCAGCCTTCTATTTAAAAATATTGATCGGTTCCTCTTAATCTCTCTCAGTAATGATCACCAGCTCTCTCAAGGACAATTAACGTGGCCAATAAAAGCCAGCAGTGCCTACATCTCAATAATGAATTGTCATAAATGCCCTTCAAGACATCTGCATTTTCCGTAATTCGAACCACCTGAGCATTCTCGATTTTCAATGTTGCACATTTGGTGCCCTTGGCTTTCAGCTGTCAAGGACGTAAACTGTGACATATTTCCCCAATCTTCTACCACACTCGTAATTAAAGTATTACGCTTTAAAGTACTCTTGAAAATGACATATTTGTTCATAACAGATATTTTCA
>NC_057725.1:27766026-27767325 GCF_004010195.1 Chiloscyllium plagiosum
ATGCCAAACCAAGCTAGTTCCACTTGCCAGCACACGGCCCATATCCCTTTAAACCCTTCTGATTCATATACCCATCCAAATGCCTCTTAAATGTTGCAATTGTACCAGCCTCCAGCACTTTCTCTGGCAGCTCATTCCATACACGTACCACCGTCTGCGTGAAAGAGTTGCCCCTTTGGTCTCTTTTATATCTTTCCCCTCTGACCCTAAACCCATGCCATCTAGTTCTGGACTGCCCGACTCCAGTGAAAAGACTATGCGTATTTACTCTATCCATGACCCTCATAATTTTGTAAACCTCTGTAATATCACCCCTCAGTCTCCGACGTTCTAGGAAAAACAGCCGCAGCCTTTTCAGCCTCTACTTTTTACTCAAGTCCTCCAACCCTGGCAACATCCTTGTAAATCTTTTCTGAACCCTTTAAAGTTTCACAACATCTTTGCGATAGGATGGAGACCAGAATTGCCCGCAATTTTCCAACAGTGGCCTAACCAATGTCCTGTACTGCTGCAACACGACCTCCCAACTCCTGTACTCAATATTCTGGCCAATAAAGGAAAGCATTCCAAACGCCTTCTTCACTATCTATCTAGCTGCGACTCCACTTTCAAAGAGTTATGAATTTCCACTCCAGAATCTCTTTGTTCAGCAACACTCCCCAGGACCTTAACATTAAGACCTGCGAAGATTTGCTTTCCGAAAATGCAGCACATCACATTTATCTGAATTAAGCTCCATCTGCCACTTCTCAGCCCATTGGCCCATTTGGTCCAGATCCTTTTTTAATCTAAGGTAATCTTCTTCGCTTTTCACTACACCTCCAATATTGGTGTCACCTGCCAACTTACTAACAGTACCTCCTATGCTCGTATGCTAATCAGTTATGGGAATGACAAGAAGTAGAGGACCCAACACCGATCCTTGTGGCACTCCACTCATTACAGGCCTCCAGTCGGAAAACCAACCCTCTACCACCACCCTCTGTCTTCTGCCTTTGAGCCAGTTTCGTATCCAAATGGCTAGTTCCCCCTAAATTCCATGAGATATAACCTTGCTAAACAGTCTCCAATGGGTTACCTTGACGAACGCCTTACTGAAGTCCATATAGATCACATCCACTGCTCTGCTTTCATCAATCCTCTTCTCTACTTCTTTAAAAAAAGTTTGTGGACATGATTACCCACGTACAAAGCCATGTTGACTATCCCTAATCAGTCCTTACCTTTACAAATACATGCACATGCTGTCCCTCAGGATTCCCTCCAACAGCTTGCACATCACCGAAGTATGGCTCACTG
>NC_057725.1:27768731-27872709 GCF_004010195.1 Chiloscyllium plagiosum
AACGGCCGCAGGGGGTCCCTGCACTGGCTGCTTCCTCCCAGTCCCCCTCACTGTCACCCATCTGTCTGCAATCTTTGGAGTTACTACTTCCCTAAAGCTCCAATCTATGACCCCCTCTGCCTCCCGAATGATCCTAAGTTCATCCAACTCCAGCTCCAGTTCCCTAACACGGTCTTGGAGGAGCTGAAGATGGGTGCACTCCTGCGCGCTTTTATAGGGAAAAAAAACCTACCCAGGTAAGCTTGCGCTACACCAGCTTCCGGGTCCATCTGCCTTCCCTGTTAGGCCCCTTGCATTGAAATAAATGCAGTTTAATTTATTAGTCCTACCTTGTCCCTGCCTGCCCTGACTGTTTGACTCTCTTCTGTTCTCAGCTGTCCCCGTCTCAGATCGATCTCTTTCCTCACTATCTCCCTGGGTCCCACCCCCCCACTTTCTTCCCAAGCATTTCTAGCAAATTTCCCTGCCAGTATATTCGTCCCCTTCCAATTTAGGTGCAATCCGTCCTTCTTGTACAGGCCACTTCTACCCCAAAAGTGATTCCAATGGTCCAAAAATGTGAATCCTTCTCCCATACACCAGCTCCTCAGCCATGCATTCATCTGCTCTATCCTCCTATTCCTGCCCTCACTAGCTCGTAGCACTGGGAGTAATCCAGATATTATTATTGAGGACCTCCTTTTTAACTTTCTGCCTAACTCTCTCTGTAATTTCCCTTCAGAATCTCAACCTTTTCCCTTCCTATATCATTGGTTCCAATGTCGAAAATTACCTCCTGCTGGCCCCTCTCCCCCTTGAGAACATTCTGCACCCTCTCTGAGACATCCTTGATCCTGGCACCAGGGAAGCAATACACCATTCTGCTTTTTCTCTGCTGGCCACAGAAACGTCTGTCTGTACCTCAGACTAGAGAGCCCCCTAACATAATTGATTTCCTGGAAGCCGGCATTGAGCCAGTCTCAATACCAGAAACTTAGCTTTTCGTGCTAGGTTCCCCTGAGAATCCATCACCCCCTACATTTTCCAAAACAGCATGCCTGTTTGAAATGGGTATATCTGCAAAATACTCCTGCACTAGCTGCCTACCTCTCTTATCCTTCCTGGAGTTAACCCAAACAATGTGACTGTATCTGAGACTTTTCCCCCTTCCTGTAACTGCCATCCATCACATACATCACATTTGCTGTTGCAAATTCCTCATCGCTTCTATCTATCTCTCCAACCAATCCACTCAATCTGATAAGATTTGCATCCAACAGCATTTATGGCAGATATAGTCTGCAGTAACCCTTAAAGTCTCTTTAAACTCCCACATCTGACAAGAAGTACATATCACTGCAAAGGCCATTTTTGCTCCTTCACAATCTACAGACCCAGAAAATATCACCGTCTTATTTCTCTACAAACACTGCCCCAGGTTAAATTAATAGCTATGGCTCATATTTTAAGTTTAATCAAGAGACTTATCTCCAAAAACATATAATCAAGAAAGAATCCACTATTCTCACTACTGCAGCCTCCCTCTTGGACAGACTTAAAACAACAAATAACTTATGTGATTCTGTGCTGTGAACTTCGCCCAACAGTTCCTCCAAGGTTAGTTGTGAATTTCTGTTTGTTAATTTTCCCAGATGCACTCCGATGTCCAGCGATACACGAAATCAAACAGCAAAAGTGGAAACTGTGCAGGTTCTTAGATTAGATTAAATTAGATTACTTACAGTGTGGAAACAGGCCCTTCGGCCCAACAAGTCCACACCGACCCGCCGAAGCGCAACCCACCCATACCCCTACATTTACTCCTTCACCTAACACTACAGGCTATTTAGCATGGCCAATTCACCTGACCCTGCACATCTTTGGACTGTGGGAGGAAACCGGAGCACCCGGAGGAAACCCACGCAGACACGGGGAGAACGTGCAAACTCCACACAGTCAGTCGCCTGAGTCGGGAATTGAACCCAGGTCTCTGGCACTGTGAGGCAGCAGTGCTAACCACTGTGCCACCGTGCCGCCCTCTCTCTCTCTCTCTCTCTCTCGGTCGCCTGCACTGTCCTCACCATGTGCTTCCTTTGTCTGTTCTTCTCCCTTTTAACACTGCTGTTGTTTTGACTTTTTTTTTCCAAAGTTCCTAAACAATGCAACAGCATATAAAACTGTAATTGCTGCTCCTGGAATTCGAGGAAATCACCTCCAACACCTAAAATACCTCAAAAAAAGGAGCAGCTCTTACAGCCAGAAATTATTCCCGTCCTCCATCTTGGATTGGGAGTTTGATGCTGGAGGACAGGTGCAAATGGAAGGGAACAAAGTACTGACAAAGCAGATCAGGTTCCACATGCCCAGCAGCCTTGGGGAAAGAAAAAAATAGGTTGAATGCAAAGGTAAAACTACATCACCAAACATAATATTCAGAAACAATAGCTGGTGGAAAACAACTACTTTCCAATCATTTGATGTCTGTTTTATGAGTTAACAAATTTCTGCGAATTGTTATGCTTTCCTGAGTTCCAGAGGATATTTAGAATTTATGTCCTTCACTCTTCTACATTTTGAAGGGTGATCTTCAATGTATATTTGAAATTCTTGCATGGATTAAGGAGGTTCATATGGAGCAATTTATTATTTTCTAAACAGAAACATAAGTATAGATTGCTTACTTCAACTAGCTACCACTAATTCAGTAATGCATGCATTTTTAAGATACGTTTGGTAATCTCCAATCGACTGAAGCTATAGTTTGCTGCTGCCTCTCAATTCTCATAGAGTCATAGAGTAATAGATGTACAACACAGAAACAGACCCTTTGATCCAATTCATACATACATACCAGATATACCAACTCAATCTAGTCCCAACTGCCAGCACTCGCCCCATATCCTTCCAAACCCTTCCTATTCGTATACACATCCAGATGCCTTTTAAATGTTGCAATCATACTAGCCTCCACCACTTCCTCTGGCAGCTCAGTCCATACACACCACCATCCTTTGCATGAAAAAGCTGCCCCTCAGGTCTCTTTTATACCTTTCCCCTCTCACCCTAAACCTAGGCCCTCTGGTTCTGGACTCGCCCACCCCAGAGAAAAGACTCTGTCTATTTATCCTCTCCATGTCCCTCATGATTTTGTAAACCTCTACAAGGTCACCCCTCAGCCTCCGATGCTCCAGGGAAAACAGCCACAGCCTATTCAATCTCTCCCTATAGCTCAAACCCTCCATCCCTGGCAACATCCTTGTAAATCTTCTCGGAACACTTTCAGGTTTCATAACATCCTACTGATAGGAAGGAGACCAGAATTTCATGCAATATTCCAAAAGTGGCCGAACCAATGTCCTGTACAGCCGCAACATGACCTCCCAACTCCTGTACTCAATACTCTGACCAAGAAAGGAAAGCATACCAAATGCCTTCTTCACTATCCTATCTACTTGTGACTCCACTTTCAAGGAGCTATGAACCTGCACTCCAAGGTCTCTTTGTTGAGCAACACTTTCTAGGACCTTACCATTAAGTATAGATGTCCTGCTAAGATTTGCTTTCCCAAAATGCAGCACCTCGCATTTATCTAAATTAAACTCCATCTGCCACTTCTCAGTCCCTTGGCCCATCTGATCAAGATCCCATTGTAATCTGAGGTAACCTTCTTCGCTGTCCACTACACCTCCAATTTTGGTGTCATCTGCAAACATACTAACTATACTTCCTATGTTCCCATCCAAATCATTTATATAAATGACAAATATCAGTGGACCCAGCACTGATCCTTGTGGCACACCAATGGTCACAGGCCTCCAGTCTGAAAAGCAACTCTCCACCACCACCCTCTGTCTTCGATCTTCAAGCCAGTTTTGTATCCAAATGGCTAGTTCTCCCTGCATTCCATGAGATCTAACCTTGCTAACCAGTCTCCATTGAGGCACTTTGTCGAACACCTTGCTGAAGTCCATACCACTCTGCCATCATCAATCCTCTTTGTTATTTCTTCAAACAACTCAATCAAGTCGGTGAGACATGATTTCCCACGCACAAAGCCATGTTGACTATCCGTAATCAGTCCTTGCCTTTCCAAATCCATGTACGCCCTGTCCCTCAGGATTCCCTCCAACAACTTGCCCACCCACGATGTCTATTCTCTGGCTTGTCCCTCTCCTGATTTCACAAACCTCCACACGGTCAGCCCTCAGCCTCCGACGCTCCAGGGAAAATACTTGCAACTTATTCAGCCTCTCCAAGTTGGTCAAAACCTCCAACCCTGGCAACATCCCTACAAATCTTCTCTGAACCCTTTCAAATTTCACTACATCCTTCCTGGAGACACAATTTGCAGGTGTACAGGCCTGACCAGGCCCGACCCCCTCTGTTGAGACAATTTTAAATATTAAACTATGTATTATCTTTGAAAAATACTCATGTAAAGAAAGATAAACTTGTATTTACATTGTATTTTTCAGGATCTCCGGGCATCCCAAAATTGTTTTACAGCTAATTAGGTATGTTTTGAAATGCAGTCAGGTTTATAATGCAGGAATCCCATGAGCAAATCTACAGTCAACAAGACCCTGAAGGAACACTGTGAAGGTGCTCAGATTATGTGATGTTGGGCAAAGGATAACTAGTGACCAGGACAAAGGAAGGTCTCCCTAATTCTTTGAGCAGTGCTATTGGTCTTCTGTTGCCTCAGTTTAGCCTCACATGCTAAATAGCACACTTCTGCCACTGAATTATTCCTGCAGTAAAGTATCACTTTGGATGAGGTGCTCAGTCTCTGGATGGGACTTCTAACAATTAACTTTTGGCTCAGTCGTGAGTATTGGTGCAGCTAAAACTTAGAGTCCAATGCAAGTTCCTTTCCTACATCATGTCATTGGTAACTCACTGACAGGGTGCCTCTTACTATTCTAAAAAAAAGTGATTTGAGTAGATGACTTACAGTGTGGAAACAGGCCCTTCAGCCCAACAAGTCCACACCGACCCTCCAAAGAGCAACCCACCCAGACCCATTCCCCTACATTTAGCCCTTCACCTAACACTAGGCAATTTAGCATGGCCAATTCATCTAACCTGCATGTTTTTTGGACAGTGGGAGGATACCAGAACACCCAGAGGAAACCCACACAGACAGTTGCATGAGGGGGGAATTGAACCTGGGTCCCTGGCACTGTGAGGCAGCAGTTCTAACCACTGAGCCACCATGCTGCCCATTTGTATTTAAAATATAATTTCAAGGATTAATTAGACATTCCGTGGTCACTTTTTTAAAGCTGCTGACTATGAACTTCTGATACAGAAAGTAAGACCCAAGACAGTTCTAAAAGTCCCCTAATGTGGTTACAGAGTACCAATAATAAACAAGCCTTCATTTATAATCAATCTATTGGAAAGCCAATATGCAATAATGGATGAATGTAATCAACCATCTTGCCCAGTCTCACCTTCTCCAGACTTCAATTTATTTTGTAAAAAGAGAAACAAGTGGGAAAACTAAGGACTGGGAAACAGTCCATTTCACCTGATATCCAACATGCATCCCAACCTCTCCACAAAAAATAATTGTTTCCATTACGGAGGTAATGTGAGAAAATGTGAAATTGACCACTTTGTGGGAAAAAGAGGCAAAAATCATGTTATTTAAATGCCGAAAGGTTGCAGAGGTCAGAGAAGCAGAGCAAGGTGGTCTCCTTGTATGTAAATAGATTCGAATATCCTTTATTATGCATTCAATATAAAATACAGTGAAAAGTGTACACCGTCACTCATACACAAGCACCATTCACAGAATAAAATAAAAGAAAAATAACTTTAAGAGAGTCCAAATTATCCTTCTCTTTTGCTATAGCATTCCACCATCAAAGTCCTGTTCCAGGCTTCCCAGACCATGCCATGCTGCAGAGAGTGTCAGACTCGGGGCTTCCCGGCTTTGCCATGCAGCAGAGAGTGTCCCTCTCTGGGCTTCCTGGCCTCGCCATGCAGCAGAGAGTGTGCCACTCTGGACTTCCCAGTCTCACCATGCTGCAGAGAGTGTCAGACTCTGGGCTTCCCAGCCCCACCATGCTGCAGAGAGTGTCAGTCTCTGGGCTTCCCAGCCCCACCATGCTGCAGAGAGTGTCAGTCTCTGGGCTTCCCAGTCTCATCATGATGCAGAGAGTGTCCCGCTCTGGGCTTCCCAGTCTCACCATGCTGCAGAGAGTGTCAGTCTCTGGGCTTCCCAGTCTCATCATGATGCAGAGAGTGTCCCGCTCTGGGCTTCCCAGTCTCACCATGCTGCAGAGAATGTTCTACTCTGGGTTTCCCGGCCTCGCCATGCTGCAGAGAGTGTCCCGCTCTGGGCTTCCCAGTCTCACCATGCTGCAGAGAATGTCCTACTCTGGGTTTCCCAGTGTCGCCATGGTGTAGAGATTGTCAGACTCTGGGCTTACCAGCCTCACCATGCTACAAAGAGTGTCCCCCTCTGGGCTTCCCGGCCTCGCCATGCTGCTGAGAGTGCCCCACTCTGGGTTTCCCACCCTCACCATGCAGCAGAGAGAGTCAGACTCAGGGTTCCCAGTCTCACCATGCTGCAGACACTGTCCTGTCCTGGGCTTCACAATGTCACCATGCTGCAGAGACTGTCAGACTCTGGATGTCCCGGCCTCACCATGCCGCAGAGAGTGTCAGACTCTGGGATTCCCAGCCTCAACATGCAGCAGAGAGTGTTCCGCTCTGGGCTTCCCGGCCTCACCATGCTGCAGAGAGTGTCAGACTCTGGGCTTCCCAGCCTCACCATGCAGCAGAGAATGTCCTACTCTGGGTTTCCCATTGTCACCATGCTGCAGGGAGTGTCCCACTCTGGGCTTTCCGGTCTCGTCATGCTTCTGAGATTGCTCCACTCTGGGTTTCCCACTCTCATCATGCAGCAGAGAGTGTCAGACTCTGGGCTTCCCAGCATCACCATGCTTCTGAGAGTGCCCCACTCTGGGTTTCCCAGTCTCACCATGCTGCAGAGATTGTCCCGCTCTGGGCTTCCCAGTCTCATCATGCTCCAGATGGCGTCCCCATCTGGGCTTCCCAGCCCCACCATGCTGCAGAGAATGACCCTCTCTGGGCTTCCCAGCCTCACCATGCTTCAGAAAGTGTCAGACACTGTGCTTCCTGGCCTAACCATGCTGCAGAGTGCGTTCCCATCTCGGATTCCCAGCCCCACCATGCTGCAGAGAGTTTCCCCTCTGGGCTTCCCGGCCTCACCTTGCCGCAGAGAGTGTCAGACTCTGGGCTTCCCAGTCTCACCATGCTGCAGAGAATGTCAGACACTGTGCTTTCTGGCCTCACCATGCTGCAGAGTGCGTTCCCATCTCGGATTCCCAGCCCCACCATGCTGCAGAGAGTTTCCCCTCTGGGCTTCCCAGCCTCACCATGCTGCAGAGAGTGTCAGACTCTGGGCTTCCCGGCCTCACCATGCTGCAGAGAGTATCAGACTCTGGGCTTCCCGGCCTCACCATGCTGCAGAGAGTGTCAGACTCTGGGTTTCCTGGCCTCACCATGCCGCAGAGAGTGTCAGACTCTGGGCTTCCCGGCCTTGCCTTGCTGCAGACAGTGTCCCCCTCTGGGTTTCCCAGTGTCACCATGGAGCAGAGAATGTCCCACTCTGGTCTTCCAGTCTCACCATGCTGCAGAGAATGTCCCACTCTAGGTTTTCCAGCCACACCATGCTGCAGAGAGTGTCAGACTCTGGGCTTCCCGGCCTCGCCATGCTGAAGAGAGTGTCCCCCTCTGGGTTTCCCAGTCTCACCATGCTGCAGAGAATGTCCCACTCTGGGTTTCCCGGCCTCGCCATGCCACAGAGAGTGTTCCACTCTGGTTGTCCCAGCCTCACCATGCTGCAGAGAGTGTCAGACACTGGGCTTCCGGCCTCACCATGCTGCAGAGAGTGTCAGACTCTGGGCTTCCTGGCCTTACCATGCTGCAGAGAGTGTCCCCCTCTGGGTTTCCAAGTCTCACCATACAGCAGAGAATGTCCCACTCTGGCCTTCCAAGTCTTGCCATGCTGCAAAGAGTGACCCACTCTGGGTATCCTAGTCTCACCATGATGCAGAGAATGTCCAACTCTGGGTTTCCCAGTGTCACCATGCAGCAGAGATTGTCAGACTCTGGGCTTCCCAGTCTCACCATGCTGCAGAGAGTGTCAGACTTTGGGCTTCCCGGCCACACCATGTTGCAGAGAGTGTCAGACTCTGGGATTCCCGGCCTTGTCATGCTGCAGAGAGTGTCCCCCACTGGGCTTCCCAGTATCACCATGCTGCAGAGAGTATCCCACTCTGGGCTTCCCAGTCTCACCATGCAGCAGAGAGTTTCCCACTCTGCGCTTCCCAGTCTCACCATGCAGCAGAGAGTTCAGACTCTGGGCTTCCCGGCCTCACCATGCTGCAGAGAGTGTCCCCCACTGTGCTTCCCAGTCTCACCATGCTGCAGAGAGTATCCCACTCTGGGCTTCCCAGTCTCACCATGCAGCAGAGAGTTCAGACTCTGGGCTTCCCAGCCTCGCCATGCTGCAGAGAATATCCCACACTGGGCTTTCCAGTCTCACCATGCAGCAGAGAGTTCAGACTCTGGGCTTCCCGGCCTCACCAGGCTGCAGAGAGTGTCCCCCTCTGGCTTCCTAGTCTCACCATGCTGCAGAGAAGGTCCCACTCTGGGCTTCCAAGTCTCACCATGCAGCAGAGAGTGTCCCACTCTGGTTGTCCCATTCTCACCATGCTGCAGAGAGTGTCCCCCACTGGGCTTACCAGTCTCACCATGCTGCAGAGAGTATCCCACTCTGGGCTTCCCAGCCTCACCATGCAGCAGAGAGTTTCCCACTCTGCGCTTCCCAGTCTCACCATGCTGCAGAGAGTGTCAGACACTGGGATTCCCGGCCTCACCATGCTGCAGACAGTGTCCCACTCAGCAGCATGGTGAGACTGAAAAACCCAGAGTGGGACACTCTCTGCAGCATGGTGAGACTGGGAAATCCAGAAAGTGTCAGAGTCTGTGCATCCCGGCCTTGCCATGCCACAGAGAATGTCAGACTCTGGGCTTCCCGGCCTTGCCATGCCACAGAGAATGTCAGACTCTGGGCTTCCCGGCCTTGCCATGCTGCAGAGAATGTCCCACTCTGGGCTTCCAAGTCTCGCCATGTTGCAGAGAGTGTCCCACTCTGGGTTTCCCAGTCTCCCCATGCTGAAGAGAATGTCCTACTCTCGGTTTCCCAGTGTCACCATGCTGCAGGGAGTGTCCCACTCTGGGCTTCCCAGTCTCGCCATGCTGCAGAGATGTCAGTCTCTGGGCTTTCCGGGCCTCGCTATGCTGCTGAGATTGTCCCGCTCTGGGCTTCCCAGTCTCACCATGCTCCAGAGAGTGTCCCCATCTGGGCTTCCCAGCCCCACCATGCTGCAGAGAATGTTCCCCTCTGGGCTTCCCGGACTCGCCATCCCGCAGAGAGTGTCCTGCTCTGGGCTTCCCAGTCTCACCATACTTCAGAGAGCGTCCCCATCTGGGCTTCCCAGCCTCACCATGCTGCAGAGAGGGTCCCCCTCTGGGCTTCCCGGCCACACCATGCTGCAGAGAGTCTCCCCTTCTGGGTTTCCCAGTCTCACCATGCTGCAGAGAATGTCCCACGCTGGGCTTCCCAGTCTCACCATGCTGCAGAGAGTCTCCCACTCTGGGTTTCCCGGCCTCACCATGCTGCAGAGAGTTTCAGACTCCGGGCTTCCCAGCCTCACCATGCTGCAGAGAATGTCAGATTCTGGCCTTCCCAGCCTCACCATGCAGTAGAGAGTTTCAGACTCTGGGTTTCCAGGCCTTGCCATGCTGAAGAGACTGTCCCACTCTGGGCTTCCTGGCCTCGCCAAGCTGCAGAGAGTATCCCCATCTGGGCTTCCCAGTCTCATCTTGCAGCAGAGAGTGTCCCCCTCTGGGCTTCTCAGTCTCACCATGCTGCACAGAGAATCCTACTCTGGGCTTCCCGGCCTCGCCATGCTGCAGAGATTGTCCCGCTCTGGGCTTCCCAGCCTTACCATGTGCAGAGAGTGTCCCCCTCTGGGCTTCCCGGCCTCACCAGGCTGCAGAGAGTGTCCCACTCTGGGCTTTCCGGCCTCACCAGGCTGCAGAGAGTGTCCCACTCTGCGCTTCCCAGTCTCACCATGCAGCAGAGAGTATCCCACTCTGGGCTTCCCAGTCTCACCATGCAGCAGAGAGTTTCCCACTCTGCGCTTCCCAGTCTCACCATGCAGCAGAGAGTTCAGACTCTGGGCTTCCCGGCCTTGCCATGCAGCAGAGAATATCCCAATCTGGGCTTTCCAGTCTCACCATGCAGCAGAGAGTTCAGTCTCTGGGCTTCCCGGCCTCACCAGGCTGCAGAGAGTGTCCCACTCTGGGCTTCCCGGCCTCACCTTCAGACTCTGGGCTTCCCGGCCTTGCCATGCAGCAGAGAATATCCCAATCTGGGCTTTCCAGTCTCACCAGGCTGCAGAGAGTGTCCCACTCTGGGCTTCCCGGCCTCACCAGGCTGCAGAGAGGAGTGTCCCACTCTGGGCTTCCCGGCCTCACCAGGCTGCAGAGAGTGTCCCACTCTGGGCTTCCCAGTCTCATCTTGCAGCAGAGAGTGTCCCCTCTGGGCTTCTCAGTCTCACCATGCAGCAGAGAGTTCAGACTCTGGGCTTCCCGGCCTCACCAGGCTGCAGAGAGTGTCCCACTCTGGACTTCCCGGCCTAGCCATGCTGCAGAGATTGTCCCGCTCTGGGCTTCCCAGTCTCACCATGTGCAGAGAGTGTCCCCCTCTGGGCTTCCCGGCCTCACCATGCTGCAGAGAGTGTCCCCCTCTGGGCTTCCCGGCCTCACCATGCAGTAGAGAATTTCAGACTCTGGGCTTCCCAGCCTTGCCATGCTGCAGAGAATGTCCCACTCTGGGCTTACCAGTCTCACCATGCAGCAGAGAGTGTCCCACTCAGCAGCATGGTGAGACTGGAAAACCCAGAGTGGGACACTCTCTGCAGCATGGTGAGACTGGGAAATCCAGAAAGTGTCAGAGTCTGTGCACTCCGGCCTTGCCATGCCACAGAGAATGTCAGACTCTGGGCTTCCTGGCCTTGCCATGCTGCAGAGAATGTCAGACTCTGGGCTTCCCACTCTCACCATGCTGCAGAGAATGTCCCACTCTGGGCTTCCAAGTCTCGCCATGTTGCAGAGTGTCCCACTCTGGGATTCCCAGTCTCCCCATGCTGCAGAGAATGTCCTACTCTGGGTTTCCCAGTGTCACCATGCTGCAGGGAGTATCCCACTCTGGGCTTTCTGGCCTCGTCATGCGTCTGAGAGTGCTCCACTCTGGGTTTCCCACTTTCATCATGCAGCAGAGAGTGTCAGACTCTGGGCTTCCCAGGCTCACCATGTTTCTGAGAGTGCCCCACTCTGGGTTTCCCACCCTCATCATGCAGCAGAGAGTGTCCTACTCTGGGCTTCCCAGTCTCACCATGCTGCAGAGATGTCAGTCTCTGGGCTTTCCGGGCCTCGCTATGCTGCTGAGATTGTCCCGCTCTGGGCTTCCCAGTCTCACCATGCTCCAGAGAGTGTCCCCATCTGGGCCTCCCAGCCCCACCATGCTGCAGAGAGTGTTCCCCTCTGGGCTTCCCGGACTTGCCATCCCGCAGAGAGTGTCCCGCTCTGGGCTTCCCAGTCTCACCATACTCCAGAGAGTCTCCCCTTCTGGGCTTCCCAGCCTCACCATGCTGCAGAGAGTCTCCCACTCTGGGTTTCCCGGCCTCACCATGCTGCAGAGAGTTTCAGACTCTGGGCTTCCCAGTCTCACCTTGCAGCAGAGAGTGTCCCCCTCTGGGCTTCTCAGTCTCACCATGCTGCACAGAGTATCCCACTCTTGGCTTTCCAGTCTCACCATGCTTCAGTCTGTGGACTTCCCGGCCTCGCCATGCTGCAGTGATTGTCCCGCTCTGGGCTTCCCAGCCTTACCATGTGCAGAGAGTGTCCCCCTCTGGGCTTCCCGGCCTCACCATGCCGCAGAGAGTGTCCCCCTCTGGGCTTTCCGGCCTCACCATGCAGTAGAGAATTTCAGACTCTGGGCTTCCCAGCCTCGCCACTCTGGGCTTCATGCCTCACCATGCCACTGAGAGTGTCCCTCCCGGGCTTCCCGGCCTCACCATGCCGCAGAGAGTGTCCCCCTCTGGGCTTTCCGGCCTCTCCATGCAGTAGAGAATTTCAGACTCTGGGCTTCCCGGCCTTGCCATGCTGCAGAGAATGTCCTCCTCTGGACTTCCCGGCCTCACCATGCCGCAGAGAGTGTCCCCCTCTGGGCTTCCCGGCCTCACCATGCAGTAGAGAATTTCAGATTCTGGGCTTCCCGGCCTTGCCACGCTGCAGAGAGTGTCAGACTCTGGGCTTCCCGGCCTCGCCATGCTGCAGAGAGTGTCCCACTCTGGGCTTCCCAGTCTCGCCATGCAGCAGAAAGTGTCCCACTTTGGGCTTCCCGGCCTCACCATGCAGCAGAGAGTGTCCCACTTTGGGCTTCCCGGCCTCACCATGCAGCAGAGAGTGTCCCACTCTGGGCTTCCCAGTCTCACCATGCTGCAGAGAATGTCCCACGCTGGGCTTCCCAGTCTCACCATGCTGCAGAGAGTCTTCCACTCTGGGTTTTCCGGACTCACCATGCTGCAGAGAGTTTCAGACTCTGTGCTTCCCAGCCTCACCATGCTGCAGAGAGTGTCCGACTCTGGGCTTCATGCCTCACCATGCAGTAGAGAATTTCAGATTCTGGGCTTCCCGGCCTCACCATGCAGCAGAGAGTGTCCCACTCTGGGCTTCCCAGTCTCACCATGCTGCAGAGAATGTCCCACGCTGGGCTTCCCAGTCTCACCATGCTGCAGAGAGTCTTCCACTCTGGGTTTTCCGGACTCACCATGCTGCAGAGAGTTTCAGACTCTGGCTTCCCAGCCTCACCATGCTGCAGAGTGTCCCTCCCGGGCTTCCCGGCCTCACCATGCCGCAGAGAGTGTCCTCCTCTGTGCTTCCCGGCCTCACCATGCTGCAGAGAGTGTCAGTCTTTGGGATTCCCAGTCTCACCATGCTGCAGAGATTGTCCCGCTCTGGGCTTCCCAGTCTCACCATGCTGCAGAGAGTGTCAGACTCTGGGCTTCCCTGACACACCATGCTGCAGAGAGTGTCAGACTCTAGGCTTCCAAGTCTCACCATGCTGCAGAGAGTGTCCCCCTCTGGGTTCCCAACCTCGCCATGCTGCAAAGAGTGTTCCCCCTCCTAGCTTCCCAACCTCACCATGCTGCAGAGAATGTCCCACGCTGGGCTTCCCAGTCTCACCATGCTGCAGAGAGTCTTCCACCCTGGGTTTTCCGGCCTCACCATGCTGCAGAGAGTGTCAGACTCTGGCTTCCCAGCCTCACCATGCTACAGAGAATGTCAGATTCTGGGCTTCCCGGCCTCACCATGCTGCAGAGAGTGTCCCCCTCTGGGCTTCATGCCTCACCATGCCACAGAGAGTGTCCCTCCCGGGCTTCCCGGCCTCACCATGCCGCAGAGAGTGTCCTCCTCTATGCTTCCCGGCCTCACCGTGCTGCAGAGAGTGTCAGTCTCTGGGTTTCCCAGTCTCACCATGCTGCAGAGATTGTCCCGCTCTGGGCTTCTCAGTCTCACCATGCTGCAGAGAGTGTCAGACTCTGGGTTTCCCAGTCTCACCATGCTGTAGAGATTGTCCCGCTCTGGGCTTCCCAGTCTCACCATGCTGCAGAGAGTGACAGACTCTAGGCTTCCAAGTCTCACCATGCTACAGAGAGTGTCCACCTCTGGGCTTCCCAACCTCGCCATGCTGCAAAGAGTGTTCCCCCTCCTAGCTTCCCAACCTCACCATGCAGCAGAGAGTGTCCCCCTCTGGGCTTTCCAGCCTCGCCATGCTGCAGAGAGTGTCAGACACTGGGCTTCCCGGCGTCGCCATGCTGCAGAGTGTGTCCCACTCTGGTTGTCCCAGCCTCACCATGCTGCAGAGAGTGTCAGACACTGGGCTTCCCAGCCTCACCATACTGCAGACAGAGTCCCACTCAGCAGCATGGTGAGACTGGGAAGCCCAGAGTGGGACACTTTCTGCAGCATGGTGAGGCTGGGAAATCCAGAGAGTGTCAGAGTCTGTGCACCCCGGCCTTGCCATGCCGCAGAGAATGTCAGACTTTGGGCCTCCCACTCTCACCATGCTGCAGAGAATGTCCCACTCTGGGCTTCCCACTCTCATCATGCAGCAGAGAGTGTCAGACTCTGGGCTTCCCAGCCTCACCATGTTTCTGAGAGTGCCCCACTCTGGATTTCCCAGTCTCCCCATGTTGCAGAGAGTGTCCTACTCTGGGTTTCCCACTCTCATCATGCAGCAGAGAGAGTCAGACTCTGGGCTTCCCAGCCTTACCATGTTTCTGAGAGTGCCCCACTCTGGATATCCCACCCTCATCATGCAGCAGAGAGTGTCCCACTCTGGGCTTTCCAGTCTCACCATGCTGCAGAGATGTCAGTCTCTGGGCTTCCCGGCCTTGCCATGCTGCAGAAATTGTCCCGCTCTTGGCTTCCCAGTCTCACCATGCTCCAGAGAGCGTCCCCATCTGGGCTTCCCAGCCCCACCATACTGCAGACAGTGTTCACCTCTGGGCTTCCCGGCCTCACCATGGTGCAGAGAGTGTCCCCCTCTCGGTTTCCCAGCCTCTCCATGCTGCAGAGCATGTCCCACGCTGGGCTTCCCAGCCTCACCATGCAGTAGAGAGTTTCAGACTCTGGGTTTCCAGGCCTTGCCATGCTGCAGAGAATATCCCCATCTGGGCTTCCCAGTCTCACCATGCCGCAGAGAGCGTCAGATTCTGGGCTTCCCGGCCTCGCCACGCTGCAGAGAGTGTCAGACTCTGGGCTTCCCAGCCTCGCCATGCCACAGAGAATGTCCCGCTCTGGGCTTCCCAGTCTCACCATGCAGCAGAGAGTGTCCCACTTTGGGCTTCTCAGCCTCGCCATGCAGCAGAGAGTGTCCCACTCTGGGCTTCCCAGTCTCACAATGCTGCAGAGAATGTCCCACGCTGGGCTTCCCAGTCTCACCATGCTGCAGAGAGTCTTCCACTCTGGGTTTTCTGGCCTCACCATGCTGCAGAGAGTTTCAGACCCTGGCTTCCCAGTCTCACCATGCTGCAGAGAATGTCAGATTCTGGGCTTCCCGGCCTCACCATGCTGCAGAGAGTGTCCCCCTCTGGGCTTCATGCCTCACCATGCCACAGAGAGTGTCCCTCCCGGGCTTCCCGGCCTCACCATGCCGCAGAGAGTGTCCTCCTCTGTGCTTCCCGGCCTCACCATGCTGCAGTGAGTGTCAGTCTCTGGGTTTCCCAGTCTCACCATGCTGCAGAGATTGTCCCACGCTGGGCTTCCCAGTCTCACCATGCTGCAGAGAGTGTCAGACCCTGTGCTTCCCAGCCTCACCATGCTGCAGAGAGTGTCCCCCTCTGGGCTTCATGCCTCACCATGCCGCAGAGAGTGTCAGACTCTGGGCTTCCCGGACTCACCATGCCGCACAGAGTGTCCCCCTCTGGGCTTCCCGGCCTCGCCATGCTGCAGAGAGTGTCAGACACTGGGTTTCCCAGTTTTACCATGCTGCAGTGACTGTCCCGCTCTGAGCTTCCCAGTCTCACCATGCTGCAGAAAGTGTCAGACCCTGTGCTTCCCAGCCTCACCATGCTGCAGAGAGTGTTCCCCTCTGGGCTTCCCAGCCTCACCATGCCGCAGAGTGTCAGATTCTGGGCTTCCCAGCCTTGCCATGCTGCAGAGAGTGTCAGACTCTGGGCTTCCCAGCCTCGCCATGCCACAGAGAATGTCCCGCTCTGGGCTTCCCAGTCTCGCCATGCAGCAGAGAGTGTCCCATGCTGGGCTTCCCAGTCTCACCATGCTGCAGACAATGTCCCACTCTGGGCTTCCCAGTCTTACCATGCTGCAGAGAGTGTTCCCCCTCTGGGCGTCATGCCTCACCATGCTGCAGAGAGTGTCAGACCCTGTGCTTCCCAGCCTCACCATGCTGCAGAGAGTGTCCGACTCTGGGCTTCATGCCTCACCATGCCGCAGAGAGTGTCAGACTCTGGGCTTCCCGGCCCCACCATGCCGCACAGAGTGTCCCCCTCTGGGCTTCCCGGCCTCACCATGCTGCAGAGAGTGTCAGTCTCTGGGTTTCCCAGTTTTACCATGCTGCAGAGACTGTCCCGCTCTGGGCTTCCCAGTCTCACCCCATGCTGCAGAGAGTGTCTCCCTCTGGGCTTTCCAGTCTCACCATGCTGCAGAGAGTGTCCCCCTCTGGGCTTTCCAGGCATCGCCATGCTGCAGAGAGTATCCCACTCTGGGTTACCCAGGCTCACCATGCTGCAGAGAGTTTCCCATTCTGCGCTTCCCAGTCTCACCATGCAGCAGAGAGTTCAGACTCTGGGCTTCCCGGCCTCGCAATGCTGCAGAGAGTGTCCCACTCTGGGCTTTCTAGTCTCACCAT
Source organism: Chiloscyllium plagiosum (assembly GCF_004010195.1). NCBI lineage: Eukaryota > Metazoa > Chordata > Chondrichthyes > Orectolobiformes > Hemiscylliidae > Chiloscyllium > Chiloscyllium plagiosum. Next base: position 27,785,254 of record NC_057725.1, read on the forward strand.
GCTGCAGAGAATGTCAAATTCTGCGCTTCCCAAACTCGCCATGCTGCAGAGAGTGTCAGACTCTGGGCTTCCCAGTCTCACTATGCAGCAGAGAATGTCCTCCTCTGGGGTTCCCAACCTCGCCATGTGTCTCCCTCCCAGCTTCCCAACCTCACCATGCAGCAGAGAGTGTCCCCCTCTGGGCTTTCCAGCCTCACCATGCAGCAGAGAATTTCAGACTCTGGGCTTCCAGGCATCACTATGCTGCAGAGACTGTCCCACTCTGGGCTTCCCAGCCTCACCATGCTTCAGAGAGTATCCCACTCTGGGTGTCCCAGCCTCACCATGCAGCAGAGAGTATCCCACTCTGGACTTCCCGGCCTCGCTATGCTGCAGAGAGTGTCCCACTCCAGGTATTCCAGCTCATGCCATCCCACCATGGAAGTGTCCCACTCCAAGCTTCACCAGCCCAAGCCATACCACCAAGAGAATATCCCACTGAGATGTAGCTATGAATCACCAAAGATTAGTATTCAGGTCCAGGAAAAACTAAATTAGTGTTATTTTTTGTCATGAGGATAATTGAATAGGAAAGCAGGGAGGTTATTCAGGGCACTGGTGAAACCACATCTGGAGTAGATAAGTTATCGTATTTAAGAAATTAATTGGAGACAGTTCAGAGAAGGTTTTCTAGACTGACACCTGGCAAAGGAGGGTTGTCTCATGAGGAAAAGCTGGTTAGTTTTGTGTCTGATGGAGTTTAGAATTATAAGTAATTTGCTTGAAACGTATAAGATCATAAGGAGTCTTGTCAGGGTAGATGTAATGTTTTGCATTTTGGGAGAATCTAGAAATAGGGGTCACTGTTTAAAAAGCAGTGATCTCCCATTTAAAACAGAGATTGGGTGGTTTAGTTTGTCTCTGAGTCTTCAAAAATGTCTTCCTGAAAAGGTGATGGAAGCAGAATACTTGAATATTTTGAAGGCAGAAGTAGTTGGATTGTTGTGAAGCAAGGAGTCCAAGAGGTAGACAGAAATGAAGGTTCCAAAAAAAATTGAGCCAAGATCTTATTGCAGGGCACAGCAGACTCCAGGGGCTGAAAGGCCTATTGTGCATTTATTCCTGTTACCGTATATGAACAGCACACACATAAGAATATTTTGAATCCATTCTGCCATTCAGTTTCATCAAGTCTAATTGCTCACAAATCCCAAAAATCTGTCAATTAGCGTCGAGGTTGGTTGCGGGGAAGTTTCTGGTGAATAATCCTCTCGTGGTTTGCGGTGTAGACCCGAATCATCGCATTATTTGATCTTGCCTGGTCCTAAGCGATCAGGAGTGGTTTCTTTCCTCTCTGTCCTCCCTTTGTTTTAGTCCATGCCTTACCGATCATCATCCCACTAGGGACGGTCCAGCGTTAACATGGAACATGCCTCGCCAGACTTCACTTGCTATTTCCAAGCCAGCAGTTATCTCAATGAAACTGAACAATTGCACACGGCGAGTATTCTCACAGTGTTGCCTAATGAACGTGTCCAACTGCCTAATAATTCCGCTTCATGAAATAGATTGAAACCAAACTGCAATCTATTGTATTGTTACTGCCAATAACTGAACGGGGCAGTTCGGGGAGTTCATTATGTCCTTCTGTGGCTTAGTTTTTTTATTAAAACATCCATCACTAGTTTTCTGTCCAAATGTTAGTTACATGATGTGTGCAGAGTTCCATTTAGCTGTTATTGTAGGAGTCGCCTGTTGCTTTAGCCAAGGTAGATTCTAAATTATTCATACACGGCCGTGCGTTAAAAGATTAGTTGAGTGATGACAACAAAAAGAGAGGTTCGCCTCATTTCAAAGTTCAGAGGAGGTTGAGATCTGAAGCAGTGTACACTTGGCCGTAATGAGCTCGTTTTATTTTCCTTTTTTTTGAGAGCGTGCGATGATTTGTTTTGAGGCCCTGTTTCTTTTGAAACTGTGCTAACTGGGGGGAAAAAATACCTTGCCCGTTTGTGGGAGCTTTGTGATGGGGCACTGATTCTGACACGATGCTTTCAACTTCAAGCGTGAGGGGGCGAACAAGCGGACTGCCAGTTTTACAAGAAAATAAATTTAAAGTTGCATTTCTTGAAAGTGAGCTACCCTGACCGAAGAGGAGGAGAAAAGCGGGGGAAACTTCGAAATGTTGCGAGAAGCGACCTGCCTTTTAGCCGGCACAACGTTACCAGCCCGCTCTATGGAACAAAGCTCTTCTGGTAAGCTGGCTAACTAACTTTCACAGTTTACTTGATTCGTAATATAATGGTCAACTTTCCACACATTTTGATCCTCTCGCCGAAGTTGTGCTTTCAGTTAGATTGACAGGTATCTCAAGTTGAGGTAGTTTAGGGAGACAGCCCATTTCATCTTTTAACAAGGGAACGGAGCAGAGTGCTCAAGTTGCAGCACACGTGCCCCCGTGTCCCTCTGAAATGGAGTTCCAGTCTTCTCTTCCAGTCCTTCCTAGCAGTTTTATTTTTTTTAAGGTCGTTCCAAGTAAACTAGCAGCAGCATTGCTTGGTTCACGACTGCGTGCTTTTTAAACGTCTGTCTCAATTAGAAAATAATAGGGTCATTACGTCAAACATGACTGTTGCTGGGCAAACATTTCTCTTCGCGAGAAGGTCAGGTTCAGTCAGTAGAAGAGAATTTCGTACTGGCTGCAATTTCTCGACGACTGTGTGCATACGCATAAAAAAATGTAATTGGTAACAATTTAAAATTTCGTCTACTCGCTGACTTGAGAGAGCCACCTCGCTCCGTACAACTTAGTGACAGGCTGCGGGTCGCTGTCCAGAGAGGTAGTGCTGAACCACACCGAGCCTGACCCAAAAGCAAAGATACTGCAGGTGTTCAGAATTGGAAACGTAAACAGGAGAGGGTGAGAATCCTCGGCAATTCAGGCAGGATGTGTGGAGAAAATGAGTTGTGTTAACGGTTTCGATTTCAGTCAGAAACAATTCTGAAGTGCTCATTCTGAGATTAGCACTGAGACGAACAGGAGACGGAGACGCGGCGCATCTCCATTTTTCTCATCACTAACCACACCTTGCAGTGAACACCTTCTTCGTAGAGTCATGTACTCTTCAGAAAAAGACCCTTCGGCCCCTCGTGCCCGCGGCGGTCAGAAACAACCACATGACTATTCTAATATATTCTAATCTTCAATATGCTTTAAATACATGTTGTGTTCCAGCACTTGGCAACAGGTACATTATCCTTGTGAATTGTATTCCTTTCTCAATTTTACCGACTCCTATTTCCCCGTAATACATTTAGCGACCCTTCCGAGAGGGTTACCCCTTACAGTAATTGACTTTTGTGAGACCCTGAATTTCCACTGGATCGCTTTGCTTATCTATGAATGACCAACTTGCGCCTATTAAATTCTATCAAATAAAACCCTTGTTAGACATTGCAGCTCCACTTAAACCTGGATCCTTTACATCACATGACGACTGAGGAGGGTGGTATAGGAACGGGACCATTCTCTTTTTAGTTGAAGAGACGCTTGAACAGGAGAAAAGTCCATTGAAATAACTATTGAGAGTATGGTCGACTAAATAAGGAATATATTCAGCCCCACCCTTTTCTCGCCACTTCCTTGGCGTCTGAGTAAACTTTATTTCGAAGGGCCAAAATTCCTCTGGGATCTGCGGAGGAGGGAACTGCAGATAAACCGCGCCGAGTAATTAGCACGGCGTTTTAAGGCGGAAGCTTTGCAAATCCCCAGTGATCACATCTGCTAAGTGATAGCTCGCAGCCGAGCGGTGGAAGCCATTTATCTCCAATGTACGTGAGCAGCTCACACCCGGCGCTGATGGACAGCGGCCACTGAGTAGGATTCAGACATGGGCCGGGTTGGACCTCCCTTGCAGCATTGATCGTATCAACACAATCACTGCCTCCGGCGGCCCGGGGAGACGTTGGGTTGGTGGGGTGGGGACCAGGTTTGAAAGAAGCACACACACACACAGAGACACACACAGACACACACATTCCCAGCTTGGCAGGGGTGCGGTTAGAAGCGCTCAGCTTGCCGAGAAGAGACGGGAGCTGAATTCATGCCGCTGTCCACGGTGCTGAAGCTTTGGCGCTGGGTGTACAGTCGAGAATGAGAAGGAGCTCCTCTTCCTACGTCCTGTGGAGCGGCCGTTGAGCCCCATTCAGAAGGATGTTGATGGGAAATGACTGGAGACAGAGAGGACGAGCTTTGTCAGAAAGCGCTCAATATAGTGACCGAACTCTGCTTTAAAGGGCTGGTGGAACACGAAAGCTGTCTGGATTTTTCTTACTATCTCCGGGATCGAGGCCGACCACGCCACTCAGACTCAGGTACAATGTTGTTTCCTATTTGCCTTGGGCTGGAAGTGAAAGTGGGGCAAATTCTTGTCTTTCTTGCTGCACGTGTGAATGAATGCGTGAACCCTTGATTTTTCGAATGTATTCAACTCTTTGGAGTTCCCACGTACACCGCCACCCACACCCCATGAATTCCCTCAGAGATAAGAAGAGCGAATGACAGGCGATTGTCATTTAGATGATGATTTAGTTCACTGAATCTCGACATTTAGAACCGCAGTCTCCAAAGACTGAAATTGCAGTTCCCATCTCTAGTTAAGCAGCAGACTTAACCGAGTGACTACCATGTGTTGCTTCATAAACTTCATACGGCAGTGAACGAGAGGACTATTATCGGAGGCTGATAGTTTAGATGAAATTTGGCATAATTATCTGAAGTTGCTTTTCATCGAGGAATGAAATAAACAAAATTAAACAATAAATCAAAACTAGTGTCCAAATTCACTGAAAAAAAAGTAACACTTGAAACTCTGTAGGAATGGTGCAAAAATATAGGTCATTCACTGACTCACCACTCCAATCACTAATCGTTTTAAATTTGCCCCATCCTGTCCAGGCTGGGAATGAGAAGGAAGAATTTGTGTATTTTAAATTGGTTGTGCTTTCGGATGGGTGGCATAATAATCATGCACTGCTGCTAACATTAACCCTGTTTAACTGCGACCATATTAAACGGGCTTAGCCATACTTGCTGTTGCTGGGTTTTTTTAATCAAACATCCTACGCCAGACTCACAGGCCGCTGTCGAGTCTTCAGACGTAATCGATAGCCGAGCGGTTTAAATAAAATTCCACTAGGCATGTTGCGCTTGTTTTACAAACTAGAAGAGTGGCTGGATCTTTGCCCAGACAAGAGGGACAGTCAACTGCGGGAAATGTAATAAATTTCAGTTTCAAAGTTGGAGCCAAAACTATTCTGTGTGTGCATTCATTAGCGTTTTACAGCTGCAGTCAATGATAAACCAGTCTTGATTTATCCGGTACTGTTGAACACGAGACTTAGTATTAATTTAGTTATAGCTTTATATATGGTCACCACGCCCTGTTATAATTTGATTCTACTAACGTGCATATCACAGAAAAAAATGTTTTTGATATGAATGACAAATCAAGATCGTTATTATGGCTTTATATGATCAACCAATTTATGCATTAAATAGAACTTTCTTTGGAAAGAGGGGTTGGTGCAGTGGGATCTGAGGCTTGTAATTCTTTATGCTGTATATAGAATTCTATTGACAAGGAGTATGCAAAATACGTTCTGCAAGTATAATTAACTGTCCCTTGAAATTAAATCCTTTGTTTTTTTTGAGTATAGTTGTTATCTTTTTAAAAAATCATTTTCTTTTTGGTAAATTGTACACAGTAAATGCATCATTATAGTGGCAGTAAATTCATCAGCTTTGGGTAGGGAAATTGGATAGTGAGAGCTTTTTTTTCATACTTTCACTCCTGGCATCCAGCTTTTAATCTAGCTCAGAATCTTACATGAAATTAATCTGTGTCATTGGTAATCCAGATCCTGGTTGGTGCTGGTGAAAATCACTTAATTACTTGAGTCAGGATCCACTGGCACTAATTTGTCTGGAATATACCAGGAGGTGATAAGGATAGCTGCCTCATGAAATAAAATAAAAGAATCATTGATACAGTAGGGTTTTTTTTATGCTCATAATGTATAAGGTATTCAATGATACTTTGGTGATCTTGAACACTTTGCCTGCAAAAGCATTTGAAGCAGATTCTATGGCTAGTTTAAAAAGTAAGTGCAAGCTACAATAACAATTTATATTTACATAGCACCTTAGTGTCACAAAATGTCCCACAATGTAATTACAGGAGCAATACACACAATTAACGACACTGAATCACATAAGGAGCTATGAAGTCAGATGATAAAAAGCTATGCCAAAGTGTTAGGTTTTAAATAATGTATTAAAGAAGGGTAATGAGATAAAAATTAGTAGTCTGTAAAAACTATTTCTTCAGTAATGGTCTCCTATCTGATAATAATGGTATACACCTCTGTAAATCAGGCTTAAAATTAATGAAATCTCCACTAACATAAACTTGTTCTTGCAAAAATGCTTGCTTTGAATTCCCTATTTCCATTAGGAATATCTTTTAGCTCCCTTCTAATGTAGCTGGTCTACGTCATGAACTACTTTGTGTGAGTAGCTATTTGATTTTTTGCGACTATATAACTGTGCCCTACTTTTATACACCTTCACTAAGTAATCTGCAGTTTTATAGATTACGTATTTTCTTTTTAAAGCTGGGCACTGATCATGTCTGTGAAGTTTCCTTGCTCAGCAGCATTGACACTGGTTCTTTTATCCTGCTGTCTGGTTTACTCTTTGTGCTAGCTTCTCACATGTGTCTTTGAGATATTGTGCCTTAAGAACTGAAAGGATTTTGCTGATCTCTTATGATAAAGTTAATTTTCTCCTCATTGGACTTAATCAGTGTCACCTTTGGACTTTTGTTCTTTTCAACATCTGCATGGTTTTCTATCAAGTCAAATCATCTTTTGGCGGTAATAAATCAAATTTATCAGCAATTCCAATAACCGTCTCTATTGAGTTCTGAATTCAAAGCTCCAAAGTCTTTTTTTTTTCTCTAGATATGGCATTCCCTAAACTCTTCTGCTATATCCTGCTTCTTCAAAAATTGTATTTCTTCTAAGATTGAAGTAATTGTCAAAAACTTACAGAACTTCATCAAACATGTTCATTGTTTCTTTTGTGCTTGGTGAAGTATAAAGTAATTAACTATAGTTCCAGTTGAATACTAAAGTATATTTACTTGTTATGTTTCTGTTTGTTATCTGGTTTGAAATCTGTACCTTAAGAACTGTTTTCCCTAAGATGTCCAATTCTGTGTTTTACTTGGCCCATCTCTGAAATGAAACTTGACTGGTAATATGGTTCGTGCTGCCATGTCTTCCAAATTGATCATTTATTTTCCTTATTTGAAGGCTTCTAATTCTAATTATTTTGATGATGCTATATCTGCTTACTTTAATGGATTCCAATTGTGCAATACAGCAATACTGGCAATGAATGCTGCTGTTATAGGAGATTTTTCCACATTGATGCAGTCAAAATAATGGCTTTGCAACAGTCCCAATGATGTGACCTTTTTGAAAATTATATTTATAGCCACTGATTTCTTTTACCGTAATGCTTTGTGGTGCATGGTAGTGTGCGCTCTGAGCTGTGCATGTTTCACTTACATCCCAACATTCTCAGCCTGTATCTGTGCTGTTTTATTTAAGTTTCTCCCGTTGACCACCAGGGATTCAAATGTTACTCACAAAGCCTTCAATGTCTGTGCTGAAATCTGAATCAGTATAACTACAGTTTAGCAGCATGCACTGCAATCTGTAACTGCCAAGTGTGACTAGCCTTCCAGCTCCATGTAGCTTCTAGTTCACACTTGTGTCTGTGTGTCTGTTACCAGGCTTGAACTGCTCATTGCCAATTGCCTGTAGATACTTTCTTGCTGAATTTTACCATCAGTCATTCTTCTTCAGGTTTTTGAATGCTCAGGCTACCCAGCTGTTGACATTCAGCTCAAGGAGCCTTCTTAAAGCTACATCTGAAGATTTCTCTGGGGAGCATTGGAAATTATGTCATAGCTCACTGTGTCACATGATGGCTGGTTGCCACCATTCTTTTGTGAAAGATATGCCCAGCCAACTTTCTATCACTAGCTGCCTTTAAGATTGGCATACAAAGGATGGCCTTGCTCTAATGTGGTAGAGGAAAACTACTTGACAGTCTACCATGAAGGTGCTGTTGTTTATTGCATGAAAGCAAGCAGATACATATTACATTTATAAAATAGCTATTGCTAGTAAGGTAATGAAGGAGACCTATATTAGCTTGCAAGTGCAGTAATTAAGAAGGCAAATGGAATTTTGGCCTTTATTGCCAGGGGATTGTAGTTTAAAAATAGGGGAGATTTGTTGCAACTGTGCAGTGTGTTGATGAGGCCACACCTGGAGTACCATGTACAGTCCCGTATCCAGTATTTTAAAAAAATATATTCCGATATTGAAGGTAGTATTGGAGGAGATTTGCTAGGTGGATTCCTGGGATAAAGGATTATTTTATCAAGAAAAGCTAAACTTTTTAAATTCTACTTAATATTCTGTATGTTCCCTGAAAATCCCACCCATACCATACTGAAAATGAATTCAGAAGCTGTTCTGCATTATCAGAGGTGATTAACTCACATTGTAAGCAGGGCCCAGAAAAACACTTAATAGCATGATGAGGTGATTCCATGTTATCATGCACTGATTTGACAATATCACTCTGAACGCTTTTTATTTTATTGATTGCTGCCTTACAATGACTGGATGTGGTCAGCACTGAGTCAAGTTTTACTGTTCCAGTTAGGTGAATTCCTGACATTAAGCTGTTCGTTTTGCTTACATTGATTGGGAAGTGACCGGAAATTACAATATGTAAAGATGGACAAAAAGACATAGTGGAGCAGAACTAACATTGATCTTCAATGGAAATTTGGGCCAATCATTTTCAACTTCAGTTTTAAAGTTGCATGACAGTGGTAGTTAACATTCACTCATAGGAAATGAGATAAACAAAAACCAGGTCAGTGTTGCTGGGAATTTAGGTCAAAATGGGAATTTGGTACAGAGAGGGATAGAGGTGTTTTAGGTAAGGAGGATAACATCACAGACCACACTTGTGACGTAAGTGCAGGGTAAGATGCTGTAAGTAAATATGATTGATGAACATTTCTAGTCTTTAATGTAAAATTAAGGTTTTAGGTTTATGTTCAGATTTCTAATCTTTTTCTTCCCTCTTTTCTTAAAAGTGTCTTATTAAGAGTAAGATTGATAACATCTCCACATTAAAAATGAGAATAAACTGTAAAGATCAGGGAGACTGAAGTAATTAATTTTTAAGTTAAATCTAACATGATAGCCATGGCTTGAAAGGTGATGTGTTGCTACTGCAACATGTGGAAGCTGATTGACTCTAAGATTATTCAGAGAAAAACCATCCACATTAAGGATTTGCAGCTCAAAGAACTATGGATTTGAGTTGAGGAGCTAGAATCTAACCTGCAGACATGAGCCGTATCAGGGAGGGTGACAGTTATCTAGACACTTTGCTAAAAGAGACAAACACACAGACCAATTAAAATTTGGTCTGTGATCAGGAACAGGATAATGGGTTGTGGATGAGGCAGATATGAGGACTCAAGCTGATGTGTTCACAAAGTCTTGACCCCTGCAATTGTCCAACTGTCACAAGGTTCTTACAAGCAGTGTGAGCGAAAGTGGGGATGGTGGAAATGAACTGACCATGATAGAGGGAACCATTCGAATTGAGGGAGGAAATAGGAACATAGTCATGGTAGGAAACAGCATAATTAGGGGGATAGATTCTATTCTCTGTCATCGTGAGTGTAAGTCCTAAGGTTATGATTATACCCAGTACCTGGGTTAAGGACATCTCCTCAGGGCTGAAGATGAACTTGGAATACAATAGCAATAATTTATGTTTGATGGACTATGTAGAATGCATATGGGTGGCATTAAGAAATAAAAAGGAGAAGAAGACACTGGTGGGAGAAGTCGATAAGCCCCAACAGTAGCTATACTGATTTGACAGAAGAAATTAGGAAAAAAAATGAGGGCATGCAAAAAAGGTTACATTAATCAAGACTTTACATTCATGTAGACTGGGAAAATCAGGTTGGCAGGGATAATCACAAGAAAATATTTATTGTCTATTCAGGACCAGTTTCTTAGAATGATGCTTTGCAGATCCAACCAGGGATCAGGCAGTTTTGAAACTGGTAATGTGTAATGACGTAGATTAAATAAAATCAAACCTTGAAAACAGTGAGCATAACAATGTTAATTCAATTTGAGATTGAGAAAGTTGGGTCAGAAACATCTCTGCTAACCTTAAATAAGGGAATGGGGGCAAGAGTTACTTGAGTGGACAAGGAAAGGAGTTGAGCAGCAAAGACAGTTGAGGTCGAGATTTAAGAAAATAGTACATGGCTCACAAATAAGGAAAATATACAATGTGGCAAACATTAGTGGTCATCCAGAAGATTGGGAAGTTTAAAAATGAACAGAAAATGATCAAACAAAAGGGCAAATATAAATTTTGAGGGTAAGCTTGCCAGTAACATCAAGATGGATAGCAAGAGATTTTTAGCTATACAAAATGAAAGAAAGAGGCCAAAGTGAACGTAAGTCCCTTAGAGGATAAAACTCAGGAAATACTAATAGGGAAGCAGAAAAGCAGACAAGCTGAATTAATATTTTGCATCAGATAAATACAGTGTCTTTTTATTTTTGTGCTTTTGAAAATCATGGATGGAAATGCAGAACAACTGTTTTAAAAGTAACATTTTAAAGGATTTTGTCATGTTTTGAAAAGCAAGTAACCTAGCAAGCATTGTTCTACACACCTGTTTGACCAATCAGTAATTGAGAAGTCTGCAGCTGAATTGGAGCTGAAATGTACAGATGCATCTAAACAGCAATAAGAAGCTCATTGGTCTTTGGGTTAATGACCAACTTTCAAGGACAAAAGCCTTTTGCCTGCCAGCAACTGTGAGATTGGTTTTCAGTTAACTGAGCAGCTGGGATTGGGAACAGTTTAGTGACAATGGATTGTTCGCCATCAGTGCAGAAGCAGTCTCCCTGTTCTCTGCAGTCAAAACCATTTTAAATCTGAACAAACCAATTTCATTTTTTCCTTCAGCAGTTATTGTAAGATGTGACTATTCACTGATAAGTTAGAACTCCTTTATAAACAAATGAACCATTTTATGTTCCTTGCAAACTAGTGAAAGCATCCAAAGACAACTGAGAAGCAAATTTCTGAGCAGCAGAGCTATTAGAAGGATCATCGTGGCCAATCATGAATAGGGAACCTCTGAATTCCCTTCCAATATTCCTCTACCCATATCCTATCTTTCTCAGTGTCTGTTTGTCCAACTGTTTATGCATGTAAGAAATTTTTAAGGGATGAGAGTTTAATTAGTGGTGCTATATGTCAATGGTTTATAACTGTTTACCTGTAACTAGAGTCCATATAATTGTAATGAATTGTAATGACTATCACTTCAAAAACAGTATTAGGGAAATTAATGGGGCTAAAAGACAGTACATAGCCTGGACCTGATGGGATGCAAACTAGGTTATTAAAGGAAGTAGCTACAGAGATACTGTCTCCACCAGTTGTAATCTTCAAATAATTCCTTATGCTCTGAAAAAGTCCCAGATGATTAGAAAATTGCCACTGAAGCACCCTTCTTTAAGTACAGTAGGAGATAAAACATGTATGTATAGAGCAGTTAGCTGAATATCTGTTATTTAAAGTGAGAGAATTGGGATAAGGAGTATATTTTCAGAATGGCAACCTGTAACTAGTGGAATACTACAGGGATGAGTGCAGACATCAAATATTTATAATGTACATTGATACTTCGATGAAGGAAGTGAATGTACTATAGCCTAATCTACTATTGCAGATGACACAAAAACAGGAAGGAAGTTCAGTGGTGATGATAATGCAAAGAGTCTGAAAGAAATCTGCAGCACAGTATTTAGGGTGGTGCTTATGCATAAATTATTAAATACTCGAATGAAGTTCAACTGGTATTAGGGAATGCAAATAAGGATTTTGCTGTCTAGATACATCTGTACACTTCAGCTCCAATTCAACAGCAGACTTCTCAATTACTGATTGGTCAAACAGGTGTTCAGAACAAATCTTGCCATAAATGCTAGGTTAATCTCTAAGTTACTCTCTAAGGCTTTGCAGATAGTCCAGCAATAGTCCAGCGAAGATTCAATAGGTTGACCTCAGTTATGGAGAGATTTTCTGGAGGGGAATTTGAGTAGTTTGAATTTTGCAAATTGGAGGTTAAAAAAGAGGAAACCTTACTTTATATATATATTTATTTATTTACAGAATCCCTACAGTGTGGAAACAGGCCATTAGGTCCAACAAATCCACACCAATCCTCCAAAGACTATCCCACCCAGACCCATTCCCCTCCCCTATTACTTTACATTTCCCATGACTAATGCACCTATCCTACACTTCCCTGAATACTATGGGCAATTTAGCATAGCCAATTCCCCTGACCTGCATATCTTTGGACTGTTCGAGGAAACCAGAGCACCCAGAGGAAACCCACGAAGACACAGGGAGAATGTGCAAACTCTTCACAGTCGCCCAAGGTTGGAATCAAACCTGGGTCCCTGGCACTGTGAGGCAGCAGTACCAACCACTGAATCACTGTGCCCCAGAGGGGTTCATATAGTAGACAGAGAGCATTCCCCTTGTGAAAGTGTATAAGACCAGATAATGTGATCAAACATATTAGACAGAGAGGAGGATGTTAAGTGTATATAAGGCTAATATAGACGGGTTTTCAATCAGTAAAGTTATCAAGGGTTCTGGTGAACAGGCAGGTAAGTGGAATTGAAGATTATCAGATCAGCCATGATTTCATTGAGTGGTAGAGCAGACTAGATGGGCCGACTGGCTTACTTCTGCTGTTACATCTTCTTGTCTTGTGGTCCCTATAGTGTCAAACTACCTTCTTGAGCAGCTGCAATCCACATGATGTGGGTACACCCAGAGTACTGTTCAGGAATGTGCTCTAGGATTCTAATTCAATGATGGTGAAAAAACAATAAATACAGGCCCCTATTCGGATGATGTTAGACTCAGAGGGGAACATCCGGCAGTGCTGTTCCTGTCCGTCAATTGGTTTTGATCATCCACCTAATAAATGTTGCAGGTTTAGAAAGTTGCTTTGGTGAGTTATTGAATTCCATCTTTGGAAATAAATACTTAAGCTGATAGATGGGATGCCAGTCAAACAAACTGCTCAGTCCTAGGTGGTGTCAAGTATCTTGACTGTTGTCAATGCTGCAATCATCCAAGAAAGTGCAGCATATTCCATCACACTCTTGACTTTCACTTTATAGTTGGTGGAAAAATTTGGGATAGAGTGAAGGAGGAATATTAAGGTAATTAGCACCCTTGTAAGTGGGTGAGTCACCAGATATGGATGAAATTTATCACAGCCAGCAAAAGGAAGAAATGGTGGAAGCACTGACCATGATTTTCCATTCCACTCTGACTACAGCGATGGTCACAAAGGATCAGAAGTTTGTTAACACTGCACTGTTTTTTTAAAAAGGCAGGCGAGGCTCTTGTCATGCAATAGTAGTATACCTATATCTGGACCAGGAGGCCTGCATTCTCGTTACACCTGCTTCAGAGGTGTGTAATAACATCTCTAAACAGGTTAATTAGACAATATCTAAAAAGAGGGAAGGACGCGGTCTGAGTATTTTCAAACCTATCTGCTTAACCTCAGTTACTTGGAGAAGTTCTGACGGAATATATTATCATTTAGAAAGGCAAAGATTCATCATGGATAATTAGTACCGATTATTTTGAAGGTAGTTTGTGTTTTATTGCTTTTTGATGAGCTAACAAGGAGGGTGAGGCATGTTTGTTGTAGTTAACATGAATGTTGGCAGAACTTTTTTAGAGTGGATTGACATGACCTATTTCCCTAAGCAGAAAAGTCTACAATAGGAGCATAAATCTAAAATAGTTCTGCAGGGATTAGAAATTGTTGTGGTAGTTTTTTTTTTCTTCATCTGGAGAGTGATGGCATTCTGCAACTCACTGCTTGGAATGGTGCCAAATTTCATCACAATCTGGATATGTACTTTAAATGGCTAGTACAGTGGAGCCAGACCTGGAAGTTGGGATTAGGCAGGATAGCTCTTCTTCAGTGGGCAGATATATTGGAACAAATGGTCACATGCTATGCAGTAAATCTTTCTACATTTCTAAGTTTCAGGGAGTTAGGAGATGAATTGCTCACTGTAGATTATCAGTTTACATAGCTTGCTATATATCTGGCCAGTGGTAACTCCAGGATCTTGTTCATTGTGAAATTAAGTGATGGTAATGCCACATAGATTGTTAACACCTTGTTCAGCACTCCACCCTTCACCATAATTAAGGCATTGACAGCTAGTTCATCATAAGTAATGATAAAAGCTGTCTAGATTTGGATGTCTGCTCCCAGATTCCTCAACCTCCCCACTAAAAGCTCATCCTTGGAGATGCTACCTAAAATCTACCTACATACAAATTAGAAGCCAGAGTAGGCCATTCAACCTCTCTAGTTTTCTCTGCTGTTCAACACAAAATCTCTCATTCTTCTGAACTCCACTGGACACAAGTCCAGACTACATAACACTTCCCCATAAGATAACCCTGTTTTCAGCCCAAACCACAACCCAGGTATCAGATGAGTGAACTTTCTTTGAATTGCTTCTCTTGCATTTATATCCTTTCTTAAATAAGGAAACAAAACCCTCGCAACTCTACAAATGTGGCCTCACCAATGCCCTGTATAACATGAGCAAAATATCCCAATTTTTATATTTGATTCCCCTTGCAATAAATGACAACATTCCATTTGTCTTTCTAACTACTTGCTGTACCTGTAACCTTTCGTGTACCTGGACACCAAAAGTTCTCTGTACCTCAGTTCTGCAATTTCTTTTCACTTAAATAATGTGCTGCTTTTCTATTCATCTTACTATTTGTCTTTGAATATGTATGAAGTATTTAGGTACGTTTTATTCTTTACAGGGTTTCTAGGTTAATGTAAATCATTGGTAAGAATTAGAAGAGATCCTTTGATCACCTAACCAGGGTAACCACAGATGTCAGTTTTGTCATGAGCCTTAGGTGTATCACAAGGAGAAAGTGAGGTCTGCAGATGCTGGAGATCAAAGTTGAAACTTTATTGCTGGAACAGCACAGCAGGTCAGGCAGCATCCAGGGAACAGGAGATTCGACGTTTCGGGCACAGGCCCTTCTTCAGGTGTATCACAAGCCTTTCATATTTGTGGACATCTTTTATATGTTTCAGCTAACTGGCCTACACCAGTGCACATCTAATTATGGTACTTAACAAATTATTTCTTTTCAGAAAAGATGGTTTGGATATTGGTTGTTGAACACGTCCTCATGATCCAAATAACTCATTCTCCATGCATTGTTTATACGGTTCACTATAACCAGAATTCCCCATGGACTACATTCCCAACCAATTGTCAGTTGTTACATTTTTTTGCAGAAAGAAGGATTATCAAGAAGAAAGAAATTGAATAGGTAAAGGATTGTCTCCAGTTTTTTTTCACAATCAATGCATTACTTTTGAAGTGCAGCCATTCTCTTATGCAAACAATGTATTTGTGTATAGCAAGTTCTAACAAAATTATGTCCCATGGGCTACAGCTATTCAAAAATATTGAATAGGCTGAAGTGCTGTATTGAGAAAATAAAACTGAGAGATAAGCTAACTCTTTACAATTATGAAGGGTAGATGTAGAGTAGAGAAGATGCAGGCAAGACTAGAACTAGGCTCTATGATTATTATCACTCATCAACTCAATAGAGAATTCATGAGAAACAGAATGTGAAACCCACTGTTACAAAATGTACTTATGGTAGGAGGAAGCTCACATGGCATATAAAACTTGGAATAGACAAGTATTTGTATGAATGGCATGTTTCTGTATGGTAAGTGCACCCAATGAATCTGTTTTTTAGTATGGCTTGTTGCAGAAAGTATACTGATTCTGGGGGTGCAGGAGTGGAAGGGATTAAGTTGATTTCAGTCAACTAAAGAAACTGAGATTGCCCTCAAGACAAATTTAAAGAAAGATTTATAAGACCAGTTGCAAATTGAGAGGGCTCAATAGACTTAATTAAGAACATTTATAATAATAAGAGGGTCAGTAATTACAGGATTCTGATTTAAAATAATTGGCAAAAGAATCAAAGATGAGAGAATTGGCTTTACATAACAAGCTCATTTTATCTGGAATGCATTCCCTGTCAGAATGGCGTAAGCAGATCCACTCATAGCATTCAATGAAAGTTGAGTAAATACTTGAGAAGATAATGGGTGGAATCAGGCCCTGAACAACTTAGGCTACGGTGAATTTCCAAATGTTGAGATGCATTTCTTGCCAGAGAATGGTAAAAGGCCTATTAACAAAGATTATCATTCATTATCACTCTCATAAACACCATTAATATGCAGCTTCCTATTGTGCATAAATTCTGAAGGCAGTCAATTATTTTTTCCACCAATTGCTGTAAGCTATTACCCTTAACCAGTAAGTAAGAAAAATTTCAGTTAATGTATTAATCACCCCATGCCTTCATTGAAAAAGTGAAGGAGTCTAGAGAAAAACAATCAGAGAACAAAATGTCCTGCTGAAATGATCCCTA
The DNA here is from genome assembly GCF_004010195.1 of Chiloscyllium plagiosum. Classification (NCBI taxonomy): domain Eukaryota; kingdom Metazoa; phylum Chordata; class Chondrichthyes; order Orectolobiformes; family Hemiscylliidae; genus Chiloscyllium; species Chiloscyllium plagiosum. Next base: position 27,801,980 of record NC_057725.1, read on the forward strand.
TGGAGTCAGCTATTGGACTGTTTCTCAGTATTTTTTCTCTCAACTTATAAAACCTTTTTTTTTGTTTGTCTTTGCCTTAGGGTTTTAAAAGGGGATGAAAGTTTTAATTGGTAGGGCAACATGTTGATAGTCGCAAGCTGTTTACTTGTTTACAATAAAGAGTAGTTCTTGTTCGGTACAGGAATCTGGTCGACGTTTTCTGTTAACTTGACTCAAACAGACATGTAAATCATAGACTTTATCTGCTTTGAATTGATCATTTATGTTTGTGGCAATCCCATGAGTAGTTGGGCATGAGAATCAAACTACTTTACTAAATGGGCTGTAATGCGAGATTTGTACATACTTCAAGTCCTGTCACTGCTGGACCATTGGTACCTGAGGGTAGAAGATTTCAGGAAGCCAAGATGAGCTTGCATATTGGCACTGCAGTGTGACCCTGCCAATTAATTGAATTTGTGATCTGTTATACACTGTGAAATGGTCTCTCATAGGTTATACCATCAAATGTCACTTGCTGAGCTATATGCATTTCTGGATGGATAGTAGGAAAATGTTGGCACCAGCAAAAACCAAAAGAACTGAAGATGCTGGAAACAAAAACAGAAATTCCAAAATTCAGAAAATCAGAAACAAAAACAAAAAAAAACTTAACTAGTTAGGCAGCATCTATGGAGACATATCAGAGTTAAAGTTTTGGATCCAGTGTGTCTTCTTCAGAGCTGTTCTGAATGACCAGATGAGCTTTTCCAGCAATTTCTGTTTTTGTTTATTGTTGCATGTTAGCACCAGCCTTTGATTTAGCTTTCAGATTATGCCACTCTGCCTTTTCAGGACATATTGGTTAATGGTTCTAAAAAACTTCTGATCACCTTATACCATTGACATGGTGTGTGAAGTTAACATTGTGTAAAATCCTCAAGTAATGCATCATTCTTTCTTGTCCAGAAGATTTTTCATAACTTCTCAACCAATGAAACATGTTATCACTAACTAAATTAGCCTCTCTGAATTCCTCTTTAGAATACTCATAATTAGATTAGATTCCCTACAGTGTGGAAACAGGCCCTTCAGCCCAACCAGTCCACACTGACACTCCAGAGAGTAACACACCCATTTCCCTCTGACTAATCCACCTAAAACTATGGGCAATTTAGCATGACCAATTCAACTGACCTGCACATCTTTGGATTGTGGGAGAAAACTGGAGCACCCGGAGGAAACCGGCGCAGACCTGGGGAGAATATGCAAACTCCACACAGACAGTCGACCGAGGCTGGAATTCCCGGATCCCTGGTGCTGTGAGGCAGCAGTGCTAACCACTGAGCCACCATGCTGCCTAATGCAAGTCATACATGCATTATGCACTGCAGCACTTTCTAAAAACAAATTGCTGTCCAACAATTTTTGGGGCTTGCAGGCTGTATGACATCAGTTAAAGTACATTTTGTTAATCCTGTAGTTGGACTGGGATGAGTCTGCAGCAAGTCAACATCACTGTGTAGCAGCCTGGGAGAGCAGACCTAAGTGGGTCTCAGGACATGAATAAGAATAAGATTTTTCTTGTCTATCATCTACATTGACTTAAAGAGGAATCGGTCAGAGTGGTAGTGGAGTGTAGAGAATCTAGGGGTTAACAATGGTGGTAGGACTTCCCAATAAAAGTCTGAGGGGCAATCCCAATGTCAAGTTCAGTTGGAGCAGCAGCTAAACTCCACAGGAACCCCACTGGAATTCAACACCTGCTGAAAGTGACATGCGTGCAAGGAGTGAGCTGATCAGTAGAAAGTAGGTGAATTGTTTTTGTCCCATTTAAAACCACATTAAGACAAGGTAAGGGTTCTCACTTTCTTTTTGAAAGGAAACTTAATTTATTTTCTACTTGGCATAAATTACAATGAGAGATTTTTAAACTAAAGATATGGCAGGCAGCTTAAACCCATGTGTTACACAACCTGCAACATGTGAAAAATCCTAGATACTCTTGGCAGTCCAGATGGCCACATCTGCAGAAAATAACACCATTTTCATCAGTTTGAGAGCTAGGTTTTGAAGTTTGAGAGCCTCCTGGATGCATCTCACTCAATGTTTTTTTTGTGTTGGAATATGTTGAGAGTGATGGTTTCTCTGGGAAGTTACACTCCCAATCTTAGCACTCTCCCTCAAAGACCAAGGATACCATATAAGAGTTAACATAGCACACTGAAGAACCAGCTGATACATATTCCCAAGTGTTACTTTCTTATCTGAATGCCATTCTAAATAATCTCCGAGCTAGATGTGAATCCACTATAAATCAATGTTGTTAATATCACCAAAGGAAGACATTAAAATGACATTCCTTTTCTACTGTTTGAGTGGGCATATTAATCCATTTGCAAACCATTTGTGACCAGCAATAAAACAGCTGATAGGCAAGTATTATGTGAACATGTTAAATTTTGCCCATCAATATCAGAGGCAATAAGGTTTCAGCATCTGTTTGCGATAATCTGATCATTGAGAAAATGGACTGACTTGTAAAATTGACCATGAAAAGCATTGAAATCTACTGCATATTTAATTGTTTACTAAATTCCATTCCTCCAACATTTAAAAATTGCATTTCATTGCGAAACATCCCTGTGTTGGATGAGTGGTTTGACAGGATCATATTACTGCATTGCCTCTTCTGGATGAAGATAGATTAACATCTTCATCTGTCAGTAAGCAAGAAACTGACTCTGAATCAGCTGAAATGCACAAGCAAAATGTCAAAGTAGATGAATGAGAGTTTCTGCAGCTTGGTTTACTACAATCAGATGAAGGTCAAAGATAACACCCAGATGAATGCATGTTATGAAGCAAGAACGTATATGCAATTAAAAACATGTAACTGAACTTTCAATAAAGAAACAAATTAATCTTTGCAGACTACTTAACACATTGTTAAACAAGTTCTGATTTTTATAAATCAATAAGGACTCACGATTAATAGTTTAACCTTGGGAAAACCATTTCTCCTGATGAGAGGAGAATCAACAAAGAGGGGAAATGATCTTCAAATCCGAATAAGGTGTCTAGGAGGAAGAACACACCATCCAAATGGTTTTAGACATCTGAACGCCTTGCCCCAAAAACTGGCACGATTCTAATTTTGCAATTATATCCCCTTGTTCTGGATTGCCCCACTAATGAAGATATTTCTTTCTCCATCCTACTATTCATCTCAAGAGCATTTAATTATTATGTTCTGATCCCAGCTGATGATACTGCTAGTTTCACATGCCAGAATGAAACCCCTCTTGATGGATCATGTGTTTTTTCCCTTTTGTTTAATTATTTAATATGGTGGTTAGTCATTGAAACATATTCACAAGATTCTCTGCAGCAACAGAGCAGCAATTTATTGCCTAAAATTAAAAGAAAATACAGAAAACAGGTAGAATGTTTTTTAAAATATGCAGCCAAATAATTTTAACCTGTTCCCTGACGCTATTGTAAAGAGACTTGGGTCCAAAGAAATCACATCTGTATCTCAATTCTTTAGAGTTCTAAATAACTGAATCCCTTACAGCCAATGTGGAGTGTGGAGACAATTAAATGAATCATTTTGAAGACTGCAGACATGAACATTTCCCAAATCTAAAATCTAAATTTTCTGTTTTGATAACTGCAGATTCCTAACCAAACTCTCCTGGTTTGGAAGATACATTATTAAACCCAATTGCTGAGGTGATTGGTTTCCTGAACTCAGTCTACGACAGGAACTAACCTTGCCTCTGAATTCTACCCTAGTATCTTCTGAATTTAATTAGAAATGTTAGCCAGTTCTAGATTCTTCTGAACTAAAAACAAACCTATTGTCCTCAAAGTTGACTCTACCTGTCACAAACTCAACAATATAAACATGAGAGTTTGCAAGAGTGTGTTGTCATCTGTTTTTGGACCTATACTGTATTTAATTCACAGTTCTGGAAGTACTGTCTGACTTTTTGTTAAATAAGTATTTTCACAGAAGTAATCAACACCCATCAGCCTCTATTTTGAAATTCTAGTTCCCAAATTGATAATAAAATCGGAAAGTTTATAGACTTTTCCTAGCAATTGGCAAGAATTACTGGTCTTGCTGATGTTGCTCAGATCTCAAGGTTAAAAACAAAATTCTTTAATCATTTAATATACATCAGAGGATGTTCTTCTTGAGTAATATTTCTGTTGCCACAGTAGAAGGGCAGTGGCCATCTCCACACTTGCATTTATTTTGAGTAAGAGCAGAAGAGTTTCCCTGTTACCCTGGCCCACCATGACTGAAATAGATTATCTGACCATTATCACACAGTTGGTGGCATAATTGCCAGTCACACCTCTTGTATGAGGACAGTGACTACACTTCAAAAGTAGTTAATTGACTGTGAAATATGTTGACACATCCAGAGGTCACAATCGAGACTTTGATTCCTTCGTTTTGCTCTTTCATGATTTTTTCTGTCTTTTGTACAGCATGATGTAATATTTGTTTGAGCCACTTCAAAATCTGAACACATCTCAAGGGGTTTTCATTTTAATACTGCATCACAATAAATGATTAATGTTACATGGATTGAAATTAAAGAGTAACTCAACCTAAATGTGGACGAGAAACACAATCCCTTACAATTTTGAGAAGATGTCTTTTGGATGAGACCGTGGCTGTATCTGCTCTTTCAGATGGTTGTAAAAAATCCTGTTGTACAGTTTTATTCAGCCAAATTAGTATTAAGCATTTACGCACTTAATGTTGTCTCAACACTTAGGATTTTGTCTATTTCACCCTCTTGTACAATATGCATCTATGCATTGTCAGACTGTGATGTTGAGATTCAGTGTGATAAATTATTTAATTATTAATGGTTAGTTTTTAAAATAGAGCCAAAGAGTTGTGGAATATTAGTGTCTCTATCTCTGGACCAAAAAGTCCAGATTCAAGTGTTAGTGTTATTTCATCACAGATCAATTAAAACTTTGTTAAAAATGCTTCATATCAGTCCTGCACTTGTTTTAACAAAAGTTTGGTTTTAGCTCAAGGTCATAAGATAAATATTAATAAAGAAAATATTTGTTCCATCTTTGTTCGTCCATTCTTGCATTCTTCTTATATGATTCCAAGATTTCTCCGTCTAATGTTCTTATGAAAGTAAGATGGGAATTTTACCAGTCTGAAATTTGACTTTCTTTTTCCTATGTTTCTAATATGATTTGAAGCAACTTAAGACTTGGCATTTCTATAAATCAAGCCATCCTGCATAGCTCTACAGAAACAGTTTCAAAGTCTCTTTTCAATACTGAAAATGAACGTATTTCTTCAATAGTCCTCAGAGCTCATCCTTTAATGCTGTAAATTAATCTTACAAGTCTTACATATCATGATCCTGACTGACTATTTCATGCAATCTTAAGTGTGTGCTGCATTATGAAGGGGCCTGTCCTTCAGATTTCAGTTGAAGGGCTGTTCTGATCAGCTACCTGGCAGAAATCAGACTATTCACAGCAAAGGTAATTCTTGTTTCGTATCAATTCCCCTCATCTAACCTGACTAAAGGAAAAATAGTTGGCTGCTGATTCATCTGATCAGTTGGATCTTGCTGAATATAAAATGGCTCTTGTATCGTGTACACAATGATGACTGCACTTCTTAAAAAATGATTCAGTTCTTCTTCCTCAAGGAGGTGACAAGACTGTTGAAATGGAAATCTGTCATCCTATTAAAAGTGTCAAAATTTCATGAAAAAATCAACTGGATGCTAATGTTCTTTTGGGGAGTGAAATTCATCTCTCTAATGTAACTCTAGTCACAGAGTCTGTGGCTTTGATACATTCTGAAGTGACCTAGCAAGGGGATCAATTGTAAAAATACCCCCCATAAGATCTGGAGGCATGTGATAACATTCCAAAGCAAATTTTGAAAGATTTTAAAAACTAGACATTTGACCTACCTGAGCTTTATTCTTTCATATACAATTGATTATAAAATCCATAATTTCACACTGGCCTATTCACTGTGTATTATGAGCACTTAGCACTGGCAATGGAATTAGCAAGGGCCCATGCCCATGCAGGTGTAATGGAATCATCTTTCTTTAACAGTTCCTACTGCTTAAATACAGCCTTTGGTGTCCAAGGTGCAAAGAGGACCAGATGAACTTGTTTAGGCCTGGCTTTGGTGGACGAATGCTAAACTCACCAGTCCTAAAGAAGGGGTTACACCCGAAACATTGACTTATCCACCTCCTGATTCTGCCTATGTTCTTCCAGCCTCCTACTTATCTATCTTGGATTCCAGCATCTTCAGTTTTTTTTTGTCTCAAGCTCACACAGTAGGCTACAGCAATTGTTTTTAATGCAGATTTGCAAAGAACACTTCCAATGCTGGGATGTGTTAAGCACCAAAGCCACAAACAGCTGGCACATCCCAACGGTAGAAATTCTGTACAGTCATGGAGACAAGCACATGATAACATTTTTTTAAAAAGCAGTTGACCAAAAATATCTGGTTGTTTTTGTTAGAGGTAGATCTTGAACTCATCCATGCCTTTTGTCACTTCCAGACTTTGCTATTCCAATGTTTCCATTGGCAGCTTTCATTCTCTGTCTTCCCGCTTCTGCATAATTGAGTTCATCCAAAACTCTGCTCTACTCATCCTAACTTTCGATTCCTGATCATCCACAACCCATGTGCAACCTAATATATACTGGCTCCAAGCCAGCAATGCCTCAAATTCAAAATTCTCATCCAGGTATTTAAAACTCTCCAAAGAAGAAGACATAGGAACAGGTGGCCAAACATTTAGTGGTAGAACTAAGTATAAGCGTTGTGGTTGCCTTAGGGCAAAGCTCCGTTACTGCTAATGATACAGTATAAGTATTTTCTATAAGTTTTGCCACAAAAATTAAACTGCAATATTGGTTTCTTCTTGAGACAGATGTCTTGACATTTATTAACAACACAAACTACATGTACCAATAAGATACCCGGACTCAATGTGGTCTGGATTTATTCATTACTATTGCATGATACACAAAACTGACTACACTAAATTTAACTGTAAGGCACTGGACTGTTTAACTGATTGCTGCTGCTCAACTAACAAAGTAAGATGGAGACCTTATACACTAGTCCATCACATGTCACGATGTCATCTAGCTGCCTTAAAGATGTAGTGTCTTTTTGAGATGTGCAATAATACCACGTGCTATGCCTTAAAAGCCACCAGTTGAAATTTTTTTCAAGTTTTCAAACCCTTCCTCTAGACCCTTCCTCTCTCTGTGATTCCTCCAGCTCTATGGTCCTCTTAGATCCCTAAGCACCTGAAGTTATGGTCCCTTGAGCATCCCTGACTTTAATTGCTTCATCATTGATGGCCATGCCTTTAGTTGCCTGGACTTTACGTTCTGACATTCTCTTTCTAAACCTTTCCAGCTCCCTACCTTGTTTCTTCTCTAAGATGCTCCTAACATCCTGGTCATATGCCCTAACATCTCTTTATGTACACGAGTGTCAATTTGTTTTTGTCATTCAGAGGATGTGGGCCTTGCCAACTGAGCCATCATTTACCGTCCCTTCCAAGGTTGTCTGATAACACTCCTTTGAGGCAACTTTGGATATTTTAATATCTTAAAGATACTATATTAATGCATATTGGTCTTAATGAAGAGGCTCTAACTTGGTTACACACCAAGCTCTTTGCTTAACTAAGAGGAATATTGCCGAGAAGCATACATCTAAAAAGCAACATTGAGAGGCCACAAAAAGCAAATGTTGCAAAGTATGCTCCAGCAACAATGAGCTGAATTTACTGTACTCTTGCATATGTTTGATAAAGATCAGTGTTAGTTGTCCAAAGGCAAAGAAAAAAAATATATAATATGCAACAAATATTTACAGAGAGCAGTCAGCAGGTCAGTGATTGACAAAATGTTTAAAAGTGAAAGTGAAGACTTTTCTCAGATTCTGAAGTGTTTCATGTCTTTACAAACACTTTTAAGGAAATCATTAGCAATTCCAGCCTCCTGTCTTGTTTTCCAATTCTTGCACCAACCGTAGTGTTTGGACTAGGAAGCCATGCTCAGTAAACTATAATAGATTTCACTGGTCAATAAAAATATGTTTCCTGTTGGCAGTGGTTGAATTTTTCCTTCATTCTGTATATTAAGCTTCAGCTGCATCTCACTGCAGTGATGTGTAGACAAATGATTGAGTGTGGATGTCCATAACATGTAGAGTACCTAATTGCTACCAAATTGCAGAAGTAGTTAACAATTGCAGAGTGGTAACCACCATGCTGAGCTTCAGTCTCCTCAGGTATTGTGTCACTGTGTCTAAGTAGCTGATATATCACTTTAGCCCAATTATTTTCCTGGCAATTTTGGGTTGTAATTCAGGAGCTTTTGTTACTCCATCGCCTCTATCCTTCTGTACCTGCAATAAATTCAATAATGGCTGCTTTATTTGTGGTATATGGGCCTTTTGTCAAAGCCAACACATGTTGCCATTCTTAACTGCCCTTGAGAAGAACCACAACCAAACCAGTGTTGATGAGAGTTTGCTCGTTCGAAACTCTTTCACCCATACCCTAGCTCCAGCAACAACAACACGTTGCTTTTCTATAATGGCTTTACCTTCATCAAATGTGCCAAAACACTTCATTCAGTGTGACTCATCTTGCACCATTATTGATCTACATTGATTCCTGATCCATCAAATTTATATTTGTCATTGCGAAATTTAAATCTTTTGTAACTTTGTTCTCCATATTGATGCAATCTTCTTTTGCACTACAGAGTTCTTTTCCCTATCTATGTGTTACAACATTGTTGTTTCTGGGTGATCATTATATAAAAATCGGCTGCTGCTCTTACATTACAATAGTGACTACAATTCAAAAGTACTTCACTAGCTGTCAAGCATTTTGGGAGATATGAACATGCAAACAATATGAATTAAGAGCAGGAGTATGTCTCTCAGGTTCTCAAGCCTACTTTGCCATGCACTAAGCTCACAGTTGGTCTGATCATTCCTCAATCCTGCCAATAACCTTTCACTCTTTTATTTATCAAAACTCTACCAGCCTCTGTCTCAAAGAATTTTGCTTCCAGCATCTATTTGAGGAAGTTCCAAAGATGCATTACTCTATGTGAGGAGAAAGAAACATGCTCCTTACTTCTGTCATAAATGGGTGACTCATTCAGAGAGATACTGAAGTGGTGAAAGGCTCTGCTTGGACAACAATAACACCAAACACCAAGGGACATTTATGCAATTTACAAGTTGAAACCCTGTACTGTTCATATGCAACAACGTGAGAGAAAGTGAGGACTGATAAAGGGCTTAAGCCCAAAACGTCGACTCTCCTGCTCCTTGGATGCTGCCTGATCTGCTGTGCTTTTCCAGCGCCACACTTTTTTGACATGTGCATTGAATACAAAAAACATATAATACATAATATTTTTAAAATTATAATTGTAATATACAGTTTAATTTTGATAATCCTATGAAAGTGAATACATTTAAATGGAGATTGTAAAATTACCAATTAAACCACATATTCTTCTATTTGATGTAAAGATAACAATCTCTCCCTCAACATCAGCAAAACGAAAGAGCTGAACATCAACTTCAGGAAGCAAGGAGGAGGGCACACCCCTGTCTGCATCAATGGTGATGAGGCAGAGATGTTTGAGAACGTCAGGTTCCTAGGAGTGATGTCCCTAGGACCAACAATCTGTCCTGGACCACCCATGCTGATGTGACGGTCAAGATAGGCACAACAATACCCCTTCTTACCCAGAAGGCTAAGGAAATTCAGCATGGCCATAAGAACTCTCACCATTTTTATAGAAGCACCATAGAAGACATTCTACCTGGATGTATCGCACCTTGGTATGGCAACTGCTCTGCAGAACTGTAAGAAACTACAGACAGCTGTGAGCACAGCCCATACAAGCCAACTCCCATCCATTGATTCCAACTACACTTCTCACTACCTCAGAAAGGCAGCCAACACCATCAAAGAGCCCTCCCACCCCAGTTATAATCTCTTCCAATCTCTTCTGTCAGGCAGAAGATACAAACACATGTACCAACAGGTTCAAGAACAGCTTCTTCCCTGCTGTTATTAGACTCTTGAATAAACTTCTCAAATTTCAAATCGAATGTTGATCCTGCTTTTTGTGCACCTTCTTTGCAGCTGTAACTTTATATCCCTAGTCTGTTCAATCACCATATGATCTTTGTATCATGTGATGTCCCTGTACTGCATGCAAAATAAAACCTTTCAGTGTACCTAGGTGCATGTGGCTAGAATAAATCAAATCAAATCAAATTATTTTGAAAGAATATAAAGTTAATCATGCATGAGGTGCTCAGCATTGATAGAAAAAGATGTCAGGATTAAAAATACTGAAACAAGACCAATAGAAAGCCTCAAGGAGCTTCACAGGAGAGTTATGAAACAAGATGTGATCATGGGCCACATAAGTAAACAATAGGAAAAATGAGCAAATCTTTGGTCAAAAAGGCAGGTTCAAGCTCCTTTTTAAATGAAGTTAGAGGTAGAGATGTGCAGAGGTTTAAGGCAGGAATTCCCAAAGCTTTGGGGCACAGCAGTTGGAGATATAGCTACCAAAGGTGATGTGACTAAAATCGCAGGCTCTCAGAGGCCAGATTTGAATAAGCACATGAGGGAATAAAGGGATAGAATATAAAACATAGAACAATACAGTGCAGTACAAACCATTCAGCCCTCAACTTGTGAAAACAATCTGAAACTTCTATCCTACACTATTCCATTTTCATCCATATGTTTACCCAATGACTATTTAAATGCCCTTAAAGTTGGCAAGTCTACTACTGCTGTAGGCAGTGACATTCCATGCCCCTAAAACTCTGAGTAAAGAAACTACCTCTGACATCTGTCCCATATTTATCACTCCTGAATTTAAAGCTATGACCCCTCATGCTAGCCATCACCATCTGAAGAAAAAGGCTCTCACTATCCACCCTATCTAACCCTCTGATTAATTTGTATGTCTCAATTAAGTCACCTCACAACCTTCTTCTCTCTAATGAAAACAGCCTCAAATCCCTCAGCCTTTCCTCATAAGACCTTCCTTCCATACCAGGCAACATCCAAGAAAATCTCCTCTGAACCCTTTCCAAAGTTTCCACGTCATTCCTATTATGGGGTGACCAGAACTACACAGTACTCGAAGTGCAGCTGTATCTGAGTTTTGTACAAAATTTGAAAACAAGAATGAGAATTTTTAAAACAGGATGTTGCTGACCCACAAGTCAATATAAGTCTGTGAGTACAGTTGAGATGCATAAGTGGGACATGGTGCAACTTGGCACAAGCAGCAGAATTTGGTGCGGTCAACTTTAAGGGTGGAAGGCCAACCAGGAAAATATCAGAACAGTCACACTGACAAGTAATAAATTCAATCTAAACTCTTTAAATTTCTGTTATCAACATCTTTTCATGCTCTCTTCCTTTAAGCAGATCTGAATGCTTTAAGTGTATAATCCTGTCGGTGTGGTTCTGTAACTGCAGAATGCAACACCAGCAACTCATTCATGAAATGTAACATGCCTTAACACATTCTATTGGCCTTGTTTCCCAGCTGTTCATGGGTACTTTTAACCTGACACTTTCTGCATCAATGCATCATTAACTTTACATTCTTTCAAATAGAAGACTATGTGGATTGATCTGTAATGATACAATCTCCATTTAAATATATTCACTTTTGGAGGGATGATCAAAATTAAACTTATGCACAATTGTAATTTTTAAAAATATTACATATTGTATGTATTTTGTATTTAGTAATAAAATTATCTTCATTTAGAATGGTGTTGTTGCATATGAACAGTACAGGGTTTCAACTTGTATACTGATATTTTTTATGGAAAAATGTGGCTGAAACTTAATTTTAACTTTAACATTGATTAATAGGGAAATCTATGATTCACTTAAAATTGTTTCTCTTAAAGTTGCAATTTTAAAGAACACAACCATCACTTAAATTAAAGACGTATTGTTTTATAAATGCTGAAACAAATTATTTCCCTTTGTGAAAACTCATTCAGCATCAAAATTTAAACATAGGCCATTTTAATATGCATCATGTAAAGCAATCCAATAAAATTCTAATTATAATGCTATCAAAACACAAATAATGTATCATACAACAGCGTGGGATGTGAACTTGTAATCTCTGGAATAATGATCTCAAAATGTCACCACAATGCTGCAACTTCTGAGCTTCCAGATTGACCCCCAGTGATCACAGTGCTCATGTCTGAAAACAAAACACACATCTGTACTATTTGCTTTCAACTGTTGTGGTGACATTTGAACTCAGTCGTGTTTGATAGCCCAGATTTTACATTCACCAGTGAAGGAATAGTCATTGCTTTTAGTAACCCAGAGGCTTTGTATGGATACTTGACTGGCAACTTGTCATCATCAGGATTATGATATAGCATTCTAGCATCTACAGGATACCTATTATTTGAGAAACAACATATCTCTTTAACCAATCAATGTTTAAGCCTATTATTTCATGATTCATTTCAAGATCATATAGAGAAAGCAGAATTAAGATAGGATTAGCAAAAATGAAATTGAGAGATAAAATAAACAGAAAATTGTAGTTTTAAAATACGTAATATTTTACAACACTGATAAAATTGAATTTTCGTGGTTGATTAGATTCCCTACAGCATGGAAACAGGCCCTTCAGCCTAACAAATTCACATGAACCCTCCGAAGAGTAACCCACCCAAACTCATTCCCCTACCCTATATTTTCCCATGACTAATGTCGCTAACACTATGGACACTTTAGCATGGCCAATTCACCTAACCTGCACATCTTTGGATAGTGGGAGGAAACCAGCGCACCCAGAAGAAACCCACACAGACACAGGGAGAATGTGCAAACTCCACCCTGACAGTTGCCCAAGGTGGGAATCAAACCCAGATTCCTGGCTTTGTGAGGCAGTAGTGCTAACCACTGAGCCACCATGCCACTCCAAACTACTTGTGCCGGTTGACAGGTTGTTTGGAAATAATTTAGATTTAGCATGTCATTTAAAAATGTCTCAACTCATCTTTTTTCTGGCATGTTTAGCTTGTAAGAACCCCAGATTCATGCCATTTCATGTATTTGAATGCTGTCTATATTAGTGAGGTACCAATGTATGAAGAAATATGGCAAATACAATAGTGGTTTCTGGAACTGTGTTTTAACTTGCATATACATATATATAATAAAAATACCAGGTGCCTAACATTGTTTTATTCCACAATAATGATAACAACCAATCACTTTAACATTGCAAAATCTAGGCTTGTTCGTTTCACTTTCCAATCCAATTGGATTTATCTTTCTGTTAAACTCATCGCATAATGGTAGTTTTACAGCGTTCAGCATTGCAATACTAGTTAATTTTGACAAGGCACTATAAATTATGTATTTTTGCCAAAGTGACAGACAATAAATGGATGGAAGGAGTCAGTGCCGTGAGATTATTGGTACTGCCCCTGAAAAAGCTTAGCAATTAATTACTTTATAAATCATCTTACTAGAGCTTCAGTTCCACAATTAATCTGTTGTGATCATTTACATCCTCATGCAAACTGGAGTTCTCAGGTGATATTTTTTCAGTCTAGCCTATGTACCACATATAGTAATGGGCAAATCCCTCCTGTTGTCCTACAGGGATGGGTTTAAGGTGCAAGTTATACTGTCTTGTGCACATTGACTCAAAGCAAATTGAGATGCATGTGGAAACATAAAATGGCAAAGTCCACTGGGAAGGGTGAAGTTTTAAGACACCACTAAAGTTAATATGTATTTGTACAAAATTTCATTTGATGCTTGCTTCTTAGAGGATAATAAGAAACCAAAAATCAAATCACTCTAAAAGGAGAAAACAGCCAAAGATTGTCAGCTAAATTCTCCTATTGACAGAATACTATACTGCTTGAAGTTCAGTGAAAATTGTCTCTTGTTTCAATTCATCAAAAACTTGCATCTATATAGCACCTTTAACAAAACATCCTTAAGGCACTTCAGAATGCAATTTGACACTGAGCCTCATCGAAACACATTAGGGCAGATGACCAAATTCTATCCAGTATGTTTTAAGGAGTGAACCAAAGGAGGTAAAGAAGGTACAGAGAGTTCCATGGAAGGTTTTCCAGACATAGAGCCCTAATTAGTTCAAGGAATAATTGTTAATACTGGAGTAATTAAAATAGGGGATGGTTTAAGAAGTCAGAATTTGTGTGCTCAAATATACGCTTTGTTTCAATGTGACTTCAAAGATATATAACAAATTTGAAATGATTAGTTGAATCATTTTCAAATGAATCGTTTCATTGAGAAATTGTTGCCAATGGCAGGAGCATTGGTAACTAGAATAACTCAGACAACTTGGAGGCTTGTAAGTTTTTAAAGTAGAGAATCCAGTTAAGTCAGCAAACATAGAGGTGATAGCTGAACCAAACTCAGTGTAAAAACACAGGTAGTAACGTTTGGGATGATCTCATAATTTTACAGAGATTGGATATGGAGGCAAGCCAAGAATGCACTAGATAGTCCAGTCCACGAGGTATAAAATATTAATTTCTGGAATCAAATGTCCCTTACTATATTTTCAAACTTTGAAGATGTGTTTATAGAGTCCTCTGAAAACATTACAACTCTGGTTTCTTGTCACCACTTCCTTTGCTACAACAATGGTAGTAGTCTCTGCAGCCATCTAATTGTAGAATTTCCTCTGTAAAGCTCTCCCATTCTCATTCCCTTTGCTATCAGCTATATTTATATTGTGCCCTTTTTAATGTGTGGCACAATGTCAAACAAAATTAGGCACTAAGCATAAGGAGATGAAATTACATACTTCTGTAACAAGTTTTCATTGCATGTTTAAAGGAGTGAAAATTAAAGCAGCTGGAGAGGCTTAGGGAGGAATTTTCAAATCTTAGGGCTCAATTATAAAAGCAGCCGTAGTAATGATGTAACTAAACAGGGGATAAGAGAATGGGCCAGAAGTAGAAGACTGCAATGATCTTGAAGTGTTGTGGGTTTAGAGGGGATTACAGGCATGAGGAGAAGTGAAGCCATTCAGGGAATTGAAAACCAGGATGAAAATTTGCAAGTGTAGCTTACAACCTAACTCTCACCAAACATGTGAGTTACTTGGATATTGGAATAGAGAGTAAAATTTCAAAATTTGTCTATGAAATCAAATCTGGAAGGGCAATGAGGATGATATTAACCCAACTATAACAATGCAGATAGATTCACCAGAATGGAGAGAGAAGTGAGAGATAGAATTTATTACAAAGAACTGGGAGGTGATGCATTTGGCTGAAGGGACAGAGAGGCAACATAGACTCAATGGCAGAATTCAAAACAGTGTGCAGGAATAGAGGGAGCATTCGATGCACTCGCTTGAGTCTTTGAAAAAGATGGCAGAACATATTGAAAGACTGGTTAGTAAAGTATTTGGGATCTGAATTTCATAAAAGACTTTGTTATTTATAGAAAGAAGAGAAGTTATAATTGTTTTTTAAATGTTCTGGCGGGTTAGACCAAATGGAGTATTGTATCCAGTTCTAATCATTTCACATTAGAAATAATATAATGGCCCTTGATGCAAAAGAAATTCAACAGAATGGTTCCATGGGTTCAGGAATTTAGCTCTCAGTTTGCGGTGGAAAAGCTTGGGGTTGTTCTCCTTTGAGCAAAGGAGATTGAGAGGAGATTTGATAGATATGTATGACATTTGTTCACATCAGCTGATGGTATGAGGACAAGGGAACACACATTCTAAGATTTTCAGCAAGACGTTCAGGAGAATGTGGGGAAGAATATTTTTACCTGGTGATTGGCAATCAACTAGAACTTGTTATCCACAAAGGTGGTAGAAGCAGACTAGCAATGAGTTTAAAAGGAAATTGAAAGAGTATTTGTAAGAAATAAACTTACAGGGCAATGATGCAGTTTCTGGTTTCTGTGTTAGCCTATGTAATATAGATCACAGACGGTCTGGTTCTTCTTGCAAGCCAGCACGTACTCGAGGGTCCAAATGGCCTCCTTCTGTGCTATAAATTGCTCAGTGACTAAGCATTTGTGATCTGCTTCATTATCTCAGCATTTATCTCAGTGTCAACTTTTATCAGATACTGATTTTGCGAAGCACCTTGGGGTGTTCTGCTACATATAAAACACTTTATAAGAGTTCCAAACAGCTGTCATTGTTTTATGTTGCTATTTATATGGCGACACTGTTGAATTCAAAATAAATTATTAAAAGCCCTATGCTAAAATAGAAGGAGAATGTCAGAGAAATTTAATTGTGTGCTCAGTCACGAATATCAGCAGCAATAATTTCTGAGCGATGGACTTGATTTAGTTCAATAGTAAACTTAAATCTGTATTTCTCAGAATTATTTTCCTTTTGTCTTCCTCGTGTATGTTGAGATGTACAATAAAGTTTGGAATCACTAGGAGAATTTAATTGATAAACTGTTGCTATTGACAGGAGTGTTAGTAGCCAGAGGCCACAGATATAAAATAATTGGTGAATAAACCAGAGTAGGTGATGAGAATTTTTGTAATTATGTGGGTGAGTTGTGATCTGCAATATGCTGCTTGACAGGATGGTGGAAGGAGATTCAATAGTAGTTTCAAAGCAGGATTGCATATATTAGTGTGGTAGCTTCAGCTGCAATTGATCATCCTTGGACAACAAATTCAAAATTATACCACTTTTCCAAAGTAAAGTTTCTGTTCAAAATCATTTGCATATTTCCAAATACAAAATCTCCTGAAGCCAGCACGATCAGACAAGACTTAGGAAGGTAACCGTGTATTCACCATACGCTATTGCTTAATGTATTCATGAGCTGTAACGTGTTTCAGTTTTCAGCTGAAAATGGGGTCACCACCAAATCTAAGCAAAAATAATATTCATGTTCACTATCTGGGGGTAGCCTGATTTTTAAGTAAATGAAAATGGTTTTAGAAAACCACATACAACTCTTCAGTAGCTGTAGTGTGCATTAGGGTATATGATGAAAATCAGTCTTGGATGGTGTGTTTTGCTTTTGAGAGAATTTGGGCCAATTTCAGGAAATTGGCCAAATCGCCATTTGGTCACTTCTTTTTCAGCAAAATGGGTTTGAAGGAAAAATATTTTCAGGACAATGTGGAAAATGAGTCCAGGTAGTTAGGATGAAGTGGCTACCTGCTGCCAACACAACGTATCAAACAACATTCTACACTGCAGTCAGACCAGATTCTAATTAGGAAATTAACTGGATCAACTTGCTAAATGCTGTGGCTACAAGAGGAAGTCAGAGATTGAGAACTTTGTGCAGAGTAACTCCTTTCTCAAGTCCCCAAGATGTATTAGCAGTGCTGCCTTACAGCACTAGGGATTAAGTTCAGTTCCAGCTCTGGGTGACTGTGTGGAGTTTGCACATTCTCCCCTGGCCTGCATAGGTTTCCTCTGGGCACTCCGGTTTCCTCACACTCTCCAATGTTGTGCAGGTTAGGTGGATTGGCCATGCTAAATTGGCCTGTAGTGCGCAAGTTAGGTGGATTGGAGTAACCATGGGAAATGCAGAGTTATGGAGATAGGATGTGGGAGCATCTCTGGTTGGGATGCCTTTCAGAGTGTTGGTGCAGACTGGATCAGCCAAATAGCCTTTTTCTCCACTTGTAGGGATTCTATGATCTACAAACCATAAGTCAAGCATGTAGTGGAACATGCTTCACCTGCCTGCACCAACAGCACTCAAGGTTGTATTCTATCCAGAACTTTAGACACATCTGGCAATCTTAAGTATTTGCCCCCTCCTCCACTGTGGACAATGACAGCAGTGTGTACCATCTGCAAGATGCACTGCAGAAATTCATCAAAGCTCCTTTTTGACAGGACCTTGCAAATCTTATAACCACCATCACCTAGGAGAACAAAGACAGCAGATATGTGGAAAGACCACAACTCCGAGTTCTCCTCCAAGTCACACACCATCCTGACTTTGGTCCATATCACTGATAACAGCAAAAATGCAAGAACAAAAGCATGGATCTTTCTTCCTAACAGATTTGTAAATGTACCTACACTACATGCAGACTTCAAGAGTTCAAGGAAGTGGCTCAGTATTGCCTACTCAAGGGAAATTGTGGTAGGCATTAAATGGCTCGTATCCCAAGAACAAATAAAAATATGATTCTAATGAAAAGAAATCTCCAGTTATGACTTGTTTCTTGTTTTCTCAGATATTTCTATTAGTCTATTGTCACTGGTGGTGACTGCCTGTGGCCTGGCCCTTTTTGGAGTCTCACTGTTTGTTTCCTGGAAATTGTGCTGGATCCCGTGGCGAGAACGCAGTGAGTCATCCAACCACAAGGACAGTCAACAGGATCAGCAGCACTACACAGACAACGAGATAGATGGGCATGAGTACAGTGAGGACTTTATGACCGAACCTGCCTCCTACCCAGAGTCAGCGATGAAGATCAGCCACACGTCCCCTGATATTCCTGTGGATGTCCAGTCCAAGAACAAGGAGAATTGTGCTCATAACATGCGGATGCATCGGCAAGTAACGGAGCCCACGTCATCTTCCAGGTCAGTGGTTCTTGAGGTGGGAGAGAGACATATGCAAAACAGAGTCACTCACTCTGTTTGGATTCTAAGATTGTGGAAGTTAGCGATTTGTCAAAGTCCCAACAATTTGTAATTTAGAAATCAGGTTCCAGTTGTTATTATCAACTGCTGAGGTAACCTTTCAAATTTCTTAGGATTAATTAACCTCCAGAACACATATGCAAATTACATTCAGGAAGTAAGATTATAGTGGGCAACACCACAAAGATTTTTAATAGTTGCTTTACAGATTTATCTTGAAAATATTGACTATGGGGTTCAGTAGGGGGGACAAGACTCTCTCTGCTGTTTTGTGCAGATTGATCATGAAATATAAAGAGGAAGCACAGTCCACATCCATCCTGCTTCCAGCCCCATGAAACAGCAGCCATATGCAAATAAATCATTCAGGGCCAATTTACCTTTTTAAGAACCCAATTAACCCCACCATTGCACTGCCCATATAATAATATGGTTGTCATATTATTGGGCAAGAATGAGGTTTGCAATTTTGTTTGAAAGTGCAGAAAATGGCAGCAATAAAGGGGTGTGTTATGTCTTGAGAATGTCTTTTGACCTTTGGGGGGAGCATCCTGGGAAGATAGTATCCCATCTTCCTCCCACTTGCAAGTTCTTTAGGATCCACCCCCTTCTGTGAATTATCAATAAGCCCCCGCCAAATTCCACTGGACTTCAGTTCCATGGAAGCCAGATCCATGGACCCTCCTTTGCCAGCCTACCTTCAGCCTCATCAGCATACCCTGTTCTTTGGTGCTGCTGGTACTGTTGGAGCTGCTGGTGAATCAAGTGGCCTGATAATTCCAGAGTAGCCCTTCCTCCCGCTGAGAGTCAGAAATCCTACTAATGCCTTATTTAGTCTGCTCATGGTGCTTTTGAATGTCTAGTTGGCAGGCCACCAACCTTTAGATTAGATTAGATTAGATTACATTACAGTGTGGAAACAGGCCCTTCGGCCCAACAAGTCCATACCGACCCGCCGAAGCGAAACCCACCCATACCCCTACATTTACCCCTTACCTAACACTATGGGCAATTTAGCATGGCCAATTCACCTGACCCTGCACATCTTTGGACTGTGGGAGGAAACCGGAGCACCCGGAGGAAACCCACGCAGACACGGGGAGAACGTGCAAACTCTACACAGTCAGTCGCCTGAGGCGGGAATTGAACCCGGGTCTCTGGCGCTGTGAGGCAGCAGTGCTAACCACTGTGCCACCGTGCCGCCCACACCGTGCCGCTTTCTTGCAGCAATTGAGACATCCACACTCTTACCCCATGCCCATAATTTTTTACCATTTGATTTGGTCTAGAAACATTGAATGGATCAAGAAAGAAACTATTTACAGTTTTCTTCATTGACTGAGAATGGACATTGGCTCATTAAAGACAATAATGTTGAGGCAGGATGGTTCAAAGCAGGAAGTGATACAATAAAGCCTTCATTGGATATGTCCAATCAAATCTGGTAGCATTGGTTCCACCATGCAGATGAATGGAAGTGGTCTAAAGGACTCCTAGGAGAATTTTTAAAGTTTTAAATTTAAACACTAGCATATATAAATATTTAAAATCAAATCAAATAGTTCTAAGTTCAGACAACAAAGAAATCTGGTCATCAACATTTTCATTGACTGAACTTAGACAAATCTCTGGTGAAAGGTTGGATATTTTATGTTCCATTTGTGGATGGGGGGGTAAAAGGGATTGTGCTGATAGTGGCCACATTCTACAAACTTGCGGTCATCACAAATTCGACCTGTGTCCTAATTCGCACCAAGTCCTATTCACACCTGTATTCATTGATGTATAGTGGCTCCCTGTTAAGCAGCACCTTAATTTTAAATTCTTGTTGTTATTGTCAAATAGCTCAAGGGTATTGCCCCTCCCTTCCTCCATCTGCATTCTCTTCCAACCCCACAAACATCTCAGATATCTGCACTTCCCTTATTCTGGTCTCATGTGTGTTGAGATTGTTTTCATGACCTCTCTTCCCTTGCTTGAGACCCACTTTAAGATCGACTTCTGTCATCGTCACTAATATCTTATCCTATCACTTGGGGTCAAAATTTGTTTGATGATCCTGCGATGCATTTTGGGATGCTTTACAACATTATGTGTGTTATATAAATGCAAATTGTTGTTGTTCAATGGCAATTATGCTGCAGATTTTTCTCAAGGACAATTAGGTGTGGATAATAAATGCAGGACCTTGCCAGCAAAGATCACATTCTACAAATGAATGGGGAGAAAAAAAGGTGGTGACATGGGCATATGGTAGTTGGCAGAGTCATGGAAAAGCATTCAAGGGACACTAATTAAATGATGGAAGTTACATTTATAATGATCAGAAGCCTCTGCTGTCCTGAGGTAGACTGCAGTTTTCTGAGAGCCCCATGTTACTACTTTGGAGAACTCTAAAGATCACAAGACACTCTTTGAATGAAAGCAGGGTGTCCCCTGGTGATAGTTTGTTTCCAAATCAATGCATTTGACCTTTGATTAACCTTTGAAATGGCCTAGCAAGCCACTTGATTACATCAAAATCCCTCAGTAGCATAAAAGGAAGGCGCACCGTCACTTTTCAGGGCAATGAAGCGTGGTTGACAAATACTGTTCTTGCCTGCAATGCCCGTACCCTCAGTGATTTTATGTGTTTTAAAAATACCGAAACCACTTAAAAAAGCAGGGCATTACTCTTTCCTCTGCCGCAGCTGATAAAATTAGTGTTGCATATTTTGACCTTGTACGAAAAAGGGATAAATATCTGAAGACATTGTCAGAGCTATGCATTTGGTGCATGTGTGGGATTGGGAGACAATAATGGGTAGCATTTTGAAAGAGCTGGCACAGACTTGATGGGTGGAATAGGCGAGAGTGAGGACTGCAAATGCTGGAGATCGGAGAGAAGATTAGAGTAGTGCTGGAAAAGCACAGCAGGTCAGGCAGCATCTGAGAAGCAGGAAAATCGACGTTTCGGGCAGGAGCCCTTCATCTCATTCCTGAAGAAGGGCTTCTGCCCTAAATGTCGATTTTCCTGCTCCTTGGATGCTGCCTGACCTGCTGTGCTTTTCCAGCACCACTCTAATCTTGATTGGTGGAATGTTCATCTCTCCTCTAAGATTCTATCCAAGAGAGTTAATTAACCAAGACAGCATTTCCGATCAGAATGAAAGTAATATGAAATAAAAAATACTGTTATGGACATGAAAGCATAAATATGCCATTCAAACTGTCATTGGATAGCTATGATATTGATGGGCTGAATGGTCTCCTCCTGTGCCATTATGATTCTGTGACTACGTAAAATATGTAATTTTTCACTGAATAATAATAATAATCTTTGGTTGCAGACACAATTCCATAAGAAGACAGTTAAATCTTTCCAATCCAGACTTTGACATCCAACAGTACCAAAGGCAGGAAAAGCCAATGGACATTGGACGGATTAAACCTGAGTTATACAAACAGAGGTCAGTGGACACTGATGATGGACGGAGGAACAATCGTACATGTGGCAAACTTAACTTTGTGCTGAAGTACGACTGCGACTTGGAGCAGCTGATTGTCAAAATCCACAAGGCTGTCAACTTGCCTGCCAAGGACTTCTCGGGAACATCCGATCCTTACGTGAAGATATACTTGCTGCCAGACCGTAAAACCAAACACCAGACTAAAGTCCACCGCAAAACTCTCAACCCTGTCTTCGATGAAGCCTTCCTCTTTTCTGTGCCCTACAACGAGCTGGCCAATCGGAAGCTTCACTTCAGTGTCTACGACTTTGACAGGTTTTCCCGCCATGACGTGATTGGCCAAGTGGCTGTTGACAATTTCCTCGACTTGTCTGAGTTTCCTCGAGAGACCATGCTGTGGAGGGATATTCTACATGTCACTTCGGTAAGTGTAACCAAACTCCTGAATTTGGCGTTAAAAGTCTAGAGCCGATTACCTAAGTTATGCATCTTTCAAACATATATTTAAACAAGTGCATTGCTTCAAGGATGTGGAGATCAATGGCATGACTATCTTTAAGACCATATTTTTGCATTGATAGACAATCTCAACATTATGGCAATAATGCCAGAAGTGTTCCAAAAATCATAAGCACCATCATTGTACACTGTACATCCCAGTTTTGTGGGAAAGAGGATGGGGTTAAAGCATGCAGTTAGCCATATAAATCTTCAGCTACCTGCACAAAAAGTTGGATTTTAGTAGACTTCGAGTGTGACCCCAAAGTGAACTGACTGGAACTGTTAAAGAGCACATCTGGACTTTACTGATTTATTTGAATAGTCAATGTAACCTTTTCAAGATACAGGTTAGTTCTTTGGATCTAGTCCCCAGATACATTTGGGAGACGAAAGGCACCCTTTGCAGCAGGTCAGGTGCCATCTGGGATCATTGAAAATAGTCACAAATGTGCATAAAAAGTGCATAATCTCAATTCTATCAAGTGCATTGGAACTTACAAAAGACCAGTCAAAATTAACCGTCGGATACCTGTCAAGTGCATAAAGAGAATTTGTCAAAGGACTTGTCATTGGGCATAATAAAGGGAATTGTCAAGAGAACCTGTTAAAGGGAGTTGTCAAGAAGACAAGGGGACTTGTCAAAAGGCACTGTCAGAAGTGATAAGAAAATGGAGCTGTCTATCTGTCAACACATTTAAATGTCCTGTCCTTTAAATCTTTGTTTGTAATGTTAAAGAAAGAGATTGCTTGCTATTTTAAACTATTGACATAACCTGGAGATTAGTTGATTAGGACTGCATGGCTGATTTCAGAATCACCCAGGAGGGTGGCTGCTATTTCACAGGGATTGTGCACTTAGTCATAGAGTCGTACAACACAGAAACACACCCTCTGAACCAGCTTGTCCATGCTGAACAGATTTCCCAAAATACCATTGTCCCATTTGCCTGTGTTTGGGCCATATCCCTCTATATCTTGCCTATTCACATACCTGACCAAATCCAGAGCTCAGCAATTAATGCTGAAGCTCCTCTGGGATTATTCTTCAATACCAAAACGAACCTTTCAAAACTAACAAATGAAATGTTGGCTCTTATTTAGTTGAATGAATGTAAAAGTGAGATTTTATTATTCATCACTTTATCAATGTTGTGAAGACAACAGACACAAGTCTTCTCCAAACACGCTTATACAATAAACAATTAAGCCAATTATTTGCCATGAGAGAGAGGCTCTGTATTATGGAAAATCTGCTGGAAATGGATTGAAATCTCAAGTCCTGGCTCCAAAATGACACTTCCCATTTTCACATGAGACAGATTGGAGGAAAGGTGGCTTTTATAGATTTAAGTTTTACAGATAGGCATTTAAATTATGTGATACCTCCAATGAAGTGAGGTTTTGGCATCACTGTAGCATAGAAGCCAAATATACAGTTTGGACCTGCTAAGAGCATGTCTGAACTTTGTGAGTTTATTTGAATATTTGGGGTACCCCCTTGGAAAGGCAAGATATCATGAAACACTTTGGGATGTGGGGGGTGCAGTGGTAAGGATCATGTTTTTGAGATGTCTGATATCCATAAAAGGGGTCAGATATAATTTGGGATTGTTCAACAGTAGAGAAGATTTTGCCCAAAAACTCTGTAAAGCTAGAATGAAAATTAGCAATTGCAATATTAATTAATGTTAGAGAAAATTATCTTTATCTCAGCTCTAGATGGGGCCTGGGCTTTGCCCAATGCAGGGTTTGGATGAGTCGACATGGTAGTTGTAACAGCAAAGGCTGCTGAGTGGTGGAATAGGCTTTATGGTCATCGCTAGACACATCATTGCACATTAACAGAAGTACGACAAAATGGACCATGGGCATGGGTGAAGGTGCAAAAGCTAGCATGAGTAAATGAAGACCTTGGGGTTACAGTTGGCATACAGTGTCTGAGTGGCTTTGTGGGTTGGGTGGAGTACCACTGGCTGTCATTGCCATTGGTTGGCATCATTGGGAATGTGTGCAGGCATAGGCAAATGATGATGGGTGAGAACTGATGGATGTTTCCTGTTTTATTTTTAATTTTTTTGAAGTTTGGATGCAGTGTTGGAACCCTGAGGCTAGCCTTTGATTCAGCCCACCTTTGCAGCTGGAAACATCCTCAGTTCTTCCAAAGTGTCCTACTTCAACTTCCAATAAAGCTCAATCCCACAGACTGAAAAGCTGACATCCAGGCAGCCATTTTCAAAGGCCAGGTTCATGGACCCGGGGAAGGCTTTCATTTCTGCACACTCCACCCGGGAGCAAACATCCAGGCCCAGGTCCCTAACTTCCCTTGGGATGCATATAGTCTGAAGCTTGGGTGCATTTCAATGCATGAATAACCACAGCTTTATTTGAGGAAATTCAATTTTCCTTCATACTCCATTTTCCTCCAGCCTTTGTTGTGGGTCAGGAATACATATCCCTTCTGAGGTCGGGCTCACCATTTTAAATGGTGTGTAAAAATCACATTTCCTCCTGCACACTATTTTCATCTGGTGGTGTGTGGTTTTGGAGTAAAGTAACGTCTAAGAATTTGTGAAGAAAATGAAAACAATGCTGAAGAATCTGGAACATTTTGTAAGGTGAGTGTAAACTGTTTCCATACTTTCAAATTCGCATTGAGATGCTATATTACAATATAGATGTATTTCATGCAGTGATTTATGGGCTTGACTTTTGAAGATATATTGGCCCTCGTTACATAACTTTTCAATGGAGAAACTGCCATGCAGCAGTGAAAAATGGAAGAAAATGTCTTGCCAACCTGTATCATCATGTTTTGAACTGTAATTTAAATGATGTGACAGGTATAGCTGATGAGAAGAAATCTGCTGTTGATACTTGGAAGAAAAAGAACCATCTACCTCCATCCATTGATTGACATTTTACTTTGAAATTGAAATAGGCACCTTGTATTTTTTTCCACTCAGACAGTTCTCCATTGTTTGGACAGCTATGGCCATTCTGAATACTTGGTTGGGTTTTAGTATGAATTGGATTCACCACTATGGGTGTTTCATTCAGTTGAAAATGAATGAAGTTTGTACCGTTGATTTAGTTTTTGGTTTGTTGAAATAAGCCATTAGGATTAAGTATACTATAAGCTATTTTTATGTAACTGAATGTGGTTTTTTTTCAATATCCATAATAATGTGCTTGTGGAGGCTATTGTTAGATGATTAAAGGTTTACATTTCTTCCTAAGGCATCTGAAATATTTTCCATTCATACTGCATTGATCTCAGGCTTGTCCCAGTGGGACTATATCAGTAGGATACATGGGTGAATGGAGGTGGGTATGAGGTGGCAGAGTGGACCGGGGTGGGGGAGGTGGTGAAGTAGGTTATGAGATGTGAGGTATTGGGGGCCTTTAAACAATATCGGGATAATTATTGTTATTGCCAAGTGCAAGATGGACCTTCTCACCAGCAGACATTTACAACCACATTTCCTGCTGCTATGATTCATAGCTGACAAGGTGCACCATGAAGCTACGGCCAAATTGAGCAATCTTACTGAATTTTTTGAGAAGGTAATGAAAAAATTATGGAATGGTAATGTTAGTGGATGCAATTTACTTATATTTTCAAAAATATTCAAAGACTACTCATTATTGGCTAATTAACAAGATCAGAGAGAGCAGAGTCAAGAGATAAGTGACAGAATTGGTTGCTGGTTAACTTCAAGTTTGTAGGCAGAAAGTGGGAGTATGAGTTGAGTTAGCACATGGGCCATTGCAGGGCATATGGATGAATAGGAGGTCATAAGTCGGCACTAAGTTTGAATGGGGCTATAGGGTAGTTATTCAGAGTGGCACAATGTGAAATGTGTTGTTGGACAAGAATCATAACTATGCCCACTGTTGTTCACAATTTATATAAATAATTTGGGCTTTGAAATAAAAAAACAGAATTTCTAAATTTGCATATGGCCTTAAATCGAATGGTAATGAACAGTTAATATTGAGGAGTGCTGTGCCAATTTACGGGACAATATTAATAGACTAAAAATGGGAAATGATTGATTTGTAAAGTTCAACATAGATAAATGTGAGATGGCACATTTTGTTAGGAAATAAAGGAAGACTTGCTTTATTTGCAAGGCACCATAAGACCATAAGACATAGGAGTGGAAGTGAGGCCATTTGGCCCATCGAGCCCACTCCAGCATTCAATCATGGCTGATGGGCATTTCAATGTCACTTACCCACACTCTCCCCATATCATTTAATTTCTTGCAAGATTAAGAATTTATCAATCTCTGCCTTGAAGACACTTAATGTCGCAGCCTCCATTGCGCTCCATGGTAATGAATTCCACAGGCCCACCACTGTCTGGCTGAAGAAATGTTTCCTCATTTCCATTCTAAATTTATCCCCTCTAATTCTAAGGCTGTACCCATGGGTCCTAGTCTCCCAGCCTAAAGGAATCAAATTCCCAGGAAATTCCCAAATTCTACCCTTTCTCAGCCATGCATTAACTTGTAAGTTTCTATTAGATCTACCCTCAACCTTCTAAACTCCACTGAATACAATCCCAGGATCCTCTGCCGTTCATCGTGTGTTAGACCTACCATTCCAGAGATCATTCGTGTGAATCTCCGCTGGACATACTCCAGTGTCAGTATGTCCTACCTGAGGTGTGGGCCCAAAATCGGACACAGTATTCTAAATGGGGCCTAACCAGAGCTTTATAAAGTCTCAGAAACATATCGCTGCTTTTACATTCCAACCCTCTTGAAATAAATAACAACATTACATTTGCTTTCTTAACCATGGATGCAAGCTGCAAGTCAACCTTTAGAGAATCCTGGACTAACACTCACAGATCCCTTTGTACTTTGGCCTTATGAATTTTCTCACTGTTTACAAAATAGTCCATGCCTATATTCTTTTTTCCAAAGTGCGAGACCTCACATTTGCTCGCATTGAATTTCATCAGGCATTTCTTGGACCACTCTCCTAAACTGTCTAAATCTGCAGCCTCCCCTCCTCCTCAGAACTACCTGCCTGTCCACCTAACTCCATATCATCGGCGAACTTCGCCAGAATGCCCCTAGTCCCTTCACCCAGATCATTAATATATAAAGTGAACAGCTGCGGCCACAACACTTAACTCTGTGGGACACCACTTGTCATTAGCTGCCATTCCAAAAAAGAACCTTTTATTCCAACTCTCTGCCTTCTGTCAGACCGCCAATCCTCAATCCATGCCAGTAGTTCACCTTGAACACCAGAGGCCCTCACTTTACTCAGCAGCCTCCTGTGAGGCACCTTATCAAAGGCCTTTTGGAAGTCTAGGTAGATAATATCCACTGGGTTTCCCTGGTCTAACCTACTTGTTACCTCTTCAAAGAATTCTAACAGGTTTGTCAGGCATAACCTCCCTTTACTAAATCCATGCTGACTTGTTCTAATCTGACCCTGCACTTTCAAGAATTTAGAAATCTCATCCTTAATAATAGATTCTAGAATTCTACCTACAACCGAGGTTAGGCTAATCGGCCTATAATTTTCCATCTTTTGTCTTGATCCTTTCTTGAACAAGGGGATGACAACAGCAATTTTCCAATCATCTGGGACTTTCCTTGACTTCAGTGATTTTTGAAAGATTACAACCAATGCCTCCACTATTTCTTCAGCCATCTCCCTCAGAAATCTAGGATGTAAGGTACAAGTCTAGGTAGGTAGAAGAACGAAGGGGTTTGGGAGTACAAATACACCAACCAATAAAAGATTCCCCACAGGTTAGCAGGATCATAAAGAAAAGCAAATGATCTGATTTCATTTTGAGAGGTTTAGAATTTTAAGGGAGTCTTAGTTTTGGTAATTACCAAATTTTCCTATTTCCCTTGCTTTACAAATTCATAATTGTAGTTTCTCTAAAGCAGGCTATCAAAACAGTACAGTCTAATTACTATAGAATAAAGCCCCAACCATCTTCACCTGAGCACCTCAGAACACATGGTCAGTGCCAGTCTCAGAAGCAACAACCACATCCTGAGAATGGATAAAAGAGAAAGCTAGAATCTAACCAGTATGACAACTTGGTTCATTGAGGCTCTGTACAACTGCATCATGCACCTGTACTACATTCTTTCTGAGAACTGTTAACCCACTTAAAAATAAACAGCACTTAAAAATAGAATTTTGAGCTTTCGTCTGTTAGCTTGATGTCAGATGTCAGTGTTGAAGCATTTGAAACTGGAACTAAGATCCCATCAGTACAAGCCTGACCCATTTTGTAGACTCTTCCTTTTTATCCCTTGGTTTATGTAGCCCAATTACTAGCACTCAACCACCGCTTGTGTGCAGAATCTGCAGAATGCTTGTGAAGTTGCAATTGTGAAAGATTGTTGCCTTCAAAAAAGCATACTATTAAATCAATGAGCTTTCATAGAAATGATGCATTTCCTGTGAGGCTGGTTCAGTATCTGTATCTGAAAAGCTATTTAGCTTGCATATCAGTTTCCATCCTGAAATGGTGTACCTAAACTGAATGCAATTTTATGACTGGTTAGGGTGGTAGTTCTGCTACCTTTTGAGCAGAATATAATGATTTCAAACCCTACACCAAAACTTGAATATTTAATTCAGTCTGATTCTGCAGCCACAAGACCAAGGGCTGCATTGTCAGAGGGGTTGGTATTGGCTGAGAC
Source organism: Chiloscyllium plagiosum (assembly GCF_004010195.1). Classification (NCBI taxonomy): domain Eukaryota; kingdom Metazoa; phylum Chordata; class Chondrichthyes; order Orectolobiformes; family Hemiscylliidae; genus Chiloscyllium; species Chiloscyllium plagiosum. The sequence goes on from NC_057725.1 coordinate 27,831,351, forward strand.
ATTGACATTGATGCCTTCCTGTTACAGGTGAATACTGAAAATGCAGCCAGAAGGACTTAATATTTCAGACTGCATTAACACTGGCAACTTCACTTTAAAAGCAATTAATTGATTGTGGCATTGCTTACAGAAATCAGCAGCAGTCACCTCTAAGTAAGCAGATCAAACTTTGACAATATTGTATGTTACAGTCTAGACTGACACTCCCAGTGCAGTTTACAATGAGTGCTGCACCATCAAAGACACCATCTTTCAGACAAAATGTTAAACCAAGACCTCATCTGCCTTCTCAGATGGGTGGAAAATACTCCATTGCACTATTTTGAACATCACAGAGATCTCGCCTATTGTCCAGAATCCCAATATTTATTCTTCAATCAACATCAATAAAAAAGCTGATTTATCTAAAACTGCACCTCTTTCACCTCCTCCCACCCTGCCTCCTTTAAAAACGCCATCCCTTATTCCCAATTCCTCCACCTCCACCACATCTATTCCCAGGGGGACCAATTCCACCATAAAACATCCCAGATGCCCTCCTTCTTCCAAGACTGCAATTCATTTTCCATACATCCCCCCTCAAACCCCACCCGTACAACTGCAACAAGGACAGAACACTTTCCTCACCTTCCACCCTACCAACCTCTGCATACATCTCATCATCCTCCGCCACTTCCACCACCTACAAACAGACCCCACCACTAGGAATATATTTCCCTCCCCATCACTATCAGCATTTCGGAGAGACCATTCCCTCCGCAACTCCCTTGTCAGATTCACACCCCACTCCCGGCACCTTCCCTTGCCACTGCAAGAAGTACAAAACCTGCACCCACACCTCCGTCCAAGGCCCCAAATGATCCTTCCACATCCGACAGAAATTTACCTATATTTCCACAGATGTCATCTACTCTATCCATTGCACGCGTTGTGGTTTCCTCTAATTTGTGGGTCATTTCAGACAACATCTCTGGGACACCCGCAACAACCAACCCTACCGCCCTGTAGCTGAACACTTCAGCTCCCCCTCCCACTCTGTCAAGGACATGCAGGTCCCTGGCCTCCTCCGTCGCCAAATCCTAACCACCCGATGCTTGGAGGAATAACATTCATCTTTCGCCTTGGGACCCTGCAACCACACAAGATTAATGTGGATTTCACCAGTTTCCTCATTTCCCCTCCCCCACCTTATTCCAGTCCCACTCCTCTAACTCAGCTCTGCCCTCTTGACCTGTCCATCTTCCTTCCCATCTATCCGCTCCATCCTCCTCTTTGACCTATCACTTACTCCCCCACTTTCATCTGCCTATAACATTCCCAGCTACCTTCCCCTTAGGCTCACCCCATCCCATTTATCTCTCAGCCTCCTTGTGCAACTAGCCTCACTCCTGATGAAGAGCTTAAGCTCAAAATTTCGATTTTCCTGCTCCTGGAATGCTGCCTGACCTGCTGTGCTTTTCCAGCACCACATTCTCAACCCTTTCGCATTGTGGACAGGATTATATATTATTAAAAAACTGACTTACTATAAAGTGCTTTAGTCCATAAAGATGCTATGTAAATGTAAGTCTGGTTGCCTTGCTGTCGCATCCCTGCATCATTTAGAATATTTGCTTTCCAATATCATTGACAATGTGATAAGAGATCTTTGATTCTTACATTAAATTGCTTCCTAGTATTACTTTAATTTTGAAACCAGAAAAACATTTGAAATCTGTTTTTCACTCCATTAATATTGCTGGTCCTGCCAGATTTTTCACTCCGTGGCTTCAGGGAGAATAAAGACAAATCCAGCTGCGAGCTCATCACACCTGCCTCTGCAAAAGCATCTTCCTTTTAAAAATGGGGTCAGCTTGCCTTAAGGAGCAGCTGCAGCATTCTGAGCTACACACTGTTCAGTACACCATCAGCTCTGAACAGCTTTTTTGTTCTGTCTTGCTGTACTCTCCTACTCTACAATCCCCTGAGATCTGTTCTATTCCAATTCTGGCCTGTCTTGTAACCCAATTTCCATATGGCTTCAGCTGCCTTGACCCTCAGCTCTCAAATATCCTTCCTAAACCTCCTTACCTCTCTTCTTCTGCATCCTGCTGTAGGTCACACCTTAAAACCGACCTGTTGACCAAGCGGTGGTCATCTAATCTAACATCTTGTTATGTTAAAAATCACGCAACACCAGGTTATAGACCATCAGGTATTTTTTGGAGGCACTCCAAATAAACCTGTTGGACTATAACCTGGCATTGTGTGATTTTTAATTTTGTCCACCTCAGCCCAACTGCACCTCCAAATCATCTTTGTATGTGACTTCCTTTCAAAAGTTGTTTGACAATTGCTCCTGGACAGTGCCTTACAATGTTTTACTACAGTAAAAGTGCCTTAAAAATGCAAGTTCTTGCTGAGGTGTATTTCCAATGGTTTTTGTTTTGCATTAAGAGCAGGGTATTTTCTTAATGTTATATAATAGACATCACTGCTGTAGATTGTCAGAAAACAAATACTTATTTATTTAGTGACCATCTTTGATGTGTCACTGAACTTTGTGAGCCTCCTCACACTTTTCTTCATCTATTTGAGTCAGTTCTATGAGCTTTGGAGCTGCTGGAAATACTGATGGATGCCTTATTCCCACTCCTGCAGTTCTCCATACCCCTGTGTTCTGAAGGATACTCTTGGAAAGCCAGGATGACCTGAGGGCATTGAGCATGCCTGGGGTCGACAAGCTGTGGAAATCAGGATTGGGAATTATGACTATAGCGAAGTAATTATGAAAATTGTGTCCCAGTGTTCCCACTGCATCACTTGGTGAAAGTTTGGAAGGTTAAAGAGAAGTAGAAACATTTGCATTTCTGTAGCATCTTCCACAAACACAAAGCATTTTATGGCCAATTAAACACTTTTAGAGTAATGTAGGAAAATCAGCAGTATATTTGTGCACAGCAATCAAATAATCAATCACAGGATCATGGTATTGTTACAGTACAGAGGGAAGCCTTTCAACCAGGATCTCTCAATAACCATCTCACATTCTCCTGCCATCGCTCATAGCCCACACATCCTTCCCTTTTAAATTGCTATCCAATTTCCTTTCGGATTTTTTAATTAGACCAGACTCCATCACATTTTCAGTTAATGCACTCCAACCCTAACCACTCGTCCTGTGAAAATAAGACCATAAGATCTAGAAACAGTAGTCGGCTATTTGTACCATCAAGTCTGCTCCACTATTCAATGAGATCACGGCTGCCTTGTTAATCCTCAACTACAATTTCCTGCCTTTTCCCTATAACCCATGATTCTTTTAAAAATTAAAAAGCAGTCTACACAAACAAAAAAAAAGAACTGTGGATGCTGGAAATAAGAAACAAAACAGACATTTTTGGAAATTTTTGAAGAAAAGTCATGGGACCCAAAACGTTAACTCTACTTTCTCTCCACAGATACTGCTAGACCTGCTGAGATTTTCTAGCAATTTCTGTTTTTCTTTCTAAAAATCTGTCTCTGCCTTGAGTAATCTTAACCAGTATTGACTGTCCTCTACAATAAAGGAATTCCATAGATTCACTGCCCTCTGAGAGAAGAAATTTCTCCTCATTTCTGTCTTAAAAATGCCTTCTCCCACCAGGGGAAAACAACTTTTCCATACTTACCCTGTCAAGTCCCTTAAGACTCTCATATGTTTCAAAAAGGTTGCCTCTCATTCTTGGTCAATGAAATGTGGAGCTGGAAAAAACACAGCAGGACAAGCAGCATCAGAGGAGCAGGAGAGTTGATGATTCTGATGCTGCTTAACCTGCTATCTTTTTACCAGCTCCACATTTTATCGACCCTGCCACTCATTCTTCTAAATTCCAATGATTACAGGCCCACACTACTCAACTTTTCCTCATAAAACAGTCCCTCCAAATCCCATCAAACAAGTGAACCTTCTCTGGGCTGCCTCTAATACCAGTATATCTTTCAGTAAAAAAAGGCATCTAAAATGGGGTGGCATGGTGACTCAGTGGCTCAGTGATTATCACTGTTACCTCACAGCACCGGAGACCTGGGTTCGATTCCCACCTCAGGTGACTGTGTGTATGGAGTTTGCACATTCTCCCCGTGTCTGCATGGGTTTCCTCCAGGTGCTCTGGTTTCCTCCCACAATCCAACTATGTGCAGGTCAGGTGAATTGGCCATGCTAAATTGCCTATAGTATCAGGGGTGAATATAGGGTAGGGGAATGGGTCTGGGTAGGTTACTCTTCGGAGGGTTGTTGTGGACGTGTTGGGCCAAAGGGTCAGTTTCCATACAGTAGGGAATCTAATCTGAAACTGTTTACAGTATTCCAGCTGTGATCTGACTGGCGCCTCCCAATGTTATACAGCTCAATCATGTCCTCCCTCAGTCTCCTTTGCTCCAAGGTAAGTAACCCCAGTCTATCTAATCTCTTTTCATAACTATATCTCTCCAGCCCAGGGATCTTCCTGGTAGGTCTTCTCGGCATCGACTTCAATTACTTATACTTCCATACATAGGATCAACCTAGTGAAGCTGCTTATATTAATACAAGAGCCCTGTGTATTTTACACAGAAAGAAGATCTACACGTCCTGCACCTGTTTCAGTGGAACAAAATAGATGACAGTCATTCTCAGGTTTATTGCTCAGGGCAACACTTCAATCTGAGTCAACCTGCCAGACTTAAATTTATACAAATCTTGGCATTTAGCTGTCAGTCTCATCAAGCTAGTGCATTCTCCTTGACAATACCTCGATCAATCAGAGTCAACTTGTCAATCAAACAGATCATTCTTCTCATACAGGGCAAAGGTGTTGGCCCCCATTATCTTGATATTCTTGCAAATTGCCTTGATGTGTGCAAGGCAAAAACTTTAAGAAAATGGGTCTTTTAACAACATGATTCAAGTTCTGTATTACCACATGACTAAATATATATTGTACTAAAATAACGTGTGCTTTCGTGCAATAGACCATCCATTGTTCAGAACAAGAGGTTCTTGTTTTAAACAACATCAAGTGATTTTCCTTGCCAAATAGATCAAGAAGACCATATAGATCTCTGCAGAGAAGAGGCAGTCAATCTATCAGCTGGATCTAGTTGTCCAAAGATGTGCAGCTTAGGTGAATTGGCCATACTAAATCTCCCATAGTGTTCAGGAATATGTAGGTTAGATGCATTAATTAGGGGAAATGTAAAGCCATAGGGTAGGGAAAAGGGTGTGGGTGGAATGCTCTTCGGAGGGTCGGTGTGGACTTGTTTGGCCAAATGACTTGTTTCCACACTGTAAGGATTCTATCTAGTGCCATAGTAAACTATGGTGAGGATCTATCATACAATAGAAACATCTTCTTTGTGTCTATTTAGTCAAACCATTTTAAAAACTTTAAAGGATCTTTCAGATCATTTCTTCCTAAAGATAAAAGATCCAGCCTCTTAACTTTTGGACAGCTGTTATTTCTAGTATCATTAGTGTCAATGATTTTGCACCTTTTCCAGTACTGTTATATCCTTTCCATTCCATGGACATCTGAACTAACCACAATATACTTAATCAAGGTTCTCAAAATTTGATACCATGACCAATTAACCTCTCTAAATATCTAATAGCCCTAAAGAATTTACTTTCTGTTTGGGTGGCAGGCAATATTGTTTCAGTGGTCTGTAATATATTTCTCATAGTTTCATGTCAACTGACATCAATTAACGTTCAAAACATATACCAGATCAAACAGTAGTTGCCTATTTCAATTATCATCTAAATTAGCTCATGTGAAATGAGGCTAAAAACCTTTCTTAAAGGAATAGCAATTATATCGCTATTGTCAAAAATATTAATGTAAATAGGGAGCAATTATTGACTATGATATTGCTGTCTTTATTATTTCTACTGGACTTATTGCATTGCATTATCTTTACAAAAATACATTTTTATCAACTTCTGCCTCTTATTCTTCTAAATTCCAATGATTATAGGCCCAAGCTACTCAGCTTCTCCTCAAATGCAAAAATCCATTTTCAATGTTGTAATGCACTAGATTATAGATTTTGAAAATGCTTGCTCTTCTGTTGGCTCAAACGAAGCTGTATTTTTGCTAAGAGGACTGACACATTTAGTTGTGGATCTTTAACTGTTTGTTTCATGTATAATGTGAGGCTATAGAATGCCCATCTAAAGTGGGATATAGCTGACACTGGATTAGTGGTGCTGGAAGAGCACAGCAGTTCAGGCAGCATCCGAGGAGCAGTAAAATCGACGTTTCGGGCAAAAGCCCTTCATCCGAGGAGCAGTAAAATCGACGTTTCGGGCAAAAGCCCTTCATCAGGAATACAGTATTCCTGATGAAGGGCTTTTGCCTGAAACGTCAATTTTACTGCTCCTCGGATGCTGCCTGAACTGCTGTGCTTTTCCAGCACCACTAATCCAGAATCTGGTTTCCAGCATCTGCAGTCATTGTTTTTACCTGTTTTTATAGCTCTGACATGCATTGTTTTTATAGCTCTGACATGCATTGTAAAAATAACAAATTTACAATGCTGCCAGCTACCTCACTCAGGATACAGTCAGCAATTCTGAGATGGATTCTCAGAACATATTCTCCCAGCACCTGATGTAGTTATCAAGGACAAGCATGCTTCTGTTTAACTGCTTCTGCCTGCTTTAATTTTGAAGATGGCAGTCATTTAAGTAGCAATGAGGTGGGACTTTTGAACATCTCCAAATCTACGCTGTTTTTCATAGAGTTGCTGGCCAAGCAGAGATGGTTAGTGCTGCATGCCAGCATGCCAAGTGGGAGCAGTGGGTGGCCACTGCCATTTGTGCAAATAGACCAAGAAGGTGACATTCAGTGATGGTCCAAAACTTTCAGGAATGTCTGAGATCTCACTGGCGGGCAAACTCAATGTCATTGAGGAAGGGAGGACATCTTTGACAGAGCAAGGAAGGGAGGGCAGACATGGGGATTCTGAGTTGTTTGGATCTTCATCTGGTTAGCACTGGAGAATATATGCAGCTTATACACTTTAACTGATCAGCACAAATGTCTTTCTGCACATGGAGTACAGGCTTATTTCACCACTTGTTAAATTAAAACAGCCATGGATAAGATCCTTAATTAGCCATTAATTTTCCATACACCTCACTTAGACCAAGGACCAGGCAATGTGACTGACTTCTCTACCCCTTGTAAAAATGCAGTGGCCTGATGGCATGGTATCTCAATTTATGGGTTTACCTGTTTGCTTTCCCACCTGAAGGTAGTCCTTAAAATTCCACCCACTGCTCCTCACCAAAGGCAAATGTGACACTCGAGATGTTAGACAGGAAATAAACTAGACATTTATTAACTTGCAAAAACTCTGATTTCAGCACCTGTTTGATCACAAAAGCCAATTGAATGTTTAGGTTTTGTATGCAGTTTTGTCAGAAATTGGGTCAAAGGGCCTATTTCTATACTTATGTCACTCACTATATTCTTTCTCTATCAGTGCTACTGCACTGGGGCCAAAGAAAGAACCCAACTAGTTACATAGGAAAAGGGAAACAATGTTTAGAGAGATCCCAGATTATGCTGTAGGCTGTCCTTCATAATTAAACTCCATCCAAACTCTACAAGCAGCCCTCAATCCCATCCAACTTTCACTAAGTCAAAAACCTCTAAGATTGGTCTCCGAAAAAGAGGAAAGTGTTTGGGAGGGTAAGGGTGCTCCAGTGGGTAGTGGTTCAGAGTGGAATATCCCAGCAAGGTGAGTGCACTTCCTGGGTCCCGGAGAAGCACTTGAAAGACAAAAGGGGATGCATTTGTTCCTTCTTGAGGAACTGATAAATTATTTAGATTCAATCAGTAATAGAGCTGTTACATAGTCCATTTAGAGAAGCTCAACATAATTTATCTTGAATAGAAATCAATGAACAAGGATTGAAGTTGCCAATGATAATGATGAATTGTATGAGTGTCCTTACTTCAGTGTAGGTGTTAACTCATTTAACATTATATGTTTGACATCTGCGTTAAAACAAAAGAGAGAAGAATGCCTTAGGAACACAGTAAACAATGTTGCCAACTGTAATTTCTATATATTACTTCATATCAGGCTGGTTCTTATTCATGTAATATTGAAATAGCTGGAAATTGTCGTGGAACTGATGCTATTATTTTAACTTTTACTTTGCCCAGAATTGGCATCTATTTATCAATAAGTGATCGTAATCACATTCAAACAACCTTCTTGCAGCTAAACCATAAGGACTAGGAATGGGAGTCGACATATTCTGCTATGAAATAAGATGATGGCTAATCATATGCCTTAAATCCACATTCCCACTCTGCATATCTCTTCACTCCCTGAGAAATGAATATAAATCAAACCCAGCCTTGAATATATTTAATGGGAGAACATCAAAATTCTCGAGTGTTTTAAAAAATTCTCAAGGTCAGGTTCGTAGGAGAGTAGTCTGACACAGAACAAACGACCAAGAGGCGAGACTGCTAGAATATGGGCATTTTATTCCCCGCAGTGTCGCACAACGGGTCTGGCTTATACTCACTCTACATGTTACAAAAACTGGGAGCCGTCAGTTCTCGTAGAGCGGTTGCCAACAACCCACGCTCGGCGGTTAAACGTAACCCCGGAGCAGACTCACCGAACTGGAGACTTTTCTAGCTGATATACTCCCTTCCAGATATAAACATTCATGTGAACAGCAGAGCAAGGCTAAAAAACACATTCCATTCTGGTTACATACAGATAAGAAGATTCACACGGGACTAAGCAACACCTCCATTCCGGTTAGATTCACACATGTATTGGGACATAATTTTTAACCGTTTCACCACATTCCACTGCTTGGAATTTTACACCACATCGAGAAGAAAGAGAGTGCCAAAGATTTACAATGGTCAAAGTAAAGACATTTCTTCACATTTCGATCCTATTAATCCCTTACTATGAGACTGTGATGTCATGCTTCATGCTCTAGATTTCCTATCCAGAAGACTAGCCAACTGAAAACTGTATGTGTCATGCAAGCTCAGTTTCTTTGAAAAGCACCAAATGACCTCTGAGGAATGACCTGGATTCAGAGGGATCATTTATTGGACACAAAGCTGGAATATGGATTGGATTTTACCCTCCAGCAGGTTTGAAGATGGGATGGTTCATAAAATCCAATGTTGCACTGCTTTTCCAGCCAACTCTGACTTTCCTAACTTTTTTATGGGTATCAGGAGAGATGCACAATGACCTGTTTCTACTTGGGCTGATTTAGCCCTTTAATTGACCAATGCATGGCCACTTCACATGCTTGCCTCACTGCCTCCAGCATTTTGCACAAGTTGATGGGAGGCTGTCAACATGCTGTAAGTCCTTCAGTTTTAGCTGCAGGGACAGCTTTCAAGCAGGGTGAATCCTGACCTCATTGAGGGCTTCCTTACCAGTTCACCCTGCCACCCCATTTAACATTCACCTGAGGTCTCTTGATCTCAGCCCATGACCGAGAATTATCTGGGTTCACCATCATGGTGTAACTGCCTGTAGACCAAGTCTTAGCCATGTGTTCATCTGCCGCTGGACTTGAAGAAAAGAAGAGTGTTGTCTAACTGGACTTCCTCCAGAGACCTGTCCTAGTAGCCACTCGATTTACATTGCTTATCCAGTTCAGTTTCTGGTCAATGGTAATCATCACAATGTTGCTAGTTGGGGATTCAGTTCTGTTAATGCCATTGAATGTCAAAGGATGATAGTTAGATGGTTTCCAATGGAGATGGTCATTGCCTGGCATTTGTGTGCCACCAATATTACTTGCCATTTTTCAGTCCAAGCCTGGTAATTGTCCAGATCTTGCTATATTTGAACACGGATTGCTTCAGTATCTGAGTAGTCGTGAATAGTACTGAACATTGTGCAATCATCAGTGAACATCCCACTTCTGACCTTACAATAGAGGGAAGGTCAAGATGAAGCAACTGAAGATGGTCCAGCGCATGATACTACCCTGAGGAACTCCTATAGAGATTTCCTGAAGCTGAGATGACTGAGCTTCAACAATCACAGCTATCTTTATTTGTGCCAAGTCTGACTCCAAACAGCGGAGAGTTTTCCCCTCGATTCCCACTGATGCTGCCTGACTTGCTGTGCTTTTCCAGCACCATTCTAATCTTGGCTTTGATCTCCAGCATCTGCAGTACTCATTTTTGCCTGGGTTAAATTTCTCCTGTTTGTCATGTACTGGAACTATTTTAGCAATTTTTGATGTTGTCAGGAGGATGCCAATATTGAGAACTACTGGAAAAAGCTTGGCACGGGGTGCGGCAAGTTCTGGATCATAAGTTTTCAGCACTAATGCTGGGGTGACATCAGACCCATAGCCTTTACAATATCGAGTGCCTCCAATTGTTTCTTTATATCATGTGGAGTCAATGGAACTGGCTGAAGACTGGCATCTGTGATGTTGGGCATCTCTGAAGGGGGTTCAAGATGGATCTTTTACTCAGTATTTCACAGATTAGTCAGGTATATCCATTGCATAAAAAGCAGGATAAATCCAACCTCGCCAATTGTCACCCTGTCAGTCTACTGTCAATCATCAATAAAGTGATGGAACGTGTTAGCAATAATGCTACCAAGCAGCACCTGTTCAGCAATAACCCGCACAGTGATGCCCAGTTTAGGCTCCTCCAGGACCATTCATCTGCTGATCCTATTGCATCCTTGCATCAATGTATGGACAAAAGAACTGAACTGAACTGAAGGTGAGGTGGGATGACTGCTTTTGACATCGATGGGACAATTCATTTGAGTGTGGCATCAAAGAGCCCCAGAAAAGCAGGAGTCGATGGAAATCAGGGAGAAAACTTACTGCTGGTTGGAGTTACACATTGCCCTAAAGAAAGGGTTTGTGGTTGTTGGTTATCTCAGTTCCCGGACATTTGTGCAGGAGTTCCTCAGGGTAGTATCCCACACCTTCAGTTGCTTCATCCATGAACTTCCTTTCATCATAAGGTCAGAAGTGTGGATGTTTGCTGATTTTTGCACAATGTTCAGTTCCATTCACAACTCTTCAGACACTGAAGAAGTCTATGTCCAAATGCAGCAAAACCTAGACAATATCCAGGTTTGAGCAGACAAGTGGTAAATCAATTTCATACTACACAAGTACCAAGAAATGATCATCTCTCACAAGAGAGTTTAAAATACATTAACTGCCATTTCCATTGTTAAATTCTCCAATAGCAGCATGTTGGAGATTACCATTGAGTAGAAACTGAACTTGACTAGTCATGTAAATGCTCTGCTCAAAGAGCAGGTCAGAGGCTGGGTATCTTGCAGTAAGTAGCGCACCTCCGAAATCCTCAAACCTGTCCATCGTTTACAATGCAGAAGTCAAAACTGTGATCCGCTTGCCTGGATCCAAGAATAGAAGAGGCTTGACACCATTCTGTACCAATCCAGCCCACTTAATTGGCAGCATAACCACAAACGTCCACACACTCTATCACCGACACTCAGTAGAAGCAGTGTGTTCCATCTACAAGATACACTGTAGAAATTCATCAAGGTTCCTTCGCCAACAGCTTTCAAGCCCAAAACCACTGTCACCTAGAAGGACATGGGCAGCAGATACATGAGAATACCACCATCTGCAAGTTCCCCTCCAAGCCATTCACCATCCCTTCTTTGAAGTTCCCGTCATTCTCTCAGTGCTTTTGAGGCAAATTCCCAGAACTCCTTCCCAAACAGCAATGTAGATGTACCTACATCAAATAGCTGACAGCAATTCAAGAAGGATATTGATGAGAAACTAAGGAAGAAAAGGAAGGCATTTGGAATAATAATAGCTACAGAAATCAGGAAGAGAATTTCAAATGCAGGGGAGAGGCTAAGGCTGGAGTAAGGAAGGCTAAGGGGAAGCATGAGGAAAGGATGGCAAGCTGTGCTTAAACAAATAGTACAATATTCTTCAAGCTTATTAATATTAAAAGATAAGCAAAAGATAGAGTGGAGCCCCTAAGGAGCAAGCAGGTTAAACTGTTCACTGAAGCAAAGGTATGGAAGAGATACTAAATGAATACTTTCTTTCTGCCTTTATCAACATAGCAGATGGTGACAATGGACCAATTGAAAATATGGATTTTGAACAACTGAGCAGTATAGTGAAAGATAACGAAGTGTTGCTGAAGAGGCTGGCAGCACTCCAAGAAGAGAGATCACCAGGCCTTGGTGGGTTGCATCCTGGATTGATGAGAATCCGACTTGAGGCACAGCAGATAAGGGGACAACTATGACAATGGTGTTGGTCAATGCAGGACTGAGAGTGTTGTACTTAAATGCACACAGTGTTCAAAACAAGGTGAATGAACTTGTAGCACAGGTTGAAATTGGCAAGTACAATGTTGTGGGTGTCACAGAGACTTTGCTGCAAGGAATTCCAGGCTGGGAGCTAAATATTAAAGGATATAGATCCCATCAATTGTCTTATTCGTAAGAAATTAAATTAAATTAATCTTGTAAAGTGATGTAGAGATGTAAAGTTGGAAGGAGTAGAATCTCTGTGACTAGAGTTGATGAACTGCAAAGGAAAAAAGACCCTGATGGGAGTTTTGTACAGGCCTCCTAACAGTGGTCAGGATGTGGGGCAGAAAATAAATAAGGAAATAAAACCTTTCTTATATGCCTTTTCTATTACAGTAATTACGGGGGGTGGCTGCACTATGTAGGTGGACTGAGCAAACCAGGTTAGTAGCAGATCTCAAGGAAAGGAATTTGTGGAAAAATACAGCAGGTCAGGCAGCATCCAAGGAGCAGGAGTAGATTGTTGTAGAGCCCAGTAGGGAACGGGCAATTCTAGATTTGGTGATATGTAATGAGGCAGATTTGATTCTCTAAGAAGGCAGCTCAACGTTTCAAGGCAAGGACAATAAATACTGGCCTAGCCAGCAATTCCCATATCCTGTAAATAAATAAGTTAAAAAGCAATTTAGCCAACAGCTGAGGAGTAAAAGTCAGTTTAACATTTAATTATTCTTTTATTCTTTACCCTTTGCTTCAAAGGTACTGTCTGCTCCGATGAGTATTTCCTACTTTTCATGAACTTATGAAAGTTTATCCCACATTTTATCTAACATTTAATTAACATTTTAAGCAACATTTAATATAGTTACAGTGCTTCTCTGATTCTTAATTAATGCACAGTGTGAAACTACATAATATTTCATAGTTGCCCTTTTCCAAATGCTGAAGAATATTTTCAGCCACTTTTCCCCAGTGAGCGCAATCCACAACTACAGCAATCGAGCATATTAATTTGGAATGTAACTGGAATTCAATCTTTCCACTATCCTGTCAGCTGAAAGAGTTGCATTTCTATAGTTCTATAGAAATTCTTATTCTTTTATGTTCTCAGGATTTCATGAAGTGTTTTAGAGTTAATTGCATATTTTTGAAGTGTAGTTATTGTTTTAAAATGAGACATGTAGCAGCCAATTTGAAAACAGCAATAAGATGATAACCAGATTCATTTGAAGTGAGTAATTACTCAGTCAAAATGTAATCCCATATTTTAATTTCGCAAAAGTATACACTGAAGTACTGAGTTCAAATTTAAGTGGTTTTGAGAGAGTAAATAAGGAGATGCTATTTCTAATAGCAGGAGTTAGTAAAAAAAAATACTTTTTAAGGCAATTAATAATTAGTAAAAGGACAAAGGGAAAATGTGAGAGATACCTTTAACTCATTGTGTTGCTGTGATCTGAAATATGCTGAAAGGGTAGTGGATAAAGATTCAACAATAAAAGAGAATTGAACAAGAACTCGAAAGGGGAAAGATGACAATGCTATGGCAAAATGCAATGGAGAGAAAGTAATCAGATAGCTCTTTTGAAAGAGAAGGCACAAATATGATGGGCAGAATGGCATGCCTCTGATGGAATAATGACTCAATTCACAATTTCTCACTTCAGCAACAAATTTTTGCTTAACTTTTTATCTGGCTTGTTTTGGTTGCATATTTAGCATTCTCCCATCTAACTTTGCTTCTTCATTGAATTGGGGACAAGGGGGAATAACATTTAAACTGGAACCTGGGTCATTCTGAGTGATGCCTGGAAACACTGTTTCACACAAAGTTTGATGGACATCTGAAACTTTCTTCTTCAAAAGCCTGTTGACTGTTGCAAAATCAAAGGAAAATTTTTAAATAGATATTTCTATCAGGCAAAAGTGAGGCTTGCAGATGCTGGAGATTAGAATCAAGAGTGTGGTGCTGGAAAAGCACAGCAGGTCAGGCAGCATCCGAGGAGCAGGAAAATCGATGTTTCGAGCAAAAGTCCTTTATCAGGAATGAGGCCGGGAGCCTAGGACATATAGAAATAAATGGGAGGGGGTTGTGGGGTAACAGGTGGGGGAAGGTAGCTGAGAGTGCGATCGGTGGATGGATGTGGGGGTAATGGCGATAGGTCAGAGGGGAGGGGAGAGCAGATAGCTAGGAACAAAGATGGTCAGGTAGGACAAGTCATGAGGACGGTGCTAAGTTGGAAGGTTGGATCTGGGAAACTGGTGAAATCCACATTGATGCCATGGGGTTGGAGGGTCCCAATGTGGAAGATGAGGCATCAGGTCGTTGGGGAGTGGTGACGGAGCTCTGAAGCACTCTGAGAGTAGGCGTCCTGTCTCCCAGTGTAGAGGAGACCACATTGGGTGCAACAGATAAGTCAAGTGTATGAAGGGTTACAGAACCAAACTGGATAGATGGAGTTAAGACATCTATCAGTCATAATCTAATTATGAAACAGGTTTAAAAATCTGAAATGCTCTATTCCTGTTCCTATCTTTTTTTTATCTAGTCTAAGAAGTGTCATTTTGGATGTTCTCTCTTCTACTTACTTTTAATCAGTTTGTGCGGTTATGTGAGACTTGAACCCAGGCCTTCTATCCTAGAGTGGGACACAACCATTACATGGCAAGAGCCCCTGAAAACTCAGGGCACATATTTGGTATTTTTAATAAACCTGTTATGATGTAACACTGGGGCAGGTGGCTCTACATACCTGGATCTTCTACCCCAGAGGCTGTCAGACTACCCCTGTGCCACAGGAACGTTAGGATCACTCATATACCATGATACCAATGTAATACAATGATTAGATATTGGCTCATGTACATGTTATATTCTAATTATACAATTGGTACAAACCAGATGCCAACATCATGACATTGATCAGGTGTCAATACAGTGAAGCCAGTCCCACTGCTAGTATATTCTGTACCAGTAAAACTTTCTTTTGTACTCACTGGCTGGTCAGCATTTTTGCCCATTCCTAACTGCCCTTGAATTGAATGGTTTGCTAGGCCATTTCAGAAGCAGTTGTGAGTCACTTTACTATAGATCTGGAGTCACATGTAGTTGGACCAGGTGACGATGACCGATTTCTTTCTCCGAGGACATTAGTGAGCCAGATGGGTTTTTTTGTGACAATCAACAATGGTTTCATGGTCATCAGTAGATAGTTAATTCCAGTGTTTTGGCATAGTCTAAATTTGACTCTCCAATCTCACAACAAATACTTTCAGGAGAAAATGGTTGAGACAGACATTTCAGGATAAAGATAGTGATGATCACAAACACATTTTAATGGGGGATCTTTAACCCGTTTTCAATTGGGAGCAATTAAAAATCATCTCCACCCCCAGCACCTTCTCCAACTTCCATTGTATGCCTTCCACTCAGTCTTATGCTGACCCGCAACTATAAAGCCATGAGGTCAATGGTGGTCCCATTTGGCACCAGTGAGCGCCTTTTTGATGAATGTGCATTTGGGGATTTGTACCATACTGGGAACTCCAATAGCATTTACCAACTTCAAATAAACCTGAAGAGGAGATGTGTGTTTTGGACCGAGGCAGGTAATCTATGAATTGCTGCTGCCAGGAAGCTGATGAAACCTTATAAGGGTAAACTGAGACAAAGGGCAGAATCTTTAGGGATCTGAGTATGTATGTTCAGGCAAGATTTGTGGCAGAGCTACAATAAGGCTTATCTTATTATTAGGAGCACCTCACTGAATTGTTTATGCTTTTGACAAGAACTGTGGTCAGTTTCTCACTAGACAGTGGTGAATTGCCAATTAAGGGGGAGTATTGCTTGCCAAACACCTTGTCAACAGCACAGCTTGCCTTATTAATATTCTGATTCCTATCTTACCTAAAGAACATTTCAAAAAAAGGTGGAAAAGCAAAGAGATCTGGGGAGGAAATTCCATGGGTCAGGACCTACTAAAGGTATTACCACTGTCGGTAGAGCAATTAAAATCAGGGATCTCAATTTAGAGGAATTTGGAGGTCTTGGAGGGCTCTGGACCGGAAGAGTTCAGGGAAGGAGAAAGGCATAGGGCGATTTGGAAATAAGGAGAATTTGGCTTTGAGATTTTGCGAAATGGGAATCTGATGTAGGTCAATGAGCACAGAGGTGACATACTTGCAGGACCGATCTCTGCACTCTCCCAAAGACCAGCTTGTTGTATATGGGACTGAAAGAGTCTGAATAGGTTACTACTGCTGGAGTAGCAATGCAGGTCTTTAATCCTGCCCCCACCCCCCACCCCATACACGTGGCATCCTCCGCATTCATTTTGCATAAAGCTGGCATAGCTCCATAAAACTCTAACCTCCCACATCCCAAATTAAATCCAAAAAGGAGCTCTTTCTCCCAGGTCCACTATGCGGAGCCAAGTATTGTCCCAAATTTGGGTTCTGCGTATGAAAGTTCAGGCCATAATTCTCCAGTTACATCTGAATAATCTCGCACGATTGAGGGGATTGTCTTTGTCAACAGCTGATTAATGTAAAAGTAGTAAAAGCAGATAGTCTTGGAAACAAAAATCTCTAAAATTACACAAAACTTCAAACTGTAAAGAAAAAAGGACAGGTTCATATTTTTGGTATAGAATCAGCCACTTCTAACACAAGGGTGGAGGGGTTTGCTTTTTAATCAACAACTTGTGGTGCACAGACATTGCAACCCTGGGCAGCCATTGCTCCCAACCTTGAATTCCTCATCATCAATGCCTCCCCTTCTATCTACTACGGGAATTTACCGCTGCTGTACTAACTGCTGTGTACATACCACCACAAGCAAAGGTTGAGGAAGCTCTGGATGTGCTATCCTCCACCACTAACACCCTGGAGACAGAACACCCCGAGGCCCTGTTTATTGTAACTGCCTACTTCAATCAAGCCAATCTAAGGAAAGTGTTGCCCAAGTACCACCAGAACATTACCTGCCCCACCAGGGGCCTGAGCATTTTAGGCCACTGCTACACCACTGTAAAAGATACTACCTCTCCATCCCCCGCCCTCATTTTGGGAACTCCGCCCACAATGCCATGTTTGTTCTCCCGGCTTACAGGCAAAAGCTCAAGCAGGAGACCCCCTCGCGGATACAGGTCCAGTGCTGGTCGGAGGAGGCAGAGGATCAGGTCTGGTGCTGTCTGGAATCGGCTGATTGGGCCATGTTCAAACAGTCCGCAGATACCTTGTATGAGTACGCCAACACCATCACCGACTTCATCAGCAAGTGTTCCCCAACAGGAAATCCTGGATGAATCAGGACAAAGAGAGCCTACTAAAATCCAGGCTTGAGGCCTGCAGATCAGGAGACTCACTCAAATATAAGGAATCCAAGTTTAACCTTCACAGAGCCATTAAGATAGCCAGGGACCAATACCGATTCAAACTAGAGACCCAGACAGACACCCGGCGACTATGACAAGGACTGAATGACATCACATGTTCTAAAAAGACACAGTGCAAGATAGCAGACAATGACACATCTTTCTCGGATCATCTCAATGCCTCCTATGCTCGCTTTGAGCATAATTTCGGCGGAGAGGTAACACCTATTATGACAAGTCCTGACAAACCTATCCCAACACTCACTGCATCATAGGTCAGATCAGTTTTCCTTCATGTGAATCCAAGGAAAGCAATGGGACCAGATGGAGTACACAATGGGCCGTGCACTCAGAGCATGTGCAGATCAACTGGCAGAGGCCTTCTCAGACATCTTCAACCTGCCCCTGCAGCAGACCACAGTCCCTGCCTGTTTCAAGAGGGCCAACATCATCCCTGTGCCTAAGAAGGCTCATGCAGCATTTCTCAATTAGTACAGTCCAGTGGCCCTATCTTTGGTGATCATGAAGTGCTTTGAAAGGCTGGTCATGGCATTAATCAACTCCAGCCTCCCCACTACTCTTGACCCACTCCAATTTGCCTATTAGACCAACAGATCCACATCAGATACCATATTATTTGCCCTTCACTACTCCCTAGAACATCTTGACACCAAGAGTATCTATGTATGAATCCTACTCATTGACTACAGTTCAGCCTTCAACACTATTATTCCCTCAAGACTGATTACTAAACTTAGTGATCTCGAACTAAGCCCCACTCCCTGCAACTGGATAGTCAGTTTCATAACCCAAGGCCACAATCAGTGAAGATTGGGGACAATATTTCATCCTCACTAACACTTAACACTGGAGCCCCTCCGGGGTGCGTACTCCGCCCCCACTGTACTCACTGTATACCCATGACTACGTTGCTAAATACCAGACTAACAGCATTTACAAGTTTGCTGATGACACCACCATAGTTGGTCAAATCTCAGATGGGAGGTGGAAGACCTGGAAAAATGGTGCACTGAGAACAACCTAGCTCTCAATGCTAGTAAAACAAATGAACTCATTATTGACTTTCGGCGGGATGTTACTCACGCCCCCCTACACATTAACAGCACAGAGGTGGAACGAGCGGAAAGTATCAAGCTCCTGGGAGTGGTCATCCACAACAAGCTCTCTTGGATTCTTCATGTGGACGTACTGGTTACAAAGGCCCAACAACGTCTCTTCTTCCTCAGGCAGCTGAGAAAATTTGGTATGACAGTGAATACCCTTGTCAACTTTTATAGGTGCACCATCGAGAGCATTCTGTCTGGATGTATCACTACCTGGTATGGCAACTGTACCATTCAAGATCGGAGATGGTTACAGAGAGTGGTGAACTCAGCCCAGACAATCACAAGGACCAACCTCCCACCTATAAAATCCATCTACCAGGCCCACTGTCAAGGAAAGGCCGCCAGCATATTTAAAGATCCATCCCACCCAGGCAATGTTTTTCTCCAACCTCTACCATCTGGGAGAAGGTACAGAAGCCTGAACACACACACCAGCCAGTTTTGTAACAGTTTCTACCTTATTGTTATTTGAATACTGAATGGACTCACAAATTCTTAACATTCGCCAATAAATGTGTTTTTGTTTTTGCTGCTGCTTACCTATTATTTACTTAGTTATGCTATTTAACTATGTGATCTGCCTGTATTGCTCGCAAGACAAAGCTTTTCACTGTGCCTCGGTACACATGACAATAAATTCAATTCGATTCAAGTAAATTCAAGCTTTACCCCGAAACATTAGCCACTTTTCACTCTTTCAAATTCTGACAGATTGCTGTATGTTTCAGACACTGGCTGCTTTTAGGATAGATGAAATTGAAAGGATTCCAGTTTTCTGTGCTGTTTATTAACATAGGGTTTACTGTGTCAGCTGTAACTCAGTGGGTGATGATCTCACCTCTGAGTCAGAAGGTCATGGGATCAAGAAACCTGAGCACAAATTTTAGATTGACACTCAAGTGCTGCGCTGAGAGAGTGCTGTATTGGTGAAGGTGACAAGATTTTTTTTAAACTACCCCATCTGCTCTCTCAGCTGAATGTAAACTATCTGCCATCTTGAAGAACAGCAGAGGAATTGCCCTGGTGTCATGGTCAGAACGTCTACTTCAACTAGCATCACTACAAAAAAATGGTCTGATCAACCTGTCACTACCATTTATAAGAGTTTCTGTACCATTAATCACTGTGACTCTGATATTACGAAGCGAACAGCATTTTAGAAGTGCTTTGTTGGTGGTAAAGCACTTTGAGTCACCTTGAATTGTTTTTTTGAATTTTGTTTGGAGTCAATCTTGTTTAAATAGTTTCTTCTGTGCCTTTTAAATTTCCTTCTCTGTGTTAAAATTTTCTGTGCACCATGTTTGGCCTATTAATTTAAAGGGAGATGAATGTTATGACTTTTTTTGGCTAAGTGTGAGTTGTGTAAGATTTTTTGGGTGTCTTTCATCATGAGACCTACTGGGGCAGCACAGTGGCTCAGTGATTAGCACTGCTGCCTCACTGCGCGAGGGACCCGGGTTCGATTCCAGCATTGGGCAGCTGTCTGTGTGGACTTTGCACATTCTCCCTGTGTCTGCGTGGGTTTCCTCCCACAGTCCAAAGGTATGCAGGTTAGTGAATTGGCCATGCTAAATTGCCCATAGTGTTCAGTGATATATAGTTTAGATGCATTAGTCAGGGATAAATATGGGATAAAAGGGTAGAGGAATAGGTCTGTGTGGGTTACTCTTTGGAGTGTCAATGTGGACTTAAGGGGCTGAAGGGCCTGTTTCCACACTGTAGGGATTCTATGGGCTTGCTAGCCAAATCTTACCAAGCTTTGCCTCTTTAATCATCTACTTCACGCACTGTCTGGTACAACTTACCCCTGATGGGATATCCCAGAATTGACTGGCATCCCTGGGGAGGAGCCATCTTTAAAGGGCCATTGTGCACCAGATGAGCACTGTCAGCTGCCTTAATAGTTCCTGATACTTGCCCCAGACATGACTGAATGCCATTTTGTGGACTTGTTCCTGGTGTTCAAGCTGGGTGGGGTGGTGCACAAGCGGGACAACGCTTTCCCCCAGGACTGGCAGTCAGTTCATCCCGCGGCACTAGTTCTGCTTACCAAAAGCATTCCGCACCCAGCTCCAAGCCAACAAGTTGGCCTACTTATCCATATAAAGTTTGAGAATCGGTTGAGATCTGACACCAGACCATGCCAACCTTGTCTGAGTTTGCCAGTCAGATCAGTCCAATCCCAGTCGTCTGGAGGAATGCACAGCACTGTCAGAAGAAGATCAATGTCCTTATCCCCTTTGCCAGAGTAGGTGCCACCATTCCCCCCTGACATCACTCATCTCCTACTGTACCCACAGTCCACCAAGGCTCATGCTCTACCATTCTCACTATTGCCGAACAACATCTTCCTTCACGCATTCCCACCACCCCAATTCCGACAGCACTAACCATGCATGCCCTCTGTGGTATCTACTCACTTGCCAGGGAGACCTTCCCAGCTGCACTAACAACTTCTGCAACACCCTCTTTCACTTCCCAGCATACCTGCCTGTTTCTCATTCTAGAGGAAAGCACCTTCAGTTGGACAGAGAGTCAAGACGGGTGGTGGGGTGCCTGATATTTGGCTCCTCACCCCTTGTGTCAAGAACATTCTGACTCTAACTGTCCAAGCAGCTGACTGACAATGTCCAAGCCCCTGGACTGATATCGGAGACTACCCTTCACCTCCTGTATTGAGATCCCTGACTGAGCTTAGCTTATCTGAGGCCTTTTGACATCCATGACAAGTTTCTTGGCTTTTGTGTCTGTACTAAACTGTACAGCAACTCAGCAGGACTGTGTGCCTGGTATTTCTGGCTGAGGGGGCATAGCACAAAACTTATAGGACTAGTCAATATAAGATAGAATTGCTATAAGTATCCACGTGGGCTGTGTGCTCTCTGACAGCACATAAACACATCTGGATGCAGCCTGGTCCAGTCCATGAGTCACATCTGTATCCCTGAGCACACAATGTCCTTTCAGCAGCATTACAGTGATAGTAACTGTGCAGCCCTGAAGCGCAGAACCACACTGTAGGTGGATCAGAGGTGTGCCATGAGGGTTCTCAGAGGCTGGGACATGTCAGAGCTGAAATTATCAGATACTTGCTCTGATTTCCATGTCAAGAATTCTCACTGTCCACTTGTCTGGTGAGTTTGGGAAGACAAGATGCTGAATATTATTTCAGTGAGTTGCAGCATTAATGAGGTGAGTAACAAGCCCTTTCATTGGCAATTGGCCACTAGCTCATGAGAAATCACCTCACCACTTGGCAAAAGTATCAAAGAAGCAGTGGATATTCCTAACATTAAGATTTTCCTGATATTGAGATAAGCATCGCTGGACTTCTTGTCTGGATCTGCCACAAATTTTGGCACAGCCTGTGTCACTCAGACTCCGATAAGATTCTACAACAGGTATCGGTTTGCTTGAATGGCTGGTTAACAATGCAATGTAACACCAAAAGTGTGGGTTCAATTCCTGCACCCATTGCGGTTACTATGAAGTACTCTCCTTCTCAGTGTCTTCCTTTGTCTGAGGCATATTGACCCTCATATTGAACCACCACCAGTCGCTTTTCTCTAAGGGGAAAGTAGCCCTATGTTTGCTAAGACTATGTTGACTTTATCTTCTACTCAGGTCTTCACATGGTCCACAAAAATGTTTTGCCTCTTCTTCAGTTCTGACAAGGCTGTTGCTTGTACTATTTCCCACTCCATGTGATCTAACCATCTGATTGCCCCATTGACAAAATAGGTCCTCTTCTGCCACAATTATGACTAATTCCCGAAAAATCAAAATTCTCTGAACTGATTTGTTTTCCTTTTCATATCAGAAGAAAAAACAGTCTGAGTTACTTCAGTCTGTCTCCATAACCCACTAAGTACAGAACACTGTAGACACATGGCACAGAGTCCCAACGATTTACAACACCTCAGTCCCACTCCAAATATTCAAGCATGTAACCCAGTCTTTTGCTCTCAACACAGCACTGAGGCAATGCTGACATTTCAGACAGCTATCTTTCTGTTTCTGTTTTAGTCATGTCACAGATAATATGTGTATTCTGGCAATATTTATATGAACAGCTCTGGCCCGTTGAAATGGTACTCCTTATAAAGAAGACCTTTAATGAAAATAATCTAAAGATGAAACTTGAAGATCTCCAATTGATGGGTTGTGATGATTTCCTTTGGCAACTTGTTCCATTGTGAGTTTGTCCTTGGGAAGAAAGACTGCTGATGCATTTTCTTGGAAATAAATGGTCTTTAAGTCTGTGTACATGACTACCCTGTGTTTGTCATTACCAGAGGGCAGCAGCTACTTGTTTCACCACTCTATTCCATATGTTATACAACATGATCAATCTAATATTTTTCCCTCCATTGCTGCGTTGATTCCAATTTCAAATCGTGGTCAGGATGTGACACCCTGTGTATTTCCCATATTGATGCATGCAGAATCAGTACATTCTTAAAGTGTTCCAATCCTGTTTGTATCTTTTGCTGTGTAAGGATTTCACATAAGACTTGCAATGGATGGGCAAAAGTTTGGTAAGCTATGTCTTTTATATATTTGCTGCAATGTCAAAGATTCCTCCTCAGACATCCAAAAACACAAGTTGTTTTGGTTGTATCAGATCACTGTGGAAAGCTCCTCCAAGAATTGTCGAATATCTGCATTTTGAGAGAGTTTGATTACAGAACTTAAAATGTATCTGTTGCTGTATTTTTTTCTTGTTGGGGTTGTGTATGACAGTATTTGAGACATTGAATGGCATTTTCCATTGGTCTTACCATTTTTGCAATTCCAGAAAATCAGCTTGCAGAGATTTGATGTGATCTTGAGTTTTTCCTGATTCATAAACTAATATCTGCATCATCAATACAGTCACCTGCAAATAGCTGCACCCTGTTTATTGAGTTTTGAAAAGGGCATTTATATAGTTGAAGAACTGTAAAGGTTCCAACACTAATCCCTGGGGCACTCTGGAGAGGACATAGAATCATAGAGTCATGGAGATCTACATCATGGAAACAGACCATTCGGTCCAACACGTCTATGCTGACAGATATCCCAACCCAATCTAGTCCCACCTGCCAGCACCCAGCCCATATCCCTCCAAACCCTTCCTATTCATATACCCATCCAAATGCCTCTTAAATGTTGCAATTGTACCAGCCTCCACCACTTCCTCTGGCAGCTCATTCCAAACACGTACCACCATCTGCGTGAAAAAGTTGTCCCTTAGGTCTCTTTTATATCTTTCCCCTCTCACCCTAAACCTGTGCCCTCTAGTTCTGGACTCCCCAACCCCTGGGAAAAGACTTTGCCTATTTACCCTATCCATGCCCCTCATAATTTTGTAAACATCTATAAGGTCACCCCTCAGCCTCCGACAGTGCAGGGAAAACAGTCCCTGCCTGTTCAGCCTCTCCCTATAGCTCAAATCCTCCAACCCTGGCAACATCCTTGTAAATCTTTTCTGAACCCTTTCAAGTTTCACAACATCTTTCTGGTAGGAAGTAGACCAGAATTCTGACATTATTTATTGCAATATTCCAACAGTGGCCTAACCAATGTCCTGTACAGCTGCAACATGACCTCCCAACTCCTGTACTCAATACTCTGACCAATAAAGGAAAGCATACCAAACGCCTTTTTCACTATCTTATCTACCTGCGACTCCACTTTTAAGGAGCTATGAACCTGCACTTCAAGGTCTCTTTGTTCAGCACCCCTCCCTAGAACCTTACCATTAAGTGTATAAGTCCTGCTCAGATTTGCTTTCCTAAATTGCAGTACCTTGCATTTATTTGAATTAAACTCCATCTGCTACTTCTCAGCCCATTGGCCCATCTGGTCAAGATCCTGTTGTAATCTGAGGTAACCCTCTTCGTTGTCCACTACACCTCCAATTTTGGTGTCATCTGCAAACTTACTAACTGTACCTCTTACGTTCGCATCCAAATCATTTATGTAAATGACAAAAAGTAGAGGGCCTGGCACCGATCCTGAATGATTCCTCAATGCATGTACCTATGGGTAAGCAGGTGCCAGCTCCAATTTAACAGTGTCCCCTCGATTCCATTATAGTGAAGTTTGGACAAGAGCTTTCCATGAAGAGCTCTGTCAAATATTTTTCCAGAAATCTGGTATTTCCACAAAAGTAGTTCCATTTCTTTCAAGTCTCAATGCTAGGTCATCAACAGTCTGTAAAAGCTGTGTTTCAATGCATCTTTTAGCCTGAAAAATCATGCAATCTACCAGTGCACAGAGTGCTTCTTGACATGAGAATGAATAATCTGTTCAAACAATTTGCAAATGACGCTGGTGAGAGATACCAATGTGTAGCTTTCCAGCTGAATTTTATCTCTTTTTCCAAACATGCCACAACAGTTGGCTTCTCTCCATTGATCTAATCGGAAGTTACTGTTTATTGACTCTTGAAAGACACAGGCCATTTTTGGAGCTAGTTCATCAGCTGTTAAAATTCAGGGTAGGGGTGGGGGGAATGAAATTCTAACCGAATACCCAATCTATCCTCTCAGTTGGATACAAAAGATTCCATGGCACTGTTTTGACAAGAGCTAGGAAATACTCCTTGTTATCTAGCTTAATATTTACCCCTTAGCCAACATCACTAACAAATAGGTTACTAATCAATTTCACTGCTATTGTGAGGGCATGCTGTATGCAAATTGTTTGCTGCAATTTTTATTTTACAATAGGGACGACAGTACTTAATTACCTACTTTGCAGCATCCTGGGTTCATTCTATATAAATACAAGTTTATTTTTCTTTCTTCATAGGTGTTTCTGCCATATGACAGCAAATTTGAGAATGAGATTTTTTATTTTCACAATTCATTCTGTCTTTCTATGATGTGGAGTGCAGAAATAAGGTGCCTCCCACAACTTGCAGAGGAGCTTAAAATGACATGTTCCATGATCAGGCACTTAGAATCATAGAATCCTTACAGTCTGGAAGCAGGCTATTCAGCCCATCAAGTCACACCAGCCCTCCAAACAGCATCCCACCCAGACCCACCACCACCCCCCCCCCCCATCCCTGTAACCCTGCATTCCCCATCGCTAATCCACATCCTTGGACACTATGGGGCAATTTTGCATGGTCAATCCACCTAACCTGCACATCTTTGGACTGTGGAAGGAAACCAGAGCACCTGGGGGAAACCCACACAAACACAGGGAGAATGTGCAGACACCACACAATCGCTCAAGGATGTAATCAAATTGGGTTCCTTGGTGCTGTGAGACAACAGGGCTAAGTATTAAGCCTAATGCAGACTTATGAGTTCAAATACTCTTTCAGCCACCCCTTTTCTTCCACTAATGGGACAGTGGATACTTTTTTATGCATCATCCTTACCCAGTGCTGACTTGGTTTAATGCTATCTACTCTCTTAGAAAGAGAGCCCAGCGAGTCGAGTATAAATCAAAGTCTTGAATCTTTTCATTCATTATTCATGTTTCTATGTACCAGGTCTTTGAGATGTGCAAGAGGGTTTTGCATCCAAGCAATATTATAAAATTATTTTTCATATGATTCCTCCATTTGGGGCCAGCATGGGGTGTCAGTGGTTAACACTGCTGCCAAACAGCGCCAGGGACCTAGGTTCGATTCCAGCCTTGGTTGACTGTGTGGAGTTTGTACGTTCTCCTGGTGTCTGCGTGGGTTTCCTCCAGGTGCTCCAGTTTCCTCCCACATCCCAATGATGTGCATTAGGTGAATTGGCCAAGCTAAATTGCCCATCGTGTTCAGGGCTGTGTAGTTCAGGTGCATTAATCAGGCATAAATGAAGGGGAGTAGGGTCAGGGAATGGGTCTGGATGGGATACTCTTCTGAGGGTCGGTGTGGACCTGTTGGGCCAAATGGCCTGGTTCTACACTGTAGGGATTCTATGATTCTATGCTATCAAAGATTTTTAAAGATTATTTCAATAGCTATTTGACCAATAAATGTTAAACCATAATCATGAAATGAGCTCTCATTTCCTGCATTATAATGGTGACCTCACTGCAAAAGTATGTTATTGTCTATAGATTGCTTTGGGACATCCTGAGGTTGTGCAAGATATTATATACATGCAAATCTGTCTTTTCTCTTTTTCTTCTTTACTGAAATATGCAAAAAGTTGTTTCTATTATCAAAGCTCAGTCTGCATTCAGTGCTGCCCTACTTAACCCAATCCCTAGTGACTTCCTGTTACTCAAGTTACACTTCCAATCCTGACATTTCTGTTTGTGTCTACAGCAGCTACCAGATGATCAAACTATTGTGGAATACTTTTACCACTAGATTTGAATCGGTGGGGGGTAGGCGTGCAGGAAGGTGGGGAATGTGGCTTGGAGTAGAATATGAAATGCTTGGACTCCCCAGGAACCAAAGGCTAAGGAGCCAGGGTCTTGTTTTGCATGTTCCAACTTTTGCAAATAGCTGACAGAAAGAGTGCTTCACCCTCAGAGGTGGTATGTCCCACAGATGAGATGCCATCAAGATGTGAGACATAAATCCAGCCCCTGAAGTAATTGATGCTCCAATTCCTCAAGCCTGCTAAGTGTTGGAGTTGGAAGTGGGGTGGATGGGAGAGGAACACATTCACAGAAGTCATGAATCTCCTTGGCCATTTTAACCCTTTCTCTTCACTAAAGTTTCAACTGATCCTCTTTGATGTAGACTCTCATCCACTGCAAAAACTCATTTCACTCATTAAAAACATGCAGTTTGGCATGGCCCTAAATGCTCAAAGAACACATTGATGGTGAGATGCTTCACCCATGACCAGTGAGTATTGGGAAGTCATAAGCACACTTCTTGCATCTGTCCGACCCACAAAGATGTTAATCAAGGTGTCTTAGCACTGACATGTCCTTTGAAATTGCACCCATTTCATTTCACTAAGTCCTATTCCCATAGACACTTAAATCCACCTGAAATCCCATGTTCTTACAAACATGGTCACCGCCATTTGCCTTTTTAATAAATGTAGACATTCCTGTGTATTCGGTTCACCATCTGCTCCAATATTCCCAGCAATTATTCATTCAATATGAGAATTGTGCCAGGCATTATTATATGTCAACCATTTCTTTTCCGTCTCATCAAATACAATGCACTATGAAGTCCCAGCTTCATCTAAGACTTGAATATTATTTCCAAAATTGGGCAGATTCTCCTGCCACCTCCATCAAACGTCTAGGCAAGATACAAAAACAAATTCTGGCAGCAGATCGGTGACGTTTCCATCACATTGGTCCATCAACTTCTCCCTCAATTCACTCAAATTTTCTTTCTCTGCCTCAGTCTCCCATCTCTATTTCTCTCCTCTATTCTTACCTCCTTGTTTTCTCCTTTCCTCCCATTCATCCCTGTCTTTCTTGCCATCTCTTTCTCGCCCTCCTTTTTCTTTTATCTTTTGCTTTCTCTCCCTTTCTTTCTTTCCTAAACTTATTCACTTGTTCTTTCTCTCACCTTCCTTTCCACCTAGAGACATACTGATGTACAGCATGGAAAAAGACCCTTCAGTCCAACCTGTCCATGCTGACCAGTTATCCTAAAATAACCTAGTCCCATCAGCACATGGCCCAAATCCCTCTAAACACTTCGTATTCACATACGCATCCTGTATGAATCCTAGAAAAGTTTTTTTCTAGGATCAGAGGATATAGACTTGGCTGGCTTACTCAGTATTTATTGTCTGTCTCTAAATGTCCTTGAAAGGTGATTGAGAGCTGCAGTCCTGTGGTGTAGGTACACCCACAGACCTGTTAGGAAGGACTGGAGAGAGAGTTCTAGGACTTTGTCTGTGTAACAGTGAAGTAATAGTGATATATATCCAAGTAGAATGATGTGTAGTTCGAAGTTAAAGAGTAGGTGGTGTTATTCCCATGTATTGCTGCTTTTGTCCTTCTAGATGCTAGTGACTGGGTTTGGAAGGTGCTATCTAAGGAGGATGCGTGAATTTCTGCAGTGCATCTTGTAGCTAGTACACACTGCTACACTGCTTGTGATTAACACCCCATCAGTCTACTCTCAATCATCAGCAAAGTGATAGAATGTGTCGTCAATAGTGCTATCAAGCAGCACTTACTCAACAATGATCTTTTCACTGATGTTCAGTTTGAGTCAGGCTCATTGGCTGCTAACGTCATTATAGTTGGGCCTAAACAGGGACAAAAGAGCTGAACTCAAGAGGTTAACTGTCCCTGAAATTAAAATTGCATTCAGTAGAGTCTGCTAGGAAGGAATGCTAACAAAACCGGATTCAGTGAGAATCAAGGGGGAAACTCACTGTAGTTGGAATCCTATCTGGCTTAAAGGAAAGAGGTTGTAGCTATTGGAGACAAATTATTTTAAGCACAGAACACCTCTGCAGGTGTACTCAGGGTAGTGTGTTAGGCCCAACCATCTTTGGCTACTTCATCAATGACCTTCCCTTCAGCATAAAGGAAGAGTTGGAATATTTGTTGATAATTGCACAACATTTGGTGCTATTTGTGACTCCTGAGATATTGTCTATGTCAATATAGAGCAAGACCTGGACAACGTTCAAGTTTGGGTTGATATGTGACAAGTAACATTCACTGTACAAGGGTATCAGGTAATGATCATCACTATAAATAAAGAATGTAATCATGACCTCTTGACATTCAGTGACATTATCAACACTGAATCCTCCCTTATTAACATCCTGAGAGTTGGGCTGAAGGGCCTGTTTCCACGCTGTAGAGAATCTAATCTGAAACCAAACTGGACAAGCCATATAACTACTGTGGCTCCATAAACATGTCAGAGTCATGGAGGTTTGTGATGAATGACTCACCTCCTGATCAAAGACCTATCCACCATCTATAAAGCAGAAGTAAAGAGTGTGATGAAATACTGTGCATTTGTCCTAATGAGTGCAAGACTGGCAACCTTTAAAAATCTCAATACTATCCAGGATAAGCAGCCGACTTGATTGGTAGCCCATGTAGCATCATGAAAGTTCACTCCCTGCACCACTGACACACAGTGGTAGCAGTGTGCATCAGCTACAAAATACCATAAATTCTTCAACAGCACTTTTCGGGCTCACAATCTCTACCACCTAGAAGAACAAGGGCAGCAGATATATGGGAACACCTGCAATAGCAGCATCTGCATTTTCTTTTCCAAGCCACTCACCTCCCTTGACTTGAATGAATAATAAAAAAGTTTGTGACAGGTAGGTCATTTATAGTTGTGCTGAGACCATATTCATGATCCATATATTCTTTCTAATTCTACACCAGTCTAATTATATGACATCTTTGCTTTCATATCATGTAGCCTGTTTGTAGGTTTGCATACTATTATCACCTTGACCTAAATAAATTCAATTTATTTTATTAACATAATCTGTATTCCATCAAAATAGGTAATGAAAAAATATCAAACCAGATGTTCCACATAATTAGATTGATTTAGGTAAGATGCAATCATGAGAGTATAAGTGAATAGAGTTGATTTGCTAAACAGGGCAGAGGTGTTGAAATGACTGAGTTATGAGAATCTTTCGCAGCTTCTTTGCTCAAAGATTAGTCAATAATAGCATTACATTCATGTGCTTTCACAGATTAGCCAGGAATGAGTAAATCTTATACACATTGGAATTCTGAAATCTGTGACCTACTCAATGCCAGCTTGGAAATAAATTGTCATTCCTTCTTTGTTGCTGGGTGAAAATTCTGGAACATTCTCCCTGTCAGCACTGTATTGCAGGTGCTTGAGACCGTGACTTAGCAACACCTTGTCCTGTGCAATTACAAATAGGCAGGAATTGCTAGCCCTACCAGCAGTGTTAAATCAAAAATGAATGAACAACTTTTATTTGTAGAAATCTATTAAGTTGAATTGTCAATCTCACTATTTACTTTCCTAAATATGTTTCTTACTTCAGTGCCATCTATGAAGGAAACTGTTGAGATAAATTGCATGTATGTAAGCCATCCTAAATGGCTAGTATCTTGTTTTTAAAAGATGTTAATGAAAGAATTTGTAATTCTACCGTATCCTTCATATTCCCAATAGCATTTTGAGCTGATGTTTTTCCTTGACTTTACTATTGCAAGCTAGGGTTAAACCTAACCCTCTCATTCCACCACCCCATCCCCAAATATATTCAAAACTCTGTTTCCCATATTCTAACTCACACCAAGTCCTGTCCACTTCCCCTATGCTCACTGCATTGGCCTTCAGCCAAGTTTAAAATTCACACTCTTGTTTCTAAATTCCTCTACGCCTCAAGCCTTTCTATGTCTCTAATGACCTCCGGCATCTTAACCCACTAATTCTGCTGAAAGGTTTGAATTCTGGCCTCTTGAGTATTCCTGACTTTCATCACACTACTATTAAGACCCATGCATTCAGCTGTCCATGTTCTAAACTCTGGAATTTCCTGTCTCTCTACCTTGTCTTCCCACTTATAGAAGTTTCTTACAAAACCTTTCCTTGAACTAAGTATGGGTCACTTAACTTAGTGTATGCTTATGGTGGCTCAGTGTAATATATGATGCTTATGGGAAATACCTTCAGATATTTTCTAATGATAATGGTGATATATAACTATGTTATTGCTAATATGAAATTTGTTTTGCTGTAATGAAAGGAAATGCAACAGCTAATTTGTGCAAAACAAGGTTGCACAAACTATGTTGAGCCAAAGGCCCAAGTAATCATTTTTTGTTGCTGGAGGGATAAATGCAGCTAGGGGATCTGGTCTTCTTGGAAATAGTGTTTTCATACCCAGTGAGAGGACAGATGGGGTGTCTAGGTGAAAGTGAGGACTGCAGATGCTGGAAATCAGAGTCAAGAGTGTGGTGCTGGAAAAGCACAGCAGGTCAGGCAGCATTAGCGGAGCAGGGAAATCAATGTTTCAGGCAAAAGCCCTTCATTAGGAATGGGGTTAATGTCAAGTTAATGTCTTATCTGAGAGGCAGAACCTAACTCCACCTTGAACAGTGATGCAACATGAATAATAGTAAATCTAAGCTAGTTTCACCCACCACCTGCTTTTCTTGACTGTAACTGGCAGGAAATGTTTGTCCTTTGCAATAAAATATTATTCTAATTTCAGTGTTTATTGGGAAGCATGAGTAAATACTGTAATTAGTCAAATTGCAGCTGGATGTTTGTAACTTCCTACTACTTTCTGTCAGTAGCTAAAATGCTATCAATATTATATGAAATAAAAGATAACAATGTAATGCATAATGGACCAAGAATGCTTGTGAATTTCCTGAATCAAAGATAAAATTCAAATTGCTCGAAATATGGCTAATTGGAGTGAAATAACATCAGTTGTCACAGCATCATTTCCAAATAACTCAAATGAGGTGAAATTGTTTCCTTCAGAGCTTCTGGGTAGATAATTGCATGAATTAGATTGAGTGTCTCAATTCTCTACTTGCCAAATCATAGCTCATTGCTTCCACTGAAATGTGATTGATGAGATTTATGTGGCCCATTTATATAGCCTTCTGTCAATAATTACATAAAGACCAATGAAAATGCATGTAAATACATGAAGATGCGATTTCCAAGATCAGATAGGGATGTGTGATGACTCTTTTATGAAGCTGAAATTGAACACTTCATATAATTTGAGGGAAGGAGTTGAATGTGCTCTCTAATTATCCATTAAATGCAATTAAGCTCTGTACTATTTTGTTTTTAATACTTTAGGAAAATGTCGATCTTGGAGACTTGATGTTTTCACTGTGCTATCTCCCCACTGCTGGCCGGCTTACTGTCACTGTCATCAAGGCTCGTAATCTTAAAGCCATGGATATAACGGGAGCTTCAGGTGAGAAGATAACCCTCAGAAAACACTGAATGCAGAATTTTTATCTATTTAGTCACGGGATATGGGTGTTGTTGACTGGGCCAGTAGTTATTGCTCACCTCTAATTGGCCTTGAAAAGGTGGTGATGAGCTACCTTCTTGAATCACTGCAGTCCATTTACTGTAGGTAGAGCTGCAATTCTGGAGAGAGTTCCAGGATTTTTACCTAGTGACACTGAGGGAACAGCAACATATTTCCAAGTCAGGCTAGTGAGTAGCTTGGAAGGGAATTTGCAGGTGGAAGTGTTCCCAATCACATATGCTCTTGTTCTAATAACTGGTAAAATATTGAATTGACCCAAGGCAATTCAAGGACAATTATAAACTAATATGTTATGGGTGGCATGGTGGCTCAGAGGTTAGCACTGCTGCTCCGCAGCACCAGGGATCTGGGTTCGATTCCAGCCTCAGACAACTGTCTATGTAAATTGTGCACATTCTCCCAGTGTCTGTGTGGACTTCCACCAGGTGCTCTAGTTTCCTCCCACAGTCCAAAGATATGCAGGTTAAATGAATTGGCTGTGCTAAATTGCCCATAGTGTTCAGGGGTGTATAGGTGAGATGCATTAGTCAGGGGTAAATATAGGATGGGGGAGTGGGTTTAGGTGGGTTACTCTTTGGAGGGTCAGTGTGGACTTGTTGGGCAAAGGGCCTGTTTCCACACTGTAGGGATTCTATGATTCTGTTATAGCAAGACAAACAAGGCAATGTTAAGGTAATAAAATATATATATTTTTAAGGATTCAGAGACAGAAGTGGAGAGCTTTATGGAGAGAATTTCAGCACTTAGGATCCAGGTACCAATGGTGGGTCAATTAAAATTGGGGATGCTGAGGAGGCAAGAATTTTATGAGCATAAAGATCACAAGGGATTGCGGGGTTGGAACGGATTACAGACAAAGGGAGGGGTGGATCCTTGAAGGGAATAGAAAGCTTGAGCCAAAGTCAGTTGGTGAGTTCATGGATGAAAGAAAATGGACCTTGGTGTCAGTTCAGAGACTGACAATAGTGTGTTGGATAGGCTCAAGTTTATAGAAATTTGAAGACAGGAGGCTAGGCAGGAATATATGGGAATAGTTAAGTGAAGAGGTAATCAAGTAGTAAATGATGTTTCAGCAACAGATGAGCTAAAGCAGGCAGAGAAGGATAATGTTATAGAGATGCACGAGAGCAGATGGTTTTCTTGACTATTGTGCTGCACTGACAGATCCATACGTGAAGATTTCTCTGATGTGTGATGGAAGGAGGTTGAAAAAGAGGAAAACATCAACAAAGCGAAACACATTAAACCCTGTGTACAATGAAGCCATAGTCTTTGATGTTCCCCCTGAAAATATCGACCAAGTGAGCTTGTTAATAGCCGTCATGGATTATGATCGGTGAGATACCTTTTTAAAAATATAGTCTCAATTGCTGCTTAATGCATCAATAAAACAAACCTATCAAACTGAATATGCACATCATGACAGTTAACTTCAAAAAGAGAAAACAAACCGTTCAACAAAGTGAAAATCAAAAATTATATGAAAAATGATGCTTTGTTTTTCAGTTCTTCCTCTGATGAAGAGTCATAGAGTCATAGAGATGTATAGCACAGAAACAGACCCTTCGGTCCAACTCATCCATGCCGACCAGATATCCTAACCTAATCTAGTCCCATTTGCCAGCACTTGGCCCATATCCCTCTAAACCCATTCAGATGCCTTTTAAATACTGCAAATGTAGCAACCTCCACTACTTCCCCTTATGTCCCTTTTATCTCTTTCCCCTCTCACCCTAAACCTATGCCCTCTAGTTCTGGACTCCCCCACCCCAGGGAAAAGACCTTTATCTATTTATTCTATCCATGCCCCTCATGATTTTATAAACTCTTAAGGTCACCACTCAGTCCCCAATGCCCCAGGGAAAACAATCCCAGCCTACTCAGCCTCTCCCTATAGCTCAAATTCTCCAACACTGGCAAAATCCTTGTAAATCTTTTCTGAACCCTTTCAGTTTTCACAACATCCTTCGGATAGTCCTTGCTGTTTTCCCATTGTTGGTGTCAATAGATTGGTCGTGTATTTCCAACATACCTTAATGTTTTTAATTACAATTAATTATGGATATAATTTTATAATGGAACAACACAAATTTACATTTTAGCTTTGTCTTGCAAAGGAGAAAACCCATTTTTGATTGAACAGACAATTAATTACAATTACAGCTGGTCCATTCTGGGTACAGCTCCTTCTTTTTGTTGGATTTTCTCCTAAATAATCCAATTCCAATCTTCCTATCCAACTGAAATCCTAAATAAAAGGTCAGCCATATATGACTTAAATGAAGAGAAGTTCCTTAACACAGAAAGTTGTGAATCTTTGGAATTCTCTCCTCCAGCTGACTCTGAACGTGGCTATATTAAAAAATGAGACCAGTAGCTATTTGGACTCTTAAAGAAATCAGGATATATGAGAATTCCACAAGAAGGTTAGATTTGAGGCAGATGATTGACTATGATCTTACTGAATAGAGAAAGGGATTCAAGGAATTGTATGACTTTCTTCTATTCTTGATTCCCATATTGTTATGATCTCCTTCTCCAGTGCCCAAGACTAAAAGCTTGACTGAGGACAAGCACTTAACATGCATTCAGGCAGGTACTGTACCCACCTATAGGTAACAAATCTGTTAGTTGACCGAAGAATGGTTTGAGTACAAAGTATAGGACCTGTTTACTACTTTCTGTCTTCTTCTATGAAAGCCTGGAAACATTTTCAAGCTTCTGAGTTATAAATTATCTAAAATATTCCATAAAATAACTATAACACTTAGATGTGTATGTATATTTTAAGTGATGTCTTCTGTGAAATTAGATGCATAGAAAGCTAGTTTCCAGCATTTAATGAGCCAAGAGCTAAGCTGATTCTGAAACAAGCTTGATGTCCTTCACCAGGGCTTTGAAATCAGTTAAATTTATGCTAAATCTTTCCAATTTTCCCAATGATATTGAACCTAGAACTGTCCTCGTAAAGAGAATTTGGATGTTTTCCAACCTTTTGTAACTTCTGCAAAGTTCTGTGTGCTAGTTTTAAAACAAAACTCATCATCTCATTGGCTGCATATGGCACAACCAACATTTTTCAAAAAATGTGTGATACATTACCGTCCAGGGCAACTCTGGCAACCTAGCCAAGCTTCACGGGCATCTGCCATCCTGAAATTTCCCCATATTGAATCCCACAAATGGTGCCAGACAACAGTCAATTAACCCCTCATGTCAAATCCCTTTCCATTGGTTTCTTTCAGATCCAAGAAATCTGGAAGGCACACCAACAATAAAATACAAATGATTGATTAAAAACACAGTCCCAAAATTGTTAGTTTTAAGAGGATG
Source organism: Chiloscyllium plagiosum (assembly GCF_004010195.1). NCBI lineage: Eukaryota > Metazoa > Chordata > Chondrichthyes > Orectolobiformes > Hemiscylliidae > Chiloscyllium > Chiloscyllium plagiosum. Next base: position 27,867,393 of record NC_057725.1, read on the forward strand.
GAGTTTAAGTCCTCAAATACTAGGAGGAAAATGAAAACTGACACACTGTAGACAAAATAGGTTATTTTGTAACAAGTCATCTGGTTACTCATTTTGAAGCCACTTTTGTCTCATATTAAACATCACTCAAAAGAGATGTGAATCAAAGTTTTTTTGTTTTATTCACTCGTCCGGATTGAAAAGCAAGAAAATCAGTTTAGATAAAGAGCAACAACTTACTAAGTCCAAAGAAGGTGTGATTCCAGTCAGTGGATGAAGAAAATGGCAAATATGCCTAATGATTTAGCTCTTGCTGTTCAAGCAGCAAATTATTGTCCTATTGGGAATCCCTAAACCAGACCAATCATGCGACTCCCCTCACCACATCTCCCCATTATTCGCCATCGCCCCCAATAACTTGCCCTTGTCTGGAAAATTGCTCATCTTCTAGAGAAAACCCCAGTGCAGGTGGAAGTAAGTCTGATGTCCAAAGCTCTTGCACTTCTTTTAAGGTCATATTTTAGCTGTCTGCATGTGATTTGATATTGCAAAGGTTAAAATCAGGTGTATGAAGCATTTTACATGACAATCTTTGAGTTGGTGCAAAATTACCTCACATTACGCATTTTTGCTAAAGTTAAGAATTTGCCCTTTCAGTTGTAAAATCTCACTGAGTGGGAGCACATACCTAGAATGCATGAACTAAAAAAATGTGCTATTAATGTTGGGTGGGCAATCATACAACATCCAATGATTAGGATGGCCGAATCCTGATATGTACACTTAGAGTGCAAATATCTGCCCAGGACATTAGTTAGTGAAAAATAACCATTAAGAGGCCCTAAGTCCCAGAGTCAGTGGGAGTGATTGAAAAAGGAATGAAACTTCATGTTTCACTCTGGAATCAGTGAAAGCCTTGACTCTAAATCTAATAAGTAGGGTAGCATATCCATTCTTGTTATTGGGCAAGCAGGTCCAAGGTCAAAGGATCAAAACCCACTGAGGATTCTTGTGAAATTAGATTCAATGAGGATGATAATTTGGCAGTTGGTATTAGCAGGTAATCCTGCTAAATTGTAGTTATTTTAATACAATAAAGCAAATATTTCAGGGATTGGAATATGCAAATGCTATTACATCTGGCTCATATCTGACTCCAGTCTCAAGCTCAGTAACTGGAGCCTTAATAACCTGGGGTATCCCAGTGAGGACCAACAGTGCTACATCATTCTCAAGTCACAAACCAAAAGGAGGAGAAGGTGCTCGCAACTTGCCAGTTGATGCAACTGCGGAAACATTTTAAATAGTGGTGAGTAAATGTGACCCGAGCAAGTTCTCCAGTTCTTAAACCTCATGCCACACTCAACATCTCTCTGAGCTTGTCATTCAAGAAGTGGTTACCGTTTTAACTTTTTAAGGAAAATTATTATGGCAAATTTTTCACAGTGTAGGTCACAACGAGGTCATCGGTGTGTGTCATGTGGGGAATGATGCGGAGAGACTGGGACGTGATCATTGGAATGAGATGCTCACCTACCCTCGCAAACCTATAGCACATTGGCATCAATTGGCAGAGGTAAGTAACTGATGATGTATGCACCAAGTTGCAAAAGATTTATAGTGATGTGAAAGAAACATCTGAGGCCATTATTTGTAATGTGAAATACAGTGGGTTGCAACACTGGAGGTGATATGATTGCGATAGAAGTTGAACCTAAAAACAACTTTTGGATATAAAATGGGCTATTCCATCCTGCACACTAACCATACCTGATAAATATCTGAGAACAAAAATGACCACTATCAGAAAGTGTCCATATTAAATTTCCTCTTAACCTTTTCTGCTGTAAGAAGAACAATCCCACCTCCTCAAGTCACGCCACATAGGTGACGTTCCTCATCCTTAGCACAATTCTGGTAACTCTCCCCAACACCCTTTGTAAAAGTTACAGGAACATTTCAGATTTTCTTTGCTCACTTCAACCTCCTACATGAATTTTTTCTTTTGTGTATAACAATTCAATGCAATTAATTATACATGAGTTTTAGACTTCTACTATGTATTATGTGGCTGGCCTTTCCTTCATTTATGCCTCTGTGGCAGTCACTTAATTTCTCCACTTCCTGCTCACGTTGCAATTACAATCACAGCCTTGCAATCTAGAATCAGGAAATAACTGAAATCAGAATAAAGAGGAATAGGACCTCGTCTGGCATGATGGTCTTGCTGTGCACTTGTGGTGTTCCATTCCTAGATTAATTTGAGCCTTCACACTCACTTCATGATCCATGTTTGGCAGCTTTACAATGCTGTAGTTGCAAAACTTTTGATGCATGAAAGACTAAGACTTTCCACCTCAATATTCAGAGTGATGTGCAATGTGCTTTTCAATTATATTTTATTTTGAATTTAAATCTACTGATGTGGAATCTTTTTAAACCAAAGTAATGCAGTATTCACACCAATATTAAAATAGCCTTTTGGTCTGTAAAAAAGAGCATCTGCCAGACAACATCTAATGGAGCAATAATGGAACCATGTTGAGCTAAATTAATTTTACCCTAGATGATCAAATCCCATGTATTATTGAAAGATGTGATACATAATAAAAGGTTCAGTAACATTGAATAAGGTCTTTACTGGATGGAAATGAGCAAGTTATTGAGATTGAATATCCTCAAGCAATCTGTTTCAAATGACAGTACTTCTCACAGAGCTTTTATATTTTCTAGATTTTCAGTGCAACAAAGCACACCTGAAGTGGTTTTAATTTGTTCTAAGTTCCCTCTATCCTTCAGCACCATGTGCAGTTCAGTATTTGACAATTCATCTTGAACACTTAACTGTTTATAGTGCGTAACTTGTTATAATGATATGCAAATAACTAAAAAAACTTCTGGTACACAGTTGTGATCTCCTGACTGCAGAAAGAATATGGAAGGATAAGAGAAAGCACAAAAAAGATTTCCAAGAAAGAAAGCAGAACTTAGATGTTAAATCTATTAGGAAATATTCAGCAGGTTGGGACTGTATTTGCTTGTAAAGAGAAGACTGGAAGATGATTTCACAGAAAGTTGTGGAATGGTTTGACAAGGTAACTGTAAAGATGTTTCTATTTGATGACCAAAACAAGGAGTCACGAGGATCCAGGAGAGAATTTAGGAGGAAGTCTTTTCCCAAAGAAGAGGTGAGAATGTGGAACTCATTATCATATGAAGCACTTGTGGTAAATAACATCGATACATTAAATATAAGGCTGGATAAGGGCATGGGGAAGGAGAAAAGAAATAGAAGATTTGGTTCATGTGATGAAATGCAGACTCGTGGAAGAAGGCATATGGGGAATATAAATGGATTGTTTGACCTGAATGGTCTGATTTTCAGCTGTACAATTTTGCATTAAGGACTGAATTAGACTCATAGAGACAGAGAGATGTACAGCACGAATACAGACGCTTCGGTCCAACTCATCCATGCCGAACAGATATCCCAACCCAATCTAGTCCCACCTGCCAGCACCCAGCCCATATCCCTTCAAGCCCTTCATAATCATAAACCGATCCAGATGCCTTTTAAATATTGCAACTGTACTAGCCTCCACCACTTCCTCTGGCAGCCCATTCCATACACATACTTCCCTCTGTGTGAAAAGGTTGCCCCTCAGGTCTCTTTCATACCTTTCCCCTCTCATCCTAAACCTATGCCCTCTAGTTCTGGACTCCCCCACCCCAGAGAAAATACTTTGTCTATTTATCCTATCCAAGCCCCTCATGATTTTATAAACCTCTATAAGGTCACCCCTCAGCCTCCGATACTCCAGGGAAAACAGCCCCAGCCTTTTTAGCCTCTCCCTGTAGCTCAAATCCTCCAACCCTGGCAACATCCATGTAAATCTTTTCTGAACCCTTTCAAGTTTCACAACATCCTTCCAATAGGAAGGAGACCAGAATTGCACACAATATTCCAGAAGTGGCCTATCCAATGTTCTATACAGCCACAACATCACCTCCCAACTCCTGTACTCAATACTCTGACTAATAAAGGTTGCTAAATTCTATAATTACTTTCTGTGTTTTCTTTAAGATAAACACCTACTAAATTATTGTGGGTAATAGGAGAAAACACCTAATGTGTTCTTACGATTTTCCAGATATTGAAAGATTTGCCTTTGATCTGTACAAGAGAGCAAGAGAAGGGCAAAGAGAATTCTGAGGCTTTAACATAATACATTGTATTTGAAACAAGAAAATGATGTTGAATTGATTATTTATTATTGTCACGTGTACCAAGATACAGTGTAAAGTGTTGTTTCGCATGCTATACAGACAGATTGTACCATACGAAATGCGTCAGGGTAACAGAACAGAGTGGAGAATATAGTGTTATAGCCACAGAGAAGGTGGAGAGAGAGAGCAGAGGGATAGAGAGAGAGAGAGAGAGAGAGAGAGATCAGAATTAACATTTGAGAGGCATGTTAAAAAATCTGATAATAGTGGAAAGAAGAACTGTTCTTGAATCAATTCATACTTTTAAAACTTGAAAAGTTTCAAAACTTTCAACCAGAATTTTAAAACTTTTATATCATTCATTATGTTGGTGCTTTCCTGAGTCAGCAGGAAGTAGAGATGGAGTCAAAGGATGAAAGGCTGGTTTGCGTGACGGAGTGGGTTATGTTAATGCCTCTCTGTAGCTTCTTACTATCGATGACAGTTAGAGTAATATGAATGACTCTGGGCACCTGATTTGAGCCATGGTTAGGGGACTGTGAGAAGTCACCAAGACAACAGCAACTTGTAAGTGACGAATCAATATTGGGGCTTTCTTCAGCAGGGCTCTAATGTCACTGCTGTGACTCGGTCAGTAGCACTCTTGCTTCTAAGTCGCAACATTCTGGATTCAAGTGCCACTCCAAGACTGTCAAAAACATCAACTCTAACACTTTACTACCGAATTGAGAAAGCACAACACTAACAGACGTGCTGTTTAGGAAATCAACTCAGGCAGCACACACCTTCTTAAATGAATGTAAAAGATTATTTTAAATAGGGGCAGTCGTCTTATCCAGGTTGCCCTGCCCTATACTGAGGAGAAAGTGAGGACTGCAGATGCTGGAGATCAGAACTGAAAATGTGTTGTTGGAAAAGCGCAGCAGGTCAGGCAGCATCCAAGGAACAGGAGAATTGACGTTTCGGGCATAAGCCCTTCTTCAGGAATGAGGAAAGTGTGCCCAGCAGGCTAAGATAAAAGGTAGGGAGGAGGGACTAGGGGGAGGGGCGTTGGAAATGCAATAGGTGGAAGGAGGTCAAGGTGAGGGTGATAGGCCGGATTGGGGTGGGG
>NC_057725.1:27876971-27877835 GCF_004010195.1 Chiloscyllium plagiosum
TGGGAGGAGGTGTAGTCTAGGTAGCTGTGGGAGTCGGTCAGTTTATAGTAAATGTCCGTGTTGATTCGGTCGCCCGAGATAGAAATGGAAAGGTCTAGGAAGGGGAGGGAGGAGTCTGAGACGGTCCAGTTTTTAAAGTGGAGCAGCAGCGACCGAATTTATCGGCAGAAGTGGCAACGGCGGGATTCGAACCCACGCTTCGTTCGAGACTGGAGCCTAAATCCAGCGCCTTAGACCGCTGGGCCACACTACCCCTCCACCTCCTCCATGCACCACTCACGCCCGCCACCTCCTCCATGATTTTCGCTTCCCCAGTCCCCAACACCTTATCTTCATCATGGACATCCAGTCCCTGTACACCTCCATCCACCATCACGAAGGACTCAAAGCCCTCCGCTTCTTCCTTTCCCGAGTACCCTTCCACTGACACCCTCCTTCGACCAACTGAACTGGTCCTCACTCTGAACAACTTCTCTTTCCAATCCTCCCACTTCCTTCAAACCAAAGGAGTAGCCATGGGCACCCACATGGGCCCCAGCTATGCCTGCCTCTTCGTAGGATATGTGGAACAGTCCATCTTCCGCAACTACACCGGCCCCACCCCCCATCTTTTCCTTCGCTACATTGATGACTGTATCGGCGCTGCCTCGTGCTCCCACGAGGAAGTTGAACAGTTCATCCATTTTACCAGCACCTTGCACCCCGACCTCAAATTCACCTGGACCATCTCAGACTCCTCCCTCCCCTTCCTAGACCTTTCCATTTCTATCTAGGGCGACCGAATCAACATGGACATTTACTATAAACCGATCAACTCCCACAGCTACCTAGACTACACCTCCTCCCACCCTGCCCCCTGTAAAA
>NC_057725.1:27878614-27897691 GCF_004010195.1 Chiloscyllium plagiosum
CCACCCCACTCCGGCCTATCACCCTCACCTTGACCTCCTTCCACCTATCGCATTTCCAACGCCCCTCCCCCAAGTCCCTCCTCCCTACCTTTTATCTTAGCCTGCTGGACACACTTTCCTGCCCAATACTGATTCTTGGATCAATATCGCTACAACATATTATCTCATATAATCACACAACCGTTTGTCAGAGTTTGTTGTGTGCACATTGGATGCCATTTTCTTATATTCCAGCAGTAACTGTGCATGATTAGCTACTATAAAATGCTTTGAAATGTCTGGTAGTTACTACAATTGCTATTGAAATGCAAATCTTGCTTTGTTTTGCTTTTAATGGAAGATTTCAAAATTGTGAAAGTTTTGAGAAGGTAACTGGTGAATTATTAATCTCACTAGTGAGTGGATTTGTAAAAATAAGTACCATCTGCAGGAATTCCGCAATAACTTACTAAGGGTCCATCAGTGGTACCTTCTGTTCTCTGCCCACTAGAAGAGAAAAGACAGTAGACATATGAGAATGTCACCACCTGCAAGTTCCCCTCCAAGTCACACGTCATTCTGAGTTTGAAATGTATTGCCGTTCTTTGGGGGGCACAATAACTCAGTGGTTAGCACTGCCTCACTGCTGTCAGGTTTAATCCCAGCCTTGAGGGTGGCTGTCTGCGTGGAGTTGGCATGTTCACTCAGAGTCTGCATAGGTTTCCACTGGATGCTGTAGTTTCCTCTCACAGTTCAAAGATGTGTAGGTTAGGTGGCCATGATTTGGAGATGCCGGTGTTGAACTGGGAGGTACAAAGTTAAAAATCACACAAAACCAGGTTATAGTCCAACAGGTTTCCAATTAAACCTGTTGGACTATAACCTGGTGTTGTGTGATTTTTAACTAGATTAGGTGGATTAGCCCATGTTAAATTATTCCATAGTGACCAGGCTAGGTAGGTTAGCTATGGCAAATATAGGGTTTTGGGGATGAGGTAGGATTTGGTCTGATGCTGTTCGAAGGGTTGGTTTGGAATTGATGAGCTAAGTGGCCTCTTTCAAAACTGCAGGGATTCTTTCTTTCACTGTTTGTAGGTCAAAATACTGGAACTCCTTCCCTCAGTACTATGAATATGCATGAACTGTAGCAGTTCAAGGAAGCAGTTCACTGTCTCGTTCTGAAGGGCAATTAGGAATGGACAATAGATTCTGACTTTGCCAATGACGCTCAAATTCTAACCTTGACTGTTTGTTAAAAACCATGAAGTATCAGAGACTTAAACTTACCAATACCATTCATATACTAAGGAGGAAACTTAGAATAGTTCTTTCCTTCACATAGACATGGAATGCTTTACCATCAGTGTCCAGTAAGAGACAGATGACAGATCTGAATTAGCTGAAAAAATAAGGAACTCTAAAGGTGTTCACTATTATTAATGGATGAATTGCCCAACAACTTATGGTGAGGATTAAATAAGCTTTGCATTCTGAATTATAACAAGTCAGGGGACTTGTCTTGCTCTGCCACTAACCCACTCTCAAACTCCCTCTGCATTTCAAGATATTGATCCATTTACAAATTCAATGCCATTTAACTCATCACAGTATGTTAAGGTGGTTTTTCCACAATGTGAATGAGGAGTTTGTATTCTTCAACCTAACAATGAAATTATGTAATATATGATGTTTCATTCCCATAGGTAAAAAATTGTTAGAGATTTTTTAAATTTATAATTCACATTTATTAAATTATTTTCTTATTGTTTTTCCTTGTGTCCCTGTTTTTTTTCTGTCTAAATTAATTCTCTTGTCCCATTGCATTTTAAAAATTGTTAGAGATTTTTAAAATTTATAATTCACATTTATTAAATTATTTTCTTATTGTTTTTCCTTGTGTCCCTGTTTTTTTTTCTGTCTAAATTAATTCTCTTGTCCCATTGCATTTTATTTTTCATTTTGGGTTGATGACTCTAACACAATCAATTCATTTTCTGTCTTTCCTCATTTATTATGGGAAAAGCTGTTAGTCCTGTTGTTGAGAGTTCCCAAACGTTCTGCTGTTCTTGCTGCAAGGTTATCAGCTCCCATTTCCAATATGAGACAGCAAAAGAATTTTGAGCTGTCATTCGAGGGGAAAAGTCTTAATATCTAGGTACACTATACAATTCCTCAAAACAACAAATTTTGTGTTATTCAAATAAATTTACAGGGAATTGGGTAATACATGAAAAACAATACAAAAGGTCACCGGGAAAGGACTGGTAAATGAGATTAGACAAGATAACGCAATCTAAGGAACTAGCAGCAGCACAGGGCTCATGAACAGAACGGCTTCCTTCAGGGTTTATAGTGTCCATGACTCCTCCTTTGTTAATGGAGCCATTAATCAATAAATAATGCCAGAATTCTGGTCTCCTTCCTATCAGAAAGTTGTTGCGAAACCTGAAAAGGTTCAGAAAAGATTTACAAGGATGTTGCCAGGGTTGAAGGATTTGAGCTATCGGAAGAGGTTGAACAGGCTCGGGCTATTTTCCCTGGAGCATCAGAGGCTGAGGGGTAACCTTATAGAAGTTTATAAAATCATGAGGGGCTTGGATAGGATAAATAGACAAAATCTTTTCCCTGGGGCGGGGGAGTCTAGAACTAGAGGGCACAGGTTTAGGGTGAGAGGGGAAAGATATGAAAGAGACCTAAGGGGCAACCTTTTCACTCAGAGGGTGGTACATGTATGGAATGGGCTGCCAGAGGAAGTGGTGGAGGCTAGTACAATTGCAACATTTAAAAAGCATTTGGATGGGTATATGAATAGGAAGAGTTTAGAAGGATATGGGCTAAGTGCTGGCAGGTGGGACTAGATTGGGTTGGGATATCTGTTCGGCATGGACGAGTTGGACCGACAAGTCTGTTTCTGTGCTTTACATCTCTATGACTCTATAAGTCACATGACAACAGGTTATAGTCCAACAGGTTTATTTGAAATCACAAGCTTTCAGAGCACTGCTCCTTTATCAGATAATGAAGGCGCAGCCTTCTGAAAGCTTGTGATTTTAAACAAACCTGTTGGCCTATAACCTGGTATCGTGTGATTTCTGACTTTGTCCACCCCAGTCCAACACCAGCACCTCCACATCAATAAACAATGTAACAACTGCTTTAAAATGACAGATGTGAATGTGGATCAGTGGTGCTGGAAGAGCACAGCAATTCAGGCAGCATCCGAGGACAGGCAAAATCGACGTTTCGGGCAAAAGCCCTTCATCAGGAATAAAGGCAGAGAGCCTGAAGCGTGGAGAGATAAGCTAGAGGAGGGGGGGGGTGGGGAGAAAGTGGCATAGAGTACAATAGGTCAGTGGGCAAGGAGATGAAGGTGATCGGTCAGGGAGGAGAGGGTGGAGTGGATAGGTGGAAAAGAAGCTGGGCAGGTCGGACAAGTCCGGACAGGTCAGGGGACCGAGTTTCTGGAGGTTAGAAGCTAGGATGAGGTGGGGGAAGGGGAAATGAGGAAACTGTTAAAATCCACATTAATGCCCTGGGGTTGAAGTGTTCCGAGGCGGAAGATGAGGCGTTCTTCCTCCAGGCGTCTGGTGGTGAGGGAGCGGCGGTGGAGGAGGCCCAGCACCTCCATATCCTCGGCAGAGTGGGAGGGGGAGTTGAAATGTTGAGCCACGGGGCGGTTTGGTTGATTGGTGCGGGTGTCTCGGAGGTGTTCCCTAAAGCGCTCTGCTAGGAGGTGTCCAGTCTCCCCAATGTAGAGGAGACCGCATCGGGGGCAACGGATACAATAAATGATACTAGTGGATGTGCAGGTAAAAGTTTGATGGATGTGGAAGGCTCCTTTAGGTCCTTGGATGGAGGTGAGGGAGGAGGTGTGGGCGCAGGTTTTACAGTTCCTGCGGTGGGAGGGGATAGTGCCAGGATGGGAGGGTGGGTGGTAGGGGGGCGTGGACCTGACCAGGTAGTCACGGAGGGAACGGTCTTTGCGGAAGGCGGAGAGGGGTGGGGATGGAAATATATCCCTGGTGGTGGGGTCTGTTTGGAGGTGGCGGAAATGTCGGCGGATGATTTGGTTTATGCGAAGGTTGGTAGGGTGGAAGGTGAGCACCAGGGGCGTTCTGTCCTTGTTGCGGTTGGAGGGGTTGGGTCTGAGGGCGGAGGTGCGGGATGTGGATGAGATGTGTTGGAGGGAATCTTTAACCACGTGGGAAGGGAAATTGCGGTCTCTAAAGAAGGAGGCCATCTGGTGTGTTCTATGGTGGAACCGCTCCTCCTGGGAGCAGATACGGCGGAGGCGGAGGAATTGGGAATACGGGATGGCATTTTTGCAAGAGATAGGGTGGGAAGAGGTGAATGTGAGTTGAGTGTTGATAATGCATTAGAAACCCCCTGTGTGTTTCTACATTTGTATGTCTACTTTTCGCACCTAGTTTTAACAAACAAAGGCAAAATAGTGGAGACACTAAAAATCTGAATCAAACACAGAGAATGCTGGATAAACTCAACAAGTCTGGCAATGTCTGTGAAGAGAAAGAGAGATGCTCCTTAGCTGGATAAAGCCAGTCTACTTGTGCAGAAGTTCAAGTACTGAACTAAGTAATTTGTTAACCAGAGGTTCATCTCCCCCAAACCTGTCAAACCTGTTGAGTGATTGAAGAAATAGAGGATCAACTCTGGTCATCTTTATGGAAGCTAAATAATATTTTTCATAAATTGCAATGTGCCATGAAGCAACCAACTTAAATTCATTACATCTTATTTCCTACAAGGAGTCTGTTCAGCCTATTCTTCTTACTGAAGTACTATCCAATTAGTCCCACTGCCCTACCTTTTCTTCATACAGATTATTTTCTTTCAAATATTTCTATCTCTTTTGAACTTTATTAATGATTTTGCTTCCACCACTCTTTCAGGTCGTGCATTTTACATCATCATAACTTTTATCTCAAAAACCTCTCTTCAAATTGTCTTTGGTTCTTTTGTTAATTACATTATTCTGTGTCCCTTTGATTACTCATGCAGCTACCAATGAAAACTTGAATACTGTAAAGCTTGAATATTATTCACTGATGCAAATCATAAAACATACATATTTTCAATCATTTGAGAATGATTACAAACCAAGTGATTTTCTGTAAGTGTCATGAGGCTGATTGGTTTCCACAATAAAGTTAATGAATTATGGGGTCAGTTCCAACCCAGATGGCATGAATATATTGGTGACTGCAAAGGTTCGAATGTGTGATGGTTCAATTAGATGCCTCACAGATCTTTGGCTTCACTAAATCTGCTCAATGTCTACAGAATCTGCACTAATTAGACAATCTGGCCCCAGGCCATTCAGAAAATATAACTTGTTATGCAAGAACATAAGAAATGGGAGTAGGAGTAAATATTCAATTCTAACCCTGCTCCCCCAATCAATATGATCAAGGCTGAACTTTGACATCAACTCAATGTTCCCCTTCCTTATACCCATTTGACTTGACTCCTTTAATGCACAGAGATCTATCGATCTCAGTTTTGAATTGACTGAATATTCATTACCCTTTAAGGGAAAAATATGGCACTGTCTGAATCAACAAATTGATACTGACCTCAGTTTTAAATAGGTGGCTAGATTTTTTTCTCTTCCCTTGTCCAGCTCCTTATGTTCGCGATTCATCTTAGGCGTTACATCGTTATCAAAATGTCCAGTTTGCGGACATCAGTGCCTGCCCTTCACCAGGAATAAACAGTCCCTCTACACATCCATCCTCAATCAAGATGGTCTGAGGACTTTCTGCTTCTTCCTTGAGAGAAGGCCTGAACCGTTCCCTTCCATCACGCTCCTCCCCCATTCAATCTTGTCCATACTTCACCTTCAATTCCTCTCACTCTCTTCAGGCCAAAGATGTGGCCATGGGTACAATTGGACCTACTTAAGCCTGTCTCTTTGTGACTTATATGGAACATTCCTTGTTCCAGTCATAGAGTCATAGATTTACACTGCATGGAAACAGACCCTTCGAACCAACCTGATATCCTAAACTGAACCCATGCCAACCTGATATCCTAAACTGATCGAGTCCTATTTGCCAGCATTTGGCACATACCCCTCTAAACCATTCCTATTCATTTACCTATCCAGATGCGTTTTAAATTGTACCAGCCTCCACCCTTCCTCTGGCAGCTTGTTTTATGCAGGCATCACCCTGTGTGAAAAAGTTGCCCCTCGGGTGTCTTTTAAATCTTTTTGCCTTCCACCTGAAACCTATGCCCTCTCATTCTGGACTCCCCTGGGAAAAAGACCTTGTCTCTTTACCCTATCCATGACCCTCATGGTTTTATAGACCTATATAAGGTCACCCCTCAACCTCTGATGCTCCAGGGAAAAATTAGCCCCAGCCTATTCAGCCTCTCCCTGTAGCTCAAACGCTCCAACCTTAGCAACATCTTTGAAAATTTTTTCTGAATTCTTTCAAGTTTAAGAACATCTTTCCTATAGCAGGTGAACTGGAATTGAATGCAGTATTCTAAAATTGACCTCACCAATGTCCTGTACAGCTGCAACATGGCGTCCCAACTCCTATACTCAATGCACTGATCAATGAAAGCAAGCATACCAACCACCTTCTTCATCACCCTGTCTACCTGCAACTCCACTGTCAAGGAACAATGCACTTGCACCTTTCAGAACCTTTGTTCAGTAACACTCCCTGGGGCCCTACTATTATCTATATACGTCCTGCCCTGATTTACCTTACCAAAAGCAAAACCTCCTATTTATGTAAACTCCATCTGCCACTCCTCGGCCCATTGTCCCATCTGATCAAGGTCCCATTGTACTCTGAGATAACCTTCTTCACTGTCTACAACACAACCAATTTCAATGTCATCTGAAAACTTACTAACCGTATCTCCTATATTCACATCCAAATCATTTATATAAATGATGAAAAGCAGCACCGATCCTTGTGGCATCCCACTAGTCACAGGCTTCCAGTCTGAAAAATAATGCTCTACCACCACCCTCTGTCTTCTACCTTCAAGCCAATTTTGAATCCAATTGGCTAGCTCCCCTGCATTCCATCTGATCTAACTTTACTAACAAGCATACCATATGGAACCTTGTTGAACACCTTGCTAAAGTCCATATCGTCCTACTTGGAATCTTCCTTCCCATAGCTCTTTCTTCAGTCCTTCTCAACTTGTATTAGAAGAATTTTGCTTCCAATTTCCACCCTGCTCTCACCTCCACTTGATCTGTCTCTGGCTTCTCTCTTATCTGAAATCAACAAACACTAGAGATCACAGTGGTTCAGGCAGCATCCATGGAGCGAGAACAAACTAACTTTTTGAGTCTAGATGATTCTTCATCAGGGCTGATATGAAGTGTGGAGCATCTGTGCTCTAACTCTCTTCCTTTCTTCAGCATCTTGTTTCCGTTTATGGGATTAGGTGGCCGCCGATATCCATTACAAGTCCATTGACTCCCACAGTTACCTTGACTATATATCTTCGCACTATGCTTTACCCAGTTTCCTTGTCCCCCTCACATCTGTTCTGATTAAACATCTTCCATCAGGTTACCTCAGAAATGTCCACCTTTTTCCCCAGCTGAGGATTCCCAATGCCATGATTGACATGGCCCTCAGCTATGTCTGAACAATTCCCTGCTTTCGGAGCTCACTGTCCTTCCATTTACTTTCAACCCAAACAGTATCTATTCAAAGGATCAGAAGCTACCCTTTCCATTGCTTTGAGACAAATAACATCATCAGACACATATTCATCCCCTCTCCCTTGACAGGGATCGTTCCTTCCAGGATACCCTTGTCCACTCCTCCTTCACCCCCAACAAGTCCCCACATCCCATGGCAACTTCTGCTATAATCTAGGGAAGGTACAACAAAGTCTCTCCTCACCATCCAAGCCCTTGGATACATCTGCCAAGTGAAGTAGTGAGTCACCTGCACTTCATTCAATCTAGTCTACTGTATTCACTGCTCACAATGTGGTTTCCTGTAGACTAGGGAGGCAAAATACCGACTGGGTGACTGCTTTGTCACACATCATCTGTAAAATGACCTTAAGCTTTCAGTTGCCTGCCACTTCAACACAACATCATGTGTCCCTGTCAACATTTCTGTCTCAGACTTCTGCTGCAGTGCACCAGTCAGGATCAGTGCAAGATGGAGGAACAAAGCCTCATCTTCCACCTAGGCATATTATACCCTTAATATGAATTTATCAATTTTAGAACATGATCATCCTCCTCCATTTGGTTACCCTACCCTTCACTCACTAGGTCTTATCTTGTAGGGTTGCTCCCTGCACAGCCAACCCATTTTCAACTATTCACCCTTCTCATTAGCACCTTGCCCAACTTTCATTCTTGGTTTATCATCAGTCAGCTGTTTGCCTATCCCCTTTTCTCTCTCTGTCTCTTGTCTCCATCTCCATGTGCGGTAGTCACTTAATACCATCACCATTCCCCACCCCATTCCGACCCTGTCAGCAGCAGAATTACTAGCTATTGTCAGTTCTGATTAAAGATCACTGAATTTGAATGTTAACTTTGTTTTTCTCTCCACAGATTCTGCCAGACTTGTTGGGTTTCTCCAGCAATTTCTATGTTTGTAAATTTCACCTATCTCTAAACTTTGGTTTGACCTGAGTCTGTGTTGGTGGAGAAAATGGCAAATGCTCAATTATTTATTTTTAATAGTTTATTCTAATGTGAAAATTTACAAATATTGGTAACTTGCTTCCCTTTTAAGCTGAGTCAATGCTTCCAAATGAACTTACGACAAATGCCAGAACCCAGCACCTTTCCTTAAATTATCACACCAACAAATCCCAGTGAGCTTCTGCTGTGCAGTTAACTCTGCCTTCTTGTTCATTTTTGCTGCTCTGAACTGAAAAGTGCATTTCATAATGGTGACAAAGATTTTCACAAAATACCTCATCCTGGTTTTAGTGCTTTCTCAAGTAAAACTTCCATGAATAGTCCATTAAAACATGAAAGGAGTTTCAAAGAGGAAGATCTTGGCTATATGAAGTTAGTTTTATTTAAATTAAAAATAGGGTTCTCTGGGATTAACATCCATAAGGAATGTGGGACATAGTGGCTCAACTCTGTAGGCATATTTACATTTCTAGTCTGTAGACAAGTACTTATTATATGGTGTATTGTCTGTGTATTGAAGACGTTGCTTGATGCATGCACATCAAGGTTCATATGTTCAGTGGAATGCTGCGAGGCAACGTTTGGCCAATTTCTAAGTATTATCCACCACGAGCAATGTTTGCTTCTAAATGTTGACTTTTTTTTAAACATGAGTGTATTCCTGCTGGTGGACTGGCTATGTGCAAGAGGATGTTCATATGGCACGTAAATAGCAGCATAAACAGGCTTGATTTTATGCTTTAGATTCTATTCAGTTCTACATAACTTCTCTTTTCCATGTTCCGTACACTGAAATGCTGCAGATGAGTAATGGGACACTTTTTTTTTCCACTTTTTCTCCTCCTCATCAGCAGTTGTTTTCACTGTGAATATACGGTGTCCTATTGGGACTTAGGTGACAGAAGTTTCATGCTTCCACTTCACAGGGCTCTGATGTGTTAAAAGCAATAGGTAACAGTCAGGGTATTATTCATCCATTAACCCTTTAATTTTTGTAATGTGTTTCCACTGGATTTGATTTGACCTGAATTTACACCTCTGGCTGATCCAGGGTCCCAAGGTGAGAGGCCTTTTGTACGTCTAAAGGATTTGTGTTTCTTATTGACGTTCTAATTGATATCGATCAGAGGTACACATATTGGCAAAGTCCCTCATAAGCGAATGTTGTTCTAAAAGTGAAATCAAAATAACTGAAGGCAAAGTATTGATCCGGTTAGAAAGTTGGCTGAGCAGCAGAAGACAGAGAGCAACAATAAAGAGCAGCTACATTAATTGGTGTGATGTAAATAGTCTTGTTCTACCAGTAGGGACCTCAATAATTCAACATATTTATCAACAACTTAGACATGTACAAATTTGCCCATGCCACAAAGGTAAGTGGCATTATAAGCAGTGAAGATGGCAAAGTAAAATTATACAGAGAAATTGATATATTAAACTGCTTTAGGAAGAATATTGTGAAACCTGAAAGAGTTTCGAAGATATTTATAAGGATGATGCGAGGGTTGGAGGGTTTGAGCTACAGTGAGAGGCTGAATAGACTGGGGTTGTTTTCCCTAGAGCATCGGAGGCTGAAGGGTGACCTTATAGAGGTTTCTAAAATCATGAGGGACATGGATAGGATGAATAATCAAGGTCTTTTTCCGAGGGTAGGGAAGTCCAGGATGAGAGGACATATGTTTAAGGTGAAAGGGGAGACCTGAGGAGCAAATAATAAAGACCTGAGGAGCAAATATTTCACACAGAGGATTGGGCCTGTATAGTATGAGCTGTCAGAGGAGGTGGTGGAGGCGGGTATAAATACAACAATTAAAGGCATCTAGATGGGTAAATGAGTAGGAAGGGTTTCAAGGGGTATGGGCCAAAAGCTGGCAAATACAGTTAGACTTATTTAGGATGTCTGGTTGGCATGGACAAGTTGGACCAAAGGGTCTGTTTCCATGCTGTACAGCGCTATGACTCTAAGCGAATGGGCAAAAATGTGGCAAATGAATTTCAAATGTAGGCAAATGTGATGTTAACCACATTAAAAATACAGAAAAAATTTCATTTGTATAACAGCTCATGACTATGAGACATCTTGACCAATGAAGAACTTTTGAAATGTAGTGACTATTGTAATGTTTTGGAATATTGAATTATCTGTTTTTGTGATGCTGACTATCTGCTGTTAGTGGGAGCTCATGGTGTACAAATCAGCTGCCATGTTTCCCACTTTACAAAGGTGCAGTGTTAACTGCAAAGTTCTAAGTTCCTGTGGTTCTGAAAGATGCTACGGAAATACCAAGCATTTATTTCCTTTTTATATAACTTGTAAATTGAAAAAGAAAATGAGAAAACATGAATGACGGTAGCATGGCTACAAAATTCTTAAGAGAGAGAAACTAGAAAGTGTTGCATGCATGTTTTTCAGACTGGACGGATGTAACCAGGGAAATTCCCTACAGTACAGCACAGGCTGTTTTTGGTAGATATTAATGTCTTGGACTTGGGGATACAGAGCATAATTTCTAAATTTGCAGATGACAATTTTGGAAATATGGACAGCAAGGAAGCATTTATTGAGTTCAAGAGGACATATTCAGGCTAGAAAAAGTGGACAATTATGGAGCAGGTTAAACTCAATTCAAAAGTGTGAAATGATCTTTTTTGCAGGATGAATGAAAGGAAAGAATGCATGTCAAACGGTATATCTTTGGGAGTTGGTAAGCTCAGTTGGCTGGACAGCTAGTCTGTAATATAGAATAATAACAGCAAAATGAAATTAATTAATTGGGAGGCTCAGTAGTTAGCGCTGTTGCCTCACAATGCTAGGGATCTGGGTTCCATTCCAGTCTTGGGTGACTATCTGTGTGGAGTTTGCACATTCTGTGTCGGTATGGGTCTGCACAGGTCCTCTGGTTTCCTCTCACAATCCAAAGATTGGAGGCTAAATGAATGGGATAAATGCCCTCTGTCCATACTGTAAGGAGTCTATCAATCTAACTTTAAAGGAGGTGTAGGAACTGGGGATTTTTCCACATATTTTTGAAGGTGGCAAAGTTGATTAATAATGCAGCAAATATGTGTTATGGGTTATATAAATAGTGCCATAGGGCCGGATTCTTAAGAAGTCTTTCTGTCTCCATGAACCTTTAAAACTAGCAGGCAGGACCAGGTGTGAAAAAACCGACTCACATTTAAAGCATACTATTTATTTCCTCCAGCAGCAGGAAGAGGAAGGGACATAATTCATACAGGAGAGTAATCTGTACTTAGCAGGGCCATTAGAAGTCAGTGTTGAGTTCAAACAGACTCAATTTTGGCCTTTGCAAGACCTTATATCACGTTATGGGAGTCATGCATTGTTGTAATAGATATAAATACGCTTGAAGGGTTATAGAGTGTATATAACTGTCGTGGTCTGAAGGTTTTTAAAAAGCCAACTTTGCACTGGTTGTAGTCAGTCCTACCCATCCTTTACCTCCAGTACCCTATTCTGACTTTATAAATAGTGCCCTAAGTCGATCGCCTGTGCCATGCTGCTTTACATCCCAGTGGTCTTCTGCAAGTAATCTGAATCTTAAGCTATTATGCGTAATTGTAGTTTGTTTACTGAGTCTCGTTAGCACAGAATTCCACTGCATGGGCCTTGGCTCAGACTGTCAGTTGGCAAAGAGAGTTGAGACATTTCATCTCACTGCTAGCCCCTCATATTGTTGCTGTTTGCCTGGAAAGTTTTTGATTTGCAATACACAACCGACCATTCACAAAATATACAGATAGTGGGGACAGGAATTGAGTCAATTCATACCACCTGGATCTGTTCATGGTACAATACTCTCTCTGGAGACAGGGGTAAATGACTATGTCTTTGTTATAGACGTCAGATTATAAGCATAGAAATTGTACTGAGGAAACAATAGAGTCATCCGTTTATGTCCTGGTGTTTGTCTTCCATACCTTTGACCTCCAATCTCACCTCTAGGTATCAATGAGGAGCACACTCTTGTCTTTGAGTGGGGATGTACTGGATTTACGCCCCTCTCCAAAGACCTGATATGTATTCCAAGCTAATACTCCCGATATAGTACTTAGGGAGCACTGCATGAGACACAGTGAACTCTTACAATCTGAAACAATACTGAAGCAAATTCAAATGAAACTTTCAAGAGGGAATTGGATAAATTAAAGGGTTATGGGAAAACAGCTGGGGGAAGTGGGATGAAAATGGGCTGAATGAGTTCTTTCTGTAATTTAGGATTCTAAGAAGCATTGACACAATGATTTTTATAGAAATGTAAGTTACTGCTATCTTTAGCCCACTTATATCCATGTTATTAGAAACAGCAACCACAAATGAGCTAGAGGTGAAAACAATAATGAAGAGTTAGAAGAACTTGACATTTTCTATTCACAGCATCTGGATGCATGTTTTCTTTCTTAATTAATTTGATGTTAATGTTTGTGAAGTTTTTTTTTCCTCTGTGTGTTTATAATGCAGTGGCAAAGACAAGCTTGTGTTGGCAGCCAAGGGTCCTACCACTCTCTAAAAGCACCACCATCCCCTTGAGAAGAAGGAAAACTGCCACGCCTCCAACCCAACATGCCGAGGAGCCTAACAGGATCCCAATCACAACCATTCCTGAAGATTTCGAATCAGGAAAGACTTGAAAAACTGGGAGTTCTGTGACAAATACCTAATTTAAAAATTGGTTTCTCTCTCTTTCTCTCTCTATCTCTCTTGCTGTTTTAATTTTCCATGCATGGAGACATTGTATTCAGTTGCATGCTGGTTGGGCATTCATTTTATTGAATATATATATTATTTTGTGTGACACCAGATCACTCCCTGAGCAATCTGTGAGCCTGTGGTTTTGACAAGTTCTAGGTTCACCATGACCAGAATGAGTTCTGACACCAGTATTTATTTTAATTGGTCCTAATATGTGACTGTATTATTTGGTCTGTCTCTTAATTATAGCGACATCAAACACATGTCTGATGAAATGAAGCCAAAATTATTTTAATACAGGATATGCATGTTTTATTTATAGTAACAAGAGGTGCAATTTCTACTCCTGAGACAAATGTGGCATCACGTTATTGCATTCATCCAGGTTTTGGTGATATTCATTTTTAGGGAGGTGGGGGATTCTGTTTTCTTAATATTAACACAAATGGCAATTTAAATGTACTGTGATTTATTCTTTATAAACATGCGATATGTAAAAAGAAAATCAGTTCCTAATAAAAGAGACAGTTTTGACACAAACTTAATTGGCTTCTCGTCTTTACAGGTGATTGTACTAAGTTCTTCAGTTTTATTCATTAGCTTGCAAATTATTTACAGCACAGAAACAGGCCATTCAGCTCAACTGGTGATATTGTACAGCAGCCTGCTCTCTCTGTGCTTCATCCCATCATTACAATATGTTTTGTTCGTATTGTACAAAAGTAATATGAGGTGGGTAATCAAAATCTGATCTGAACAGGGAAAATGCTCAGAAAATTCAGCAAATTCAGCAAATTGGCGGCACAAATTGAGAAAGAGAGAAAAAAGACTTAATTGTGACCTTTCATTAGAAGACCTTCCAGTCCTTTCACCTTGTATTTTTTTGGCTCAACCTTAAATGCATCCACACCACTCACCTCAACAACTCAGCTATAGAACTTTGCACATTCTCATGAATTCCTTGATAAAGAAGTTTCAAATGAATTTCCTTGCTTAATTTATTGGTGACGGCAGGCAGGTTCCCTGGTCCAGTCGTAGGGCCAGCAGCAGTGTTGAACTGGTAGCCCCATCACTACAGGTTGGCACTATCCAGGCAGACAAATGGAATGGCACCGCGACAGGGACGAACATTCAGCTATACACATGCATGCAGCTGCACAGTTGAGGTGGAATGCTGCCTCTGACTGACTTCTGGTCAGCTCCCAATTGTTGCCAGTAATCATCTGCCTGGTTGCACTTGGCATGCAACCTCTGGACTGAAATTGAATGATGCTCTTGACTGATTGTGGTGGCATTCCCTCACTGATCTAAGGAGAGTAGCCTGGCAGCAAATCTGCAATATGAAGTGCCAGTGAGGTCCAAAGTACAGTTATGAACTATACACAGGTTAGTCTGAGACAGGCCATAATGAGCTGGCAAGGCTGGTGCTGCGGCAGTGCTGACTTTCATGGATGGAGGGTGCAAGCTGTTCCTGCCCACACAGCATCCCTGAGATGTTGAGGAATGCTAGCCATCATGGATGCCAGGGGAAGGTGCCAGTGAGCTGCCTCTGTCGGCTGAAACTTAACGAAACCAACATCTCACCAAAGAGATGTAAGTTTCAGCTCACTTTGATGACATGAGCCGATCAGATCTGGGAACTCTGAGATGAATAACTCATCTCCTGTCTCCTCAAAGCAATACAAGACACAAGTCAGGAGAGTGATGGCATTCTCCCCACTTGACTGGACGAATGCAGCTTCAACACCATGAAGGTCAACACCATGTAGGACAAAGAAACCTGCGTGATTGACCCATTCACCAGTTTAAACATTCACTGCCTCTATCTGTGCTGCACAGTGGCAGCAGTGTATACCATCTCCAAGATGCATTGCATTAAATCACCAAGGATCCTTTGCCTGTAACTTTTAAATAAGCAACATCTGCCACCTTGAAGAGCAAGGGCAAAAGATGCAAGGGAATGCTACCAGCTGCAAGTTATGCTCCACATCACTTACTAGTGTGACTATTATTTTAGCGTTCCTTCACTATTGCTGAGTTAAATTCCAAGAACTCCCTCCCTGGTAGCACAGCGCGTGTCCCCACACCCCAAGGATATGCTGTTAGAGATATCAGCTAACCATTATCTTCTCAATAGCAATTAGGAATGGACAATAGTGATGCCTACCTCCCATGAATAAATAAAAAATGGACAGCAAGACTAAAACAAGAAGATACAAATTAAAATAATTTGCAAAAATACCAGAGGTAGACAAAAAGAATTTTTACGCTGGGAGTTATGATCTAGAATGCTCTGACTAAAAGATTGATGGAAGTGGTTCAATAGTATCAATCTACATGAGAATTAGATAAGTGCTTCAAAGGGAAACATTTGCAGGGACATAGCAATAGAGCAGAGCAGTGGAGAACCAGTTGGATGCCTCTTTAAGTGAATAGCACAGATCAATCTTAAATATCTGTATGATAATAGAAACCCTATAGTGACACCATCTTAACCCCATGCAATAAATCTAGCAGGAGATGCTTTGCATATTTACTTAAAGTAACATATCCCAAAATTCAGTACATATGTAAAAGAGCAAACCAGTCAAAAAACTCTCACCATGCTGTTTTTTAATCTTTCCATTTTACCAACAAATAGACCAATGCAATCTATACAAATGAGTATTGAGAAAATATGATCAAGCACAATGTCTACTACTCACTTATTTGCCCATCAGAAATCATAGTGATGCAACTGGATGAAAGGCTTCTGGGTGTGCTGTATTTTTTGGATGAAATTACCCACACGTGGCTACCTTATGAGATAATACTGATCCAGCTTAATTTTGCTTTAAATTCTAACATCTTCACTGGCACTAAACCAAACACTACCCAGTTCTGAAATTGTACAAAGCGCACTCATTACAAATAAGTTTTTTTTTTATTCTTTTGTAGGATGTGCCCATTCCTAATTGCCCTCAAAATTGAATGGGTTTCAGAGATTCAGTTAAGAGTCAACCACATTGCTGTGGATCTGGAGTCACAGTTCGGCAGATTTCATTGCCTGCAGGGCATTAATGATCCGGGTGGGTTTTTGCAACAATCACTGATATTTGTTAAAGTCACCATCACTGACATAAATGTTATACTCCAGAATGATTAACTGAATTAACTTCCACTGGCTTCTATGGTTGGATAGGAGTCCGTGTCTCAGCGCATTAGTTTGAGTCTCTAGCTGGCTAGGCCAGTGCTGTTATCATTACATGACAATCTCCCCATTACTATGTGTGCATTTCTCCAGGAGAGTAATGAGCCTCTGGAATGTGCTCAAAGATAGATGGTGAGTGCTGACTCTCTGTCTCATTCCAAGAGTCAAAAGAGCTTCTTCCTCTCTGGGGAAGTGATAACATCATATTGAAGCTAAGTGTCTTTATAGATAACACTTGGTCCTTCTGATATGCTGGGCTAGTTTCAATTGTCTGAATGGGGAGGAGGGGTGGGGAAAAAGTTTCAGAGCACATTTCCCCATATTAATGTTTTTTCTCTGATATTCTGCCTTTCCTAGAATATTCCACGGCTGTGGAATGATGGAAGGGTGGCAAGTACTTAGGCACAATGGTTTAGCCATCATTGTGAGGTGCAGTCACAGTGGACCATCTGTTTTTATCCAAACAAGCAAGGTTGTATGTTCATATATTTAGGCGAGATAAAAGCAGCAAATGATGTTCTAGACACCATGTGATTATTCTGGTGGGTGCATGAAAAGATAGAGAGCCCACTGTGCAATGTAGCATGAGGATTCAAAATGCAGGAACATTCAGCTGTCAGTGAGCAGAATAAACAGGGCTTTTCTAAACTAAAGAAAAAAAAAATGGCTCAGTACACATGGAAAGAAGTTTCGAGAAATTAAACTTTAATACAACAATTATCTGTTTCTGCATCATCATGTAATTTTCTTACCAAGCGAGGAATGATTACTGATCAACAGGAAGAGTTGACAATCAAATCAGTTAAGCAATGCAGAATTCCAGGATCAATCAGCTGGTTTGCGATAATGTTTTATGTACATGCAGCCAATAATCCATTGTACTGTATGAGCTTTCAATGGAGGAAGTGCTAATGGCCCATTACTGCTAATCCAGTGAAAAAAAATCATCATCAAAGTGAGATTGATGGATTTCTGGGGATTGAACTGTATTATTGGATATTCTTTGGCAGTGGGTGTGGTTACTGTCAGTGTGATGAATTGGTGTCTGCAACGTTAAGTGAAACTTGTACTGCTCTAACTCGGCAGATCCAGGTAACTATAGTTCCAGGAAATTTTACAGATCAATGTGTTGTTATGGATGCCAGTAAATATCAGGCAATGAATCAATGTATTCAGCTGTGGCACAGTTCACAGTATCTTCCCCTTGAGTCACAACTCTCTGGGTTCAAGTTTCATACTAGGATATGAGCAAAAAAACATTAAGGTTGGCACTTCAGGATACAACTACAAAAGAGTTAAAATGTAGGGATTATAATCTCTGGGATGAAATGTTAACTGTGACCATGTCTATCCTCTCAAGTGGATACAGAAGAAGCCTTGGCACTATTTCAAAGAAGAGCAGAAATACTATCCCTAGTAACCTGGTTAGAGAAAAAAAACTGCAGATGCTGCAATCCAAGGTAGATGAGCAGAAGGCTGGAAGAACACAATAAACCAGGCAACATCAGGCAGTGGAGAAGTTGACATTTCAGGTGTAACCATTCTTCAGGACTGGGGTAGATGCAAGGAGAGCTGCAGATCGTGACAGGGTAGTGAAGTGGGGATAGGTAAAAACAGGTAGAAGTTACAACTTGTTGGTCAGTGGGAGGAATGAATCCAGTTTGGAGCAGTGGAAGGGGCTAGGAAGAGATTCGGGGGAAGGGAAGAGAAGTTATTTGAAATTGGAGAACTCAATGTTGAGTCCTCTGGGCTGCAGACTGCCCAAGTGGAAAGTGTGGTGTTGTTGTATAGTATTTTTAAAAAAAAAACAGTAACAAATTAAAAATACTATACATGAATGCACGAAGCATTAGAAATAAGATGGATGAGCTTGAGGCTCTTTTGGAAATTGGCAGATACAATATTGTGGGGATAACTGAGACGTGGCTTCAAGTGGACAGGGCCTGGGAAATGAATATTCAAGGCTACATGTGCTATCGTAAGGACAGACTGACGGGCAGTGGGGGTGGGATGGCCATGTTGGTAAGGGATGATATTCAGTCCCTTGCACGGGGAGGACCTAGAATCAGGGGATGTAGAGTCAGTGTGGATAGAGCTGAGAAATACTAAGGGTAAAAAGACACTCTTGGAAGTTATCTACAGGTCCCCAAACAGTAGTCTGGATGTCGGGTATAAGTTAAATCAGGAGCTGAAATTGGCCTGTCGCAGAGATGTTACTACAGTTGTTATGGGGGATTTCAACATGCAGGTAGACTGGGAGAATCAGGATGGTATTGGACCTCAAGAAAGAGACTTTGTGGAGTGCCTCAGAGATGGATTCTTAGAACAGCTGGTGCTGGAGCCTACCAGGGAGAAGGCAATTCTGGATCTGGTATTGTGCAATGAACCAGAATTGGTCAGGGACCTCGAAGTGAAGGAGCCATTGGGAAGTAGTGACCATAATACAATAAGCTTCAATCTGCAATTTGAGAGGGAGAGGGTACAATCGGAAGTGACAATATTTCTGTTGAATAAAGGGAACAATGG
>NC_057725.1:27898917-27933473 GCF_004010195.1 Chiloscyllium plagiosum
AAATCGTGGATGCGTTGGTGATTATTTTCCAGAGTTCAATAGATTCGGGATCAGTTCCTGCGGATTGGAGGGTGGCTAATGTTGTACCACTTTTTAAGAAAGGTGGGAGAGAGAAAGCAGGAAATTATAGACTAGTTAGTCTGACCTCAGTGTGGGAATGATGCTGGAGTCTATTATAAAGGATGAAATTAGGACACATCTGGATAGTAGTAACAGGATAGGTCAGAGTCAGCATGGATTTATAAAGAGGAAATCGTGCTTGACTAATCTTCTGGAATTTTTTGAGGATGTAACTCTGAAGATGGATGAGGGAGATCCAGTAGATGTAGTGTACCTGGACTTTCAGAAAGCTTTTGATAAAGTCCCACATAGGAGGTTAGTGAGCAAAATTAGGGCGCATGGTATTGGGGGCAAAGTACTAACTTGGATTGAACGTTGGTTGGCTGATAGGAAACAAAGAGTAATGATAAACGGCTCCATTTCGGAATGGCAGGCAGTGACCAGTGGGGTACCGTAGGGATCAGTACTGCGACCGCAGCTTTTTACAATATATGTTAATGATATAGAAGATGGTATTAGTAATAACATTAGCAATTTGCTGATGATACTAAGCTGGGTGGCAGGGTGAAATGTGATGAGGATGTTAGTAGATTACAGGGTGACCTGGACAAGTCAGATGCATGGCGGATGCAGTTTAATGTGGATAAATGTATGGCTATCCACTTTGGTGGCAAGAACAGGAAGGCATATTACTACATAAATGGAATCAATTTAGGTAAAGGGGCAGTAAAGAGAGATCTGGGTGTTCTTATACACCAGTCAATGAAGGTAAGCATGCAGGTACAACAGGTAGTGAAGAAGGCTAATAGCGTGCTGGCCTTCATAACAAGAGGGATTGAGTATAGAAGCAAAGAGGTTCTTCGGCAGCTGTACAGGGCCCTGGTGAGACCACACCTTGAATACTGTGTGCAGTTCTGGTCTCCAAATTTGAGGAAAGACATTCTGGCTATTGAGGGAGTGCAGCGTAGGTTCACGAGGTCAATTCTTGGAATGGCGGGATTACCTTACACTGAAAGACTGAAGCGACTGGGCTTGTATACCCTTGAGTTTAGAAGACTGAGAGGGGATCTGATTGAGACATAAGATTATTAAAGGATTGGACACTCTGGAGGCAGGAAATATGTTTCCGCTGATGGGCGAGTGCCGAACCAGAGGACACAGCTTAAAAATATGGGGTAGACCATTTAGGACAGAGATGAGGAGAAACTTCTTCACCCAGAGAGTGGTGGCTGTGTGGAATGCTCTGCCCCAGAGGGCAGTGGAGGCCCAGTCTCTGGATTCATTTAAGAAAGAGTTGGATAGAGCTCTCAAGGATTGTGGAATCAAGGGTTATGGAGATAAGGCAGGAACAGGATACTGATTAAGGATGATCAGCCATGATAATATTGAATGGTGATGGAGGATCGAAGGGCAGAATGGCCTACTCCTGCACCTATTGTCTATTGTCTATTGTTCCTCCAATTTGTGGTTTGGTTCGTTGTGGCAATGAAGGAGGCCAAGGATGGTCATGTCGGAAAGGAAGTGGGAAAGGCAATTAAAATGGGCAGTGACTGGGAGGTCTGGTCGGCTCCTGCGGGCCCAGCTGAGATCCTCAGTGAACTATTCTCTAAGTTTACATTTAGTCTCCCTGATGTAGAGAAGACCATATCGGAAGCTCCTGATGCAGTAAACTAGGTTGGAAGAGAGGAAGGTGAACCTCTGTCTCACCTCGTAGGACTGTGTTGGTCCTCTGGATGGAGGTGAAGGGAGTGGCGTACCAGCAGGGTTTGCATCCTTTCTGGTTGCAGGGGAAGGCACCTGGTGGTTCAGGGGGGTTGGTTGGGAGAGTGGCACAAATCAAGGACTGTCAAAGGGAATGGTCTTTGCACAAGGCAGAGAGGGGTGGGGAGGGAAAGATGTTCCTGATGGTAGGGTCTAGTTGAGTTGGCAGGAGTGTTTAAGGATGATACGTTGCATACTGAAACTGGTGGGGTGGTAGATGAGGACAATGGGACTCTGTCTTTATTGCATTTGGGGACGGAATTTAGAGCAGTGGAATGGGGAATGGAGTTGGTGCGGTAGAGGGCTGTCTGGATGACAGAAGGGGGAAAAAGCACATTGTTCAAAATAGGTGGACATCTTGGGATGTTTGAGAGTAGAATGTCTCCTCGTCCGAGCAGATGCAGAGGAATTGGGAGAATGGGATGGAGTTTTTTTTTTAGATTACATACAGTGTGGAAACAGGCCCTTCGGCCCAATAAGTCCACACCGACCCTCCGAAGGCCAACCCACCCAGAACCGTTCCCCTACATTTACCCCTGACTAATGCACCTAACACTACAGGCAATTTAGCATGGCCAATTCATCTAACCTGCACATCTTTGGATTGTGGGAGGAAACCAGAGCACCTGAAGGAAACCCATGCAGACACGGGGAGAATGTGCAAACTTCTCACTGACAGTTGCCCGAGGTGGGAATTGAACCTGGGTCCCTGGCACTGTGAGGCTGCAGTGCAAACCACTGTGCCACCGTTCTTGCAGGATGCTGGCTGGGAGGAGGTGTAATCCAGGCAGTTGGGAAATTCTGTGTGTTTGTAGTAAACGTCCATCTGGAAACTGTCTAAAGACTTCTACCAAGGACCATTCCATTCGACAGCCCTTGGTTTGCACCACTCTCCCCACCAAACCCCCGACCCCAAGGTAGCTTTCCCTGCAAGCAGAAAAGATACAAAACCTGCCAGTACACCACCTCCCTCACCTCCATCCAGGGCCACAAACATTCCTTCTAGGTGAGACAGAGGTTCACCTGCCTCTCTCCTAAACTAGTTTACTGCATTAGGTGCTCCCAATGTGGTCTTCTCTACTTTGGGGAGACCGAATGTAAACCTAGGGAACAGTTCACTGAAAATCTCATCCGAGCCCACAGGGGCCGACGGAAACTCCCAGTCATCATCCATTTTAATTTCCCTAACCACTCCCTTTCCAACATGACCATCCTTGGCCTCGTCCATTGCCACAATGAACCAAACTGCAAATTGGAGGAACAACACATCATCTTCCACCTGGGCAGCCTACAGCCCAGAGGACTTAACATTGAGTTCTCCAATTTCAAATAACCTCCTTCCCCTTCCGACTCCCAGTCCCTCCCCCTCCCTTCCACTCCTCCATGCCACCTACCGGATTCATTCGTCCCATTGACCACCCAGGTCGTACCCTCTACTAGTCTTCACCTTTCCCCCACCACCCTCTTTATCTGCAGCTTCCCCTACACCCACCCCCAGCCCTGAAGAAGGGTAACACCCGACCTCTCCACCTCTGATGCTGCCTGGCTTGCTGTGTTCCTCCTGCTTATCCCTAGTACCCTGGCAAACATTTGCCTCTCAAAAACTCCACAAACAATAGATTATCTGATTATCATCACATGGTTGCTTGTGGCAGCTTGCTGAGACAGATGGTGCAGCTGCATTTCTGTCATTACAACAATGACTATTGTTCGAAAATTATTCCATTGGCTGTAAAATGCTTTGAGATGTCCTGTGGTTGTGAAATTCAAATACAGGTCTAATGCACTTTTTAAATGTTTTAAAACCTTATAACAAAATTATGACTGCTTCTGCATAATATCAGCTCAGTATTACACTCTGATTGATGGATACCAGACTTTACCGAGATAATATTTCCATACTCTGTGATAAATTGAGTTAACAGAATTAAAGCTTTATCTTTGACTCACATTCACATTCTACAATGCTCCATCTGCATAGGATCTTGGAACATAACTGCATCTATAGCTGGACAGTCAGGGTTATAGTTGTACAGTTTATGTCTGATTGAGCAGAGGATTAGACTATGAAGTCAATGAATCAAAATTCAATACGCACTATGGCAGCTTTACAAATAGCTGGAAATAAAAAAAAACTCATATCAATACTGGCAATGGAACTGCCAGATTGTCATAAATGCCAAATGAGATCACTGCTGCCCTTTCCTTCTGGTTTATAGAGGTCATGGATTTGGACAGTTCTATCAAATTGCTGCAATGTATCTTGTAGATGGTACATGCTGGGCTGAATCTTACCAAAAATCAGCTAAATATCAATTTAAGGGAGTTGAAGAGTTTATCTCACGAGCTTTAATAGGTTATCTCACACAATTTTACCCTGCTCTCATCATTATGCATCCACCATGCCTCTATCATGCTGCTCTTGCATTATCTTTTTTTGTCTATAAGGACAAGGGTAGCAGATACCCAGGAACGTCACCTGCAAGTCCTGCTCCAAGCTAATCATCCTGACTTGGAAATTATTGTTCCTTCACTGTCACTGGATCAAAGTCCCGGAATTCCCTCCCTAATGGTATTGTGGGTCAACTACAGCAAATAGACTGCAGCAGTTTAAGAAAGCAGCATTACCTTCTCAAGAGCAACTAGGGACAGACAATAAATTCTTGCCCAGCCAGTGATGCCCATGTCCCATGAGTGAGTAATAAAATCTTCCACTCATCAATGGTGGAAATACTGACTACGGACGGAACCTTCAAGGATTCCTGTCACATTCACCATATTTAACTCCAGGTGAGCACCAGGTCAATGGTGGCCCGTCATGAAATGTCATTCATAGTTGCAATGTGGGTAAGAAATGCACCAGAGATGGCTGACAGTGGGAGGCTTGCATTCCAGTTTGCTGACAAGGACTTGGAGATGGACAGTGTGCTGGAAAAGAGGGTTGCCTTCTTTCCTCAGGATCCTCAGAGGAGAGCATGGCACCAGACCTGAGGCTGCCACTCAACTCAGCACAGTTCCATGAGCCAGAGGAATGCCCTGCAAGACAGGAAGAAGATTAATGGCCTTCTGTGCCCCACCAGGGTAGGCGCCACCATTTTTTCTTTGCTACCTCAAACCTGCTCCAACTCTGTGTGTACAAAATCTCATCGTCTACATACTACACCTTCCGTCACTCACTCCCACTGAAATAGATTACTAACTCTGCAGACCCACTGCACTATCTACTCACTCACGTGGGACACTTCACCACCTTTCCTCAACTGCATCAGCTGTTGCTGCTACTTCTGTTTCATTCAATCCCTCCATTTGTCTCTTTGTAGGAGAAAACATTTCACAAGACAGGTGGCAGGTGCCTGACATTCAGCTCCATGCTTCCTTGGAGGAAGCAATCCTTGTCCAATCAGAAGATGACCTTGTCTGCTCTTGTGGTGATGCTGAGATGTGCATGTCCCAACAATTGAATAAGCTTCATTGTCAAGTGCGGCATTGCTCTGTCATTACCAGCGCTGTGAATGTATTCTTTACATTCCCAAACTTCTGCCTTATTCTGTAACTCATCTGAACTCTTAGCTCCTGCAGAAACCACTGACATCTGCACAGTCACCACCAAAAAGAGAGCGGTCCTTCAAGAGATCATCTCTGCCAACTCCGAGGAAGAAGCCACAGAACCCTCAGAGAAAACACCAGCAAGGCCGCCTCCTGCACCCTCCACCAGCCCAGATACCGACACATAGCTAGAACTGAGTGAGGAGCATATCACTGCCACATCTCTGTAGTTGGTCTCTGGCACTCAGAGGACAACCGCTTGCCAGTTATCTGCTCAGCCCTAGTCTGGAGCAGATCCCATGGTGGTGGCCATCAACACTTTCATTCAAACACACAATCAGACTTGGGGCAAGTAGGCAGGTTTGTCAGAGGCATTGGGCAAATCGATTGAAGGTTGGAGGAGTCCACCAATGGAATCTGTACCATGCTCTCTCCAGCCTGTGAGCATTTGGTTGCTTGCATCGACAGGCTGATGACTGCCATGGAGAATCAGGTTAAGTACACTCTGTGTCTCTTGGTTATGTGCACAGACCTGTACCCCCTTGCTCCAGATGGCACTGGGATGAGGGACATTGACCTCACTCCAGGTGCCTCTTCCTCTCGAAGAGACAAGTACCTAGCCAGAGGGGGAACCACATACACATCTACTCAGCCCTTCCAACTCCAGCCTGCCTGCAATCCCCAATCCGGTGGGAGATGGAGCCGAGAAGGCTGATCCTGCATTTAGGATGCATACTATCGGTATGTCTGGCTCTTCTAGTCCACAAGTGTCTCTGGGGTCACGTGGCCAAAACCCAAGACCAACAATGTTGGCTCCATTGTAAGACCAGTGTCCTGCATCCCAGTGGTGCATCTGGGACTGCACCTGGACATGGTAGGAAGAAAAGGAAACTAAAGCCTCCTAAGGGCACATAGGTTGCTGGGTAACACTTCACTGCAAATATTTTATCACATAATCATAGAGTCTTGGAGTCGTACAGCACATTGGTGAATATATATTTACATTTCATCAACATCTATGCATGTAAGTGTCATTTTATCTGCAAATGCAGGAATGAATGTAATGAGGTTAGTCACCCTCAGCATCACACAATGTTCTAACCCCAACTGAATAATAGCTATCCATTTCATAGCACCCATGCTAGCATGGAACTTTGTCAAGACTGAACGAGGGAACATTGGATGTTGCGATGGTTTCTATCAGTTTGTAACAACATGAAATACAAAGATAGATCAAATCATAAAGCTGCACTTACAGCTTTACCCTTTGCAACATCAAAACATTTACACTCAGTGAAACATGATTTCATGCAACTCAACTCCATTGAACAAAGTTTACAAAGAAATCCTGCCTGTATTGCTTTGGTTGATGCTGCAGTGCTGTCAGATACTGACGGTGCTATTCAGTCTGAAAATCTTCCCCAAAACTCTTACTCTGTAAAATGCATTGGCTCTCATGAATCTTCATCATCCATCCCATGGTCTCAGTGTGTTATCTAGAGCAGAAAATCCAATGGTTAAGTGGCATCCTCTGTATGAATGGTGCTGGAATAAACCTCCAGACATGATTTATCTGGAGGAGATATCTTATGGCCCTCCTTGGACCCAATGGAAGTAGATTTCCAGTGTGTTAGCAAAACCATGACATGGTGATCTTATTGCCTGCCTCTGAGCAGAGTACAGTGTCTTTAAGACTAGCAACTGTGGCTCTCCTAAATCTTGACCATATCATGAAGCACCTCTGGTTGGAAACGTGACATTATAGGTTACACATCTGCTGGAAGTTGATGTTCATTCTGGGCTTCCAGACAAACATGTTTCTCATCCACTTGCGTAGTGGAATCAACCACAGCTTCTGCACCTGGATTCAATGGGGACAATATTAATGGGAAATATCAAAATAAGGTAGCTGCTCAGTAACATAATCATTCAGCAGTCTCAGTACACACAACACATTTGAATGACATTCTCAAAACATTGGGTCATGGAGATGATCAACAAGGAGGCTAATGGGATGCCTCTACATGAAGCTGGCACATTGTTGACTTGATTCAGACACATACTGATCAAGGCTTTTGAAGCAAATGCAGTACATGCAGCAGCAATAATGGAAACATCTCAACCTACATCCTCAACTCCCAAAGTACCCAAAGAAAGGCATCATTGCAAATTGGATAATGGTGAGGACATTTCATAGTTCAAGGTGTGAAGTTTTGAACCTTGTAAAAACTTGGAGGTTAATTATCTGACTTTTGCAACTAAGGTGAATCTTCCAGTTGTATGAATTTGTTCATGTTTCGCAGCCATTAGTAGCCTTAATTTGTAATAACTAATGATCTGGTCAAGGTTGCTTATGGCCAGGAATTTTAGTCAACACAGTAGGTCAATGCATGTGGCCCCAGTGTAGAATTATGTATTTTCAACTATACTGTGTGAGTTTTCATTTAATGCTATGACTCTTTGAAGGGCCTCACATTGCAAGAAAGTACAGCTCGCTCCCTCAGATAAAAAACAATGTACTGCGCCCATTCCAGGTGTGTTGCCCTTTCAATTGTTCACGTGAGATTTGGATGACGAGGGAAGGCAACACTGGTGTGTTGTGCTCATGGAATGAGACATGGACTTAGCCTCTTGATCCATATGGGCTCCTTGTACCTCATGGTCCTCTACCACCTGTCCTGTCTGTTAACCCCATCAGCTTTGAACTTCTCCATGTTCCCACCTGATTCTTTTATTTAACTGCCCAACTCCCTACTCTAACACCTGAGTTGTAAGCACACAGTTTAGATATGACTATCATATTTATGCACACCTCGCCCCACTCTTACAGAAGCCAGGATGGAGGTGACCATCCATGACACCACAGTACTTCTTGGCTTCCTATACTTTATTCTTTCCCATCCTCATATGTTGAGTGGCCTCCACTTCACAACTATCTACTTTTTTGCTTCCCAATATGTTGGCTCCAATAACTACAACTGACTTCCCCAGCAAACTTACCACAATATTGACCCCTGATAACTCTACTTGAAACTCAGTAACTAAATGTCTTGGACTGACCAACCGCCTGCCCAATTGGGAAAGAGAGCCCTGACTAATGAGTGACCGGACTCCTCACTGATCTGTATGCAGCTTCCCGACTGACTTACCCTAATCCCCAGACTGGTTATACTGGACCTGCAGGACAGATCGTAGCTAACTCTCCAGACTGTAGTGGTACAAATACACTGACCCTGAATGACCCAAACAGCCAATCAACTGTTGCAAAGCCCTTGGACTGAGATCAGACAAAACCCTTAAATGGCTTTAGGTGGGGTCCCTTGACGAATAATAGTCCACCTTGACTTGACTGATGACTCGGAGAAAGTGAGGACTGCAAATGCTGGAGATCAGAGCTGAAAAATGTGTTGCTGGACTGATGACTACTCCATTTAGACTTTGAGACATATGTTTCTGGCACACGTCATGGGTGTGAGGTTGATCTAGCAGAGTGCCATACGGCAACATGTCCACCCTTGACTGATCGCTGCTAATATCGATGACAAGCTGCCTGGCTCTGTGTCTGACTTAAAAAGCATGTCATGAAAGAACGATTGTCAGCTGACAAGTTCTGAATGAGACAGTGAAACGCAAAAAACACAGCAAGGCAAGGCATGGCAAAGATGCTGTGAGCATCCAAGTTTTGCGCTAAGACAATCTCTAATGAAAATCTCTGAAATGCACCCAGTTTCAATATATGTGATGAGTGCACAAAGTGATTTGATAGCAGCATTACAGTGTAAGGTGTCAGTGAGCTTCAAGGTATTATATTGAAGAAAATAACTGTATTCTCATCCCGAGATCAGCCATGATGATGTGGTGAGGCTGGTGCATGTCTAATACCAACCTCCACGGACCGGTCAGCAGAAGATCACAGCCTATAGCATGTAGCCTGAGATGTTGCTGAATTCTGGCCAAGGTGGATGCCTGGAAGAGCAAGCGGTGAGCTGGATTCCACAGGTACACACTCTGACTTTCATACTGAGAACTGTCACAGTCCAGTTTGTCTCATCCATGTGGGAGTAAAGCAAACTACATATAAATGAGGTGAGAATAGATAATAATGAGATGTAAATACATGCTAATGAGCCTGTCACTGCTCACAGATGAGATTCCTGTTTTGGGTTCAAACCTTGGGTGTACAGTTAGACATTATTTTTCTCACCATCAAGAATCTAATTCATACAATTCCATTTTCCCATCAATTCATTATTGCCCATGTCATTCAAGGACTGGGAAAATTCCACCTACTATCATGAGTGCTATATTGTGTTTCATGTATAAGATGTATTACAGTAACCAGTCAAGGTTTCCATTGACAATATCTCTGAAATATGCAACTTCTACCGTCTAGAAGGACAAGAGCAGCAAATGCATGGAAACATTGTGACCAGTAAGTTCCTCTACAAACCATACACCATTCTGACTTGTCAAAACCTGGACTAACCTCAACAACAGCGCTGCAAGTGTATTTACACCATCTGGATTTGAATGGTCAAGAGACAGCTCAACATGCCCAAGGCTAATTAGGTAGATGCAACAGATGCTGTCTTACCAGTAATACTCACATCCCATGAACATATATCAATAAACATTCCCATACAATGTGACCTACTGTGTGACTGCAGCCAGATGGTAATCAACTCTTAACTCCTCTAAAATGGCCATGCAAGCTATTCTGTTGTGTCAATGGAGTTGGATAGTAGATACCAGAATTGTGAGTAATGGAAACACCCAAAAAGTTAACATATACTACAAAAAAATTACAATTATTTTGCGGTACAGAAATATCATTTTGTTCAAGCTTCAGTATCACCACGAAAGGTGACTGCTGCTAGCAATCACACCTCTTGGTTCAGAAAGCAATCACTTCAAGACATGAGGATAAAGTGCAGGAATCCAAATTAATACATCCAGTATAGCACTAAAGGAGCCTGCACTGTTGGGCATGTTTCTCTCAGATTAGATGTTATACTGTAGTCCAGACTAGTCTCTAGGATAAAAGTAAACTACTTAATTACTGACATTTAAAAATTCACCCTCTTCTGTCACAGGACTTCTTTATTTCTGAAAATCAATTAACTTCTCAATTTAAGTTGCAATTCTCTTTCATACTGTAAATGGAAATAGTTTGAGCTTTGGTTTGTCTCATAACTAAGCACGCAAAGATAGCTTGAAGTCCCCACAGTGTGCAACATCCTATCAGTCCAACTCCAGAGAGATGAATTCACAATCAAGGCCAATCTCTCAGTGTACTGCAGAGGGAACCCTGCACTGTCAAGGATACTGTATTTGAATGAGATTTTAAACCAAGGCTCCATCTAGACTCCCAGATAACACAATAGGTTGCGTAGCATCACTTAAACAAGAGCAGGCGAGTATTCGCTGGTGTCCTGGACAATATTTATTATTGAACCCACATGTCATTCAACTCACTACTGCAATAAACTCATAACTACCTTCCAGAGCACAAGCGTGCTGCTACATTTGTCAAAATTACAACAACCAATAAATCACAAATGCACTTAATTCACCTTAAAGTGTTTTGGGCTATATTGAAGTCCGGGGACTCAGCACCATTCTTACATAGGAGAAAGTGAGGTCTGCAGATGCTAGAGATCAGAGTCGAGCTCAGCACCGTCCTCATGACCTGTCCCACCTGTCAATGTTCCTTCCCACCTGACTGCTCCACCTCCTCTCTGACCTATCACCTTTACCCCCACCTCCAGCCACCTATTGTACTCTTAGCAACCTTCTCCCCAGCCCCAAAGGCTCCAACCCCCTCCCATTTATCTCTCCACCCCAAGGCTCCCAGCCTCATTCCTGATGAAGAGCTTCAGCCCGAAACGTAGATTCGCCTGCTCCTCAGATGCTGCCTGACCTGCTGTGCTTTTCCAGCAACACACTCTCGACACCATTCTTACATAGACCCTATCCTGCTCATGAATTGAACATTTTGATTCTCGCAAGGACTGTTGTGCTGTTTTTGTCTTTGAATTGCAAAGTTTCAAGCAGAAATGAGTTCTGCTTAATTCACTAATTTATTTCACTATTAATTTTAAGTGCAAAGGTAAATCTCCAAACAGGACCTTTTAAGAGATTGCAGTGAGCATCTTGTTTTCAACTGAGTTAAATCACTATCAATTTCATTCCTCCATCTATTAGATCTCCATCCATCACACTCCTGGGAACCAACAATCAAGCAAATAAGGGAATATCCAACGTTATTCTTCATAATTTACATTAAAGGATGCAAAACTTATACATGGGTTAAAACTTAATGGGTGGACCCAATAACAGAAGATGGTGAATGAGCACACCATTTTATCGCACAGGATTATATGTATACTAAACAGCAGCATTAGCATGTCACAGATAGAGCTAAGCAATCCTACATAAAATATAGATCAGATCAAAGGCCTATAGATCTCCCACTCCCAATCAAAAATGGTGGTGCCCATTTAATAAACCAATCAACCAGAGGAAGGGGTTGCTCTACAAATAAGCTCATCCATAAAGAAGGGAGTGGGGGGGGGGAATCGAAGAACATCATGCAGAAGACAAAGATGAAGAATTTGCAAACATTTTTGAGTCAAGATTAATCTTGGCGCCCTTCTAAAGTCCCCAGTATCATGTAAGTCAGTCTTAAGCCAATCTGATTCACTCCACATGATATCAAGAAATGGGTGAAATAATTAAATATAGAAAAGGGTATGGGTCCTGAAAACATCTCACCTGGAGTGTCAAAGACCTACTTAAGAACTAGCTGTGACTTTAAATGAGATGGTTGAGGACAGCCATTGTCACTATTTGACAATGTAAAAGTGTCTGGGTATGTACCATCCACAAAAAGCAGGACAAATACAATCTGAACAATAACTATCACATCATTCTAATCTCAACTATTAGCAAAATGATGAAGGTGTCAGTTACAGTGCTATCAAATAGTATTTGCTCAGCAACAACCTAGTCAAACTCTCCTTACAATAATATCCTTCAATATCAAGAATCAACCCAGTGAATCTTTGCTGGACTGCCTTCAATGCCAGTAATTCTTTAGATAAAGGGATCAAAACTGCTTGCAGTATTCCAAGGACGATCAAACTAGTACCTTGTATAGTTTTAGCAAGACCTACCTATCCTTTTCCTCCACTCCCTTTGAAATAAAGGCCAACATTTGATTTGCCTTCCCAACTAATTGCTGAATTTGAATGCTAGCTTTTTGCGATTCTTGCATAATAACCACAAACCTTTCAGTGGTGCAGCTTTCTGAACTCTTTCCCATTTCAGTGATACACAGTTTTTCTTTCTGCCCGCCAAAAGTCCATAAGCTCACTTTTCCCACATGCTACTCAATCCGTGAAGTTTTTGTACACTCACTCAATATGTCTATACCTCACTGCAGGCTCTTGTGTCATCCTAACCACTTTTCTTCCCATTTGTTTTTGTGTCATCTACAAACTCACATTCATTTCCCTCTTCCAAATCATGAATATATATTGTAAATAATTGTAGTTCCATCACTGATTCCTGTGTGGCATCCCCCGAGTTATTTAATA
This sequence comes from Chiloscyllium plagiosum, assembly GCF_004010195.1. Lineage (NCBI taxonomy): Eukaryota > Metazoa > Chordata > Chondrichthyes > Orectolobiformes > Hemiscylliidae > Chiloscyllium > Chiloscyllium plagiosum. The sequence goes on from NC_057725.1 coordinate 27,911,883, forward strand.
TGCCTCCTTTATTCTAACTCTGTCTTTAATTAGTTAGCCAATCCTCTATCCATGTTAACTTACTACCCAGCTAACAGCACAACCTTTTATCTTATGGGAACCCCTCTGTACCATGCCTTACTGAAATCCACATATGTTATATTGACTGGTTCCGCATTATTTAACCTGCATGCTTATTGTCTCTGTCCCTTTTCAGTAAGGTGTTACATTGGCAGTTTTTCCATCCTCTGAGACTTTTCCCAAATCTAAGGATTCTTGGATAATTATTCCCAGTACATCCACTGTCATTGTGGTTACTTCTTTTAAAATTGTAGTATGCACCCCATCAGGCCTAGGGAAATTATCAGCCGTTAGCATCGGTAGTTTCCCAAGAATTTATTTTCTGCTTCCAGAACCTCAATTAATGAAGATATATTAAAAATGCTTTTTGAGTTATTTCCACATCCTTAAAGAAAGTTTCAGTTGTGGTATAACTTTTATGTCTGGTGATGGGCTTTTTTTTAAGCCATAACTCTGATCACCACATACAATGCACAATTACCTGGAAATTGTTCTTGTAACTGTTCCATTTCTTTAACCTCACTTGGAGGTTAATATAGGCAAAGCTATATTCGTGCCACTCAAATCATTACCTATAAGCCAATTTCATTCACGGGTAAATTCTGAACAATTCCTGCTACCACTGTCCTGGACATCAAGTCACACTGTAAGTTTACTTTGTACAGTAGAACCTGGGTACCCTCTTTACTTATCCTTTAATACTTTGGTTTTCAGTGCGGTCTTTGCAGGAAAAACTATGTCCTTCTTCAGTTTGAGTAGGTTGTCCCTCATGTGATGATAGATTTAGCAGTCTCATTTGAAGAAAAAGGGATTACATTTCCTTTTGAGAACAACTCTTTATATCTGTCAGCTAGTTTATTCACCTCTCCTGCACTCTCAGAAATGTTTACCTCTATTCTCCTGGTTGGAATTAAAGTAAAATTTGATCCATGTTGCTTTCCTCATGAGTTTCTTTTGCAGACACATTCTTACCCACTTCAATAAGTCCCAGCAACGTAGCAACTTCCAGTACTCAAGTTTCACCTCCACTCTCTGAATCTTTACTTCTAGTACTTCGAGTCTTGGGACGTTCCAATTATCTATTCTTTAGCTTGGTTACTTCTCTTCCTTATACTATCCTATCTTCTATCCCTTGAGTTTATGAGGGTGATGACAAGTGGGTTATAGATCAGCTTATAATCATCAGCCATTTCTGCTGCCTATGTAGCAGTTGTTACTCTATGGAATTCAATACACATTCTAATTAGAAAAGGTAATGAGCTTTTAAATTCTTCTGAGAGAATAATTTCTCAGAGCTTCATATGTGGTATTTATTCCCAGTGCCTGTTTCCACCAGTCAAAATTACTTTGCTTTATCCTTTCAATGTAGACTTAGCCCAGTGGTTTCCTTAAATTTCAAAACTTTAGCCTAATTATTCAGAAATTAACACACTTAAACACAAAATAGCCATTTTTAATAGCCACTGATAGTGTTGCATATATTTCATGTACTTTCCTTGTCATGGACAGTTTCTTGTTTTCCTTGACCCACTTTGCAACTTTCTTCAATGGCATAAAGAATGCCTTCACATATTTTTCCTAAAATTTTGGGTGAGGCCTGTACAACTTTAGTATCTCCTTACAGAAAGTGTTTTCCTTATCAGAGCCTTTCTTGACATCTAAAGTATCCTTTCTTTCAACTGAATAATTTCCTATCTCAGTCCTCATTTTTCCTTTCTTTATCCTTCCCTTTCAGCTGAATCTCTAGTATCAGTCTCCTAACCATGCCTTTTCCCCTCTCTGAAATGCTCATTCTTTTTCTTTCTCATTTCCTCAAGCTTAAATGATTTCATCTCCATCTTTTTTATTTACTTTATTTTTCTATATCAAACTGCATCAATTCTTTATCAAGCATGAGCTGTTTTAATGGTAATTAAATTATCACTAGCTCAAGTGACTCAACACTTGGTATACCTGCACCCCCTTGCATTTCCCCCATTGCCTGATACTTTGCCAATATTTCAATTACCTCTGCCTTCTTGGTTCTGGCAGGCAATTCCATCTCTAATTCATTTGCCAATACTTGTTGGCTTGGCTTTTGTAAAATCTTGTAAATCCATCAGGCATGCTTTTTCTAACTGATTTTAGCTGCTCCCAATGCCATCTCATTTTATAGTGCAACAAATCTGGCATCTGTCCTTTTACCCTTTACCAAATCATCTTACTTTTGGTTCAATCATGTCTTGCCCACATTCAAATATCCCATTCCATTGCCACAACTCAAATGGAAACAGTGCATCAATAAATAAGTCCTACTAATCTGCAAGCCATCACAAATGTGTAACTACCCAGTTAAACCACCAAGATGATCAGTTTTCAGGACAAAAACAATTTACACCAGCTTTAGTCATCAACAGGAAAGTATTTATTGTAAACAAATTTATTCTTTAGCAAATGGCAAACAAAAACATGACCCATTACAATCTTGGAACTTAAGCTATACCCCTTTAAAACTCCAAACACACACATATTCATTCAAACCTAAGACAGATGTTTTAATATAAATAACTTGGGTGAAAAAATGTAGACAGAAACAAATTCCATAGTTCAAGAATTCAGACCACAAGAATGAGATGAATTGCTACTCACAGCTCTTTTCATTTTTTTTTTAGCGAATGTGACTTGTTGTTGGCAGAGCAATGATTGATCTTTGATTCACTGGCTAATTGACTGGACCTAGGTCAGTTCTTGCATGAGACTTTTTTTTACCCTAGAGTCTTCAAGCTTTGTCTTCTTTACTCAGATAAAGAGGGAGTGAGGGAGAGATGGTAAGGAATGTTTGCTGTTTGCAGGCTTCTGGATGTCCCTAGGTAGACTGCATTCGCAGGTCTGTAAAAAAACTGCTGTGGAACCAATCTGAAGACTGCTGTTAGGCAGTTTTTCCTTAAATGAAAAACTCTTGGAGCCACTCTGTTTCATAAAGTATCCATCCCATTGCTCCAGGATGTAACAGAATTGTGTGCAGCAAATGTGTATATCATACATGATCTTCAAATTGTAAAAACTCTCCTGGTGCTTTTAGCCAATGAGCAGATCAGGTAGGTTTTATTGAGTGTTTGAAAAGAGAAAACAGAGGGAGAAAGGTGGAGAGGTTTGGCAAAGGAATTCCAAGGTTTAGAACAGCTGAAATGACCATCCCCAAGTGTACAACAAAGCAAATTAAAAAGGCCAGGATTTACAAGTACAAATATTGTGGCTGATGTAGGGCTGAAGGAGGTTACAGAGATATGGAGCAGCAATGCACATGTGAGTTAAAGACAAAGAGGAGAACTTTAACATCCAGATGCTGCTTATTCAGAAGCCAAATTCTGCCAGTGACCACAGGGAAGATGGATGAATTGAACTTATGTTAATGCTGGCATGAGCAGCAATGTTTCGAATGAGTTTACATTTATGCAGTGTTAAAATAGGAGGCCAGGAAGGAGTTGCTTTGAAAAGTCAAAACAAAGTCATGAATGAAACATCAGATAGAGTGTCATACAGCGTGGAAACAGACCCTTCGGTTCAAATAGTCCACTGTGACCATGTTCCCAAACTAAACTAGTCCAACACTCTAGTCCAACACCAGCACCTCCAAGTCATAAACTAGTCTCAACTGCCTGCATTTAGCCCTTATCCCTCCAAACCTCTCCTATTCGTGTACTCATCTGAATGTCTTGTAACTGTACCTGCATCCAGCACTTCCTCTGGCAGTTCATCCCACACACGAACCACCCTCTGTGTATAAACATTGCCCCTCATGTCCTTTTCAAAACATTTTCCTTTCACTTTGTTCCTTAGTTGAATCAAGGCCGGGGTGGAATCTGACAATATTACTGAAGTGGAAGTAAGCAGCCCTCACTTCGTAATGGTTGGATATGTGTGTGTGTGTTCAGAAACTCACCTCAAGGTAAATATTGAATTTTGAAAAGAGTTTGGTTTGGTCTCACTCAGTTGCCAGGGAGAGGAATGGAATCAGTGACAGGGGGTGAAGACAATGCCTTCTGTGTCTCAGAGAAAGGGCTTGTATTTGTATTATGACTTTCACAATTGTAGAACAGTCCAAATGAAATAGTGAAGTGCAGTTGCTATTGTAGTGCAGGAAACAGCCAGTCTGAAAATGCAGCAAGCTTCCACACACAAAAATTAGATCATGTGTAGAAAATGTGTTTTAATCAATTTGGTTGAGGGTTAAATAATGGTCTGGACTCGAGAGAAAACTCCTCTGGCCTTCTTCAAAATGGTGATCATGAAATCTTATTCATTCATGTTAGACAGTTGGTGAAGCCTCAACATAAGAGATCCTGACATACAGCAGGAAAGTAAACGAAATGCTACAATACCAAACAATAAGTAAATTAGAATTCCCATTCAGGATCAAAGCCAAAATGCTTCATGAAAATAGAGTTTCTGTTAATAAATTTATTGCTGCATGGTGAGGCAGTAACTCCACTAAACAGTTGAAAGCAATGGATATTAAGCAGGTACACTTGCAGTATTTCACATTCTCCCACAGAAAGGGAGCGGCAAAATACACTGCAAAGCTGTAAATTGAAATGATGTGGCAAAAAACAATGATCATTGAAAATTATTTAAATTGTGCTCTGAATACCTGTTGCAATAATTATAACATAAAATCTAATCAAGAAAAATACTATTGCTACCTGTTTCCGTTCTTGCTCACCTATGACTGCTGATCTTGCTAATATGCATTTCCTACAAGACCTCAAATTTTAAAATGATAATCTTCATGTTTTGAATCCCTTCATAGCCTCACATTTCCCTTTAGAAAGATCAGTAAACCAATCAGCACCTCAGCTTGTTCCACCACCATTCAATAATGGTAAGGTCCTAGGGAGTATTGCTGAACAAAGAGACATTGGAGTGCAGGCTCATAGTTCCTTGAAAGTAGTCACAGGTAGATAGGGTATTGAAGAAGGTATTTGGTATACTTTCCTTTATTAGTCAGAGCAATGAGTAGAGGGGTTGGAAGGTCACATTGCAGCTGTACAAGACATTGGTTAGGCCACTTTAGGAATATTACATGCAATTCTGGTCTCCTTCCTAACAGAAGGATGTTGTGAAACTTGAAAGGGTTCAGAAAAGATTTACAAGGATGTTGCCAGGGTTGGAGGATTTGGGCTACAGGGAGAGGTTGAATAGATTGGGGCTGTTTTCCCTGGAGCGTCGTAGGCCGAGAGGTGACTTGTAGAGGTTTATAAAATCATGAGGCACATAGATAGGATAAATAGGCAAGGTCTTTTCCCTTGGGGGAGGGGGGGAGAGTTGGGGGGGAGTCCAGAACTAGATGACATAGGCTTAGGGTGAGAGGGGAAAAATTTAAAAGGGACATAAGGGCCAACTTTTTCACACAGAGAGTGATGCATGTGTGGAATAGGCTACCAGGGGAAGTGGTGGAGGCTGGTAAAATTACAACATTTAAAAGACATCTAGATGGGTATATGAATTAGAAGGGTTTGGAGGGATATGGGCCAAATGTTAGCAAATGGGATTAGATTACATTAAGATACCTGGTCGGCATGGAGGAGTTGGACCAAAGGGTCTGTTTCCATGCTATACATCTCTATGACTCTAATTAGATCATGGTCAATCCATTTTTAACTCCACCAAGAATTTTAGTTCTGTAACTCTTAACATGCTTTCCCAACAAAAAGATATCACTCGAAGCTTTGAAATTTTCAATGGCATCAAATGCCAGCCTTTACTACTTTCTGAGAGAGAGTTTTCCAAATTACCCCTACTCTATTTTTGAAACATTTCACAGCTTTATAACCCTTCTCATCATACCCCTCAAACTTTCTGTTCCACTGAACCTTGTATGTCATGTTTAGCTTCAACCCACTACTGATGCCAAGCCTTGAACTAGCTTGAACATGTTGGAATCCTCAAAACCTCCATCGTTTTTTATTTCTTCAATTTTTTTTTAAAACCCAGTTCTTTTGGGAACTTCCTTCTAATGTTGCTTCCATGACTCATTTTTCTGGGAAAATGTTGGGCTGATTCTCTATGTGAATGGTACCACACAATTTAAGTTCATTGTTATTAGGCGGGGGGAGAACGTGGGGATGCTGGGTTAGGTTCAGAGGGGCAGGCAGGGCAAGTCTGGTCTGGCAGTCATAAGGGGGGTCAGTTTGGATCTAGCAGGGGATAAGAGGGATTGGGTGCAAAGCAAGCGAAGGAGGCAATTGGGGAAGAGATGTTAGTGTTAGTCCTGTGGCAGGGGAAGGGGGATCCACAGGGATGTGTTGTTACATCAGGGTCTGGGATTGTAAGGGATCTGGGGAAGATGTAGTTGGGGCTATGTGAGGTACATATTGAGTCTGTGTAATGGTTGCTCAGGAGTTGCCTATGTATTCAATAGCCTACCCTTTCCTATAAAGCTATTGTTCTTAATTTCAACTGAACCCTCCACATTTTCCAATTTAAATAGAGACTTACAGATGATTCCAGGTGTTGAGGAATTACTCTGCAGAATCTTTTCTGGCATTCCGGGCACAGTGGTTAACGCTGCTGCCTCACAGCGCTTGAGACCCGGGTTCAATTCCTGCCTCAAGCGACTGACTGTGTGGAGTTTGCACGTTCTCCCAGTGTCTGTGTGGGTTTCCTCTGGGTGCTCCAGTTTCCTCCCACAGTTCCAAAGATGTGCAGGTCAGGTGAATTGGCTATGCTAAATTGTCCGTAGTGTTAGGTAAGGGGTAAATGTAGGGGTATGGATGGTTTGCACTTCGGCGGGTCGATATGGACTTGTTGGGCCGAAGGGCCTGTTTCCAAACTGTAAAGTAATCTAATCTAATTCCTTTCAGAGTCTGCTGTGATGGGGTTTCCCCAGAGATCCCATGTGTAGCTCAAATATATACTGGAATAACGACTGTCTGCTCATCAGAAAATTCAATCTCCAAGCAAAACTGTGGAAGTCTTCTGCAGGATAGCCTGAATCCACAGCCGTTGTGGGCAATCCCTCCTACAACTCCCTTTTCTCCAGACTGCTGCCAGATGCATCATTCCATTGCTGAGCTTTGGCTTTATGAGGGTCTGCCTGCTGAGTGGAAAATTCCAGATGGCATCTAGTCAGTGCCTTCAGCAGGCACTTCAATTGAACCAATTGGATATTTTGCTCTGGCAGTTGGGTAGCCATCTCCAAACCCCACCCAAAAGTAGACTCTATGAAAATGTGCCAGGTAGGGAAAGGCAAGTCAATAGCCGCAATTGTCACACATCTGTGACCAAGCCTACCTCCACAGCACATGGAATTAAAAGGTCATCTAAACTCCAAGATTAGATAACGTGACTGAGAAGAAGGGTGATGGATTGACTACTTTGATACTCAATTCAATAATTGAACCCCGCACCTAGACCACTCACTCACCCTGGTTTGGATCCTATTGCGACAATTAACTGTTCAAAATACTGTTAGTCCTTGCATTGGTAATCGAACAAAGTTCTTCAAAAAAAAGGAAAGGGAAATGAACACCCAATCATAGAAAGTCATTATGCAAGCTCCTCCTCAAATCACCTTTTTAAAAATTGGTTTTGGATGTTACGCTACAAGTTTGCTAACTTGGTTGGCCGAATTCCTGGTGATTTCATTACATGAATTCCCTTTCAATGGATTTCATTACGCCTTCTGTATTTCCATTTTCACAGACCCCTGCCTTCCCACAGCCAGTTGCAAACAACAATTTCTTTGTGATTGATTAGATGATTATTGACTGGCAATTAAATAGAATTTTCTTTTCTACCTGCAATACTTTAATATCATAGAGTCATAGAGGTTTGCAGCATTGAAACAGACCTTTTAAACAAACCTGACCATGCCATCTAGTTTTCATAATTAATCTAGTCCCATTTGCCTACATTTGGCCCATATCCATCCATACCTATGTACCTGTCCAATTGTTTCATAAATGACAAAATTGTACACACCTCCATCATTACCTCTGGTAGCCTGTTCCAGACACTCACCACCCTCTGTGTAGAAATTTGTCTTAAAACGTGTGCCCTCTAGTTTTAGATCCCGTACCATGGGAAAAAGCTGCTGGGAACCTTATCTATGTCTCTCATGATTTCATAGAACTCTATAATGTTAATCCTCAGTCTCCTACATTCCAGGGAAAATAGTCCCAGCCTATCTAGCCTCTCTTTACAACTTAAACCTTTCAGTCCAGTTAGCATCCTAGTAAATCTTTTCTGCACCCCTTTTAGTTTTATAATATCCTTTATATAGTAGGCCAACTGAACTTCATGCAGTACTCCAAATATGGCCGTACCAACGTCTTGTATAGCTGCAACAAGACATCCCAACTCCCACACTCAATGCCCTGACCAAGCATGAAAGCCTTTGTCACTATCATGTCTACCTGTGACTCCACTTTCAAGGAATTATGATCCTGTACCCTGCAATCTCTTTGTTCTGTAAGACTATCCAGGGTCATACCATTGACTGTGTAAGTCCTGTCCTGGTTTGACCTGTCAAAATGCAACACACTCGATTTATCTAAGTTAATCTCTGTCCACTGGCCTGGGTGATCAAGAATTTGCTGTATTCCCAGATAGTCTTCTTCACTCTCCACTATATCACCAATCTTGGTGTCATCCGCAAACTTACTATCCATACCTCCTAAATTCTCATCCAAATCATTTATATGAATGACAAAATAAATGCGGACCCAACACTGATCCTTTGGCTCACTGCTGGTCACAGGTCTCCAGTTTGAAAAACAACGCTTTACCACTACCCTCGGTCTTAAAATCATCTTAAAAACAAAAGGTGGCAGATACATGGGAACACCATCATCTTGACTTGGGACCACTTCACCATTCCTTCACTGTTGCTTGGTGAAAATCTGGGAACCCCTTTCTAACAACACTGTGGGTGTTCAAACACTTCAAGGACTGCATCAGTTCAAGAAAGCAGCTTACCACCATCTTCGTTGGGGTAATTAGAGATAGGCAATAAATGCTGGTCTATCTGGCGGTGTCTGCATTCCATGAATACGTAAAGCATGGATTTTTTTTTGTAACGCCTCAATAATGTCTCTTCTCCTGAGTATTGTTCCTATAACTGTCCTGGCAAATTATCTTTAATCCCATGACTTTAGGAGATACCTTGGGGGTTTGCAACATGAGAGTCTTGCCCTTTAGAGCCTGGGTTTTTTCAATCATTGCTATTATTTACTTCATTTAGTGCCTGGGTTCCTGTTTCAGCTTGTCCTTTGCCTTTTCTGTGAAAGCTTTTGTAGCCACAGTGTCTCTCGGCTGCAAATTTAATTACTGAAAGCTTTTCCCACGTCAAATCCAATTCTGTCTAGACAAGACCATTAATAACCAGGGAATCAAGCAATCACAGCTTACAAATTGAACACTAATGGTTTTATCCTTCTTTGATTATCCTGCAAAGTCTCTCTCAGATAAATTACACAACAAACTCTGTATAGGCACTATACATAAGATTCCACTCAGTTGACTGCATGTAATTATGGAAATTCAGTTTGTTTAAGTATTTTTGTGTTGCAATATATCCTTTTGATATAATGTACAAGGGAGGTCTGAAGAAGCAAGGAGTGAGAGGTCAAATGGACCAGCAGTTATCAAGTGGCTGCCAACCTTTCTCTAAATGCTGCCTTAACCCCCTATTGTTGAGTGCCAGCCTTGGCTGAATGTTAGAATTCTTGCCACCAAATCAGAAGGTTGTGTGATTACAATCCACTCCAGAGACATGAGCACATGATTTAGGCTCACCCTCCTAATGGCATCCTGAAGGAATGCTACATTGTTGCAGGTGCTTTCTTTGAAATGAAATGTTAAAATGACGCCCACCATTAATCTGTATGTAAAAAAATGCCCATGATGCTGTTTCTAGGAAGAACAATATTTATCCCTCAACCAACAGCACTAAATAGATTAGCTGATCATTTATCTTGTTTATTGGAGAATGCTCTGTGTAAATTGATTGATACATTTCTCTCATTGTGTCAGTGAATAATTCAGATTGCGAGAGGTGCTATATTAGTATAAGCTGGTCTTTAATGACTTTGGTGGCAAAATGAAGAGCTCAGAAGGCAAAAAAAGCACAACTTTTAACAATTTGCTTAAGTGAAACTTGAAAGTATTCATAAAAGATTTACAAGGATGTTGCCAGGGTTGGAGGGTTTGAGCTATAGGGAGAGGCTGAATAGGCTGGGTCTGGTTTCCCTGGAGCATCGGCAGCTGAGGGGTGACCTTATAGAGGTTTATAAAATGATGAGGGGCATGGATAGGGGAAATAGACAAGGTCTTTTCCCTGAGGTGGGGTAACTTCAGAAATAGAGGGCACAGGTTTAAGGTGAGAGGGGAAAGATTTAAAAGGGATCTAAAGGGCAGCTTTTTCACATAAGATTGGTGCATGAATGGAATGAGCTGCTGGAGGTAGTAGTGGAGGCTGGTGCAATTACAACATTTGAAAGGCATCTGGATGGGTGCATGAATAGGAAGGAGTTGGAGGGATATGAGCCAAATTCTGGAAAATGGGTCTAGACTAATTTAGGATATCTGGTTGGCATGGATAAGTTGGACTGAAAGATCTGTTTCCGTGCTGTACAGCTCTATGACTCTAAGTGACATTTCTTGCAGATGCCGAGTACATGAAAAGACATGGTAGGAGAAGCATCCTCCTAAGTAATACAATATTTAGGGAGCATGTAGATATGAGCTGTTAACCATTTTTCAGAATATATTTTATAAGATATTGAATCACCATTTCATCATCTGTTTTATTATTATGAATAGGATGTAATTTTATTATTGATAAGCAACGTTTCACACTAATCAGTTTAAGGTATTTTAGCATTGGAGTTGTTTCTGGCACTGGAGCTCAGTATTACTGATGATTGAAGTCTGATACTTAATGTGTGCCTATTTTTGTCAACACATTGTGTGCTGGGAATCCACATCTTCATCAATGCTCCAATTTCAATTAGACGCATATGTCATGACTATTATGGCATGCTACCCACTTGACTGGATGAATGCAGCTCCAACAACACTCTAGAAGCTTGATACCACGATGACAAAGCAGCTTGCTTGATTGGAACTTCATTCATCATGTTCAACATTCACTCCCTCTATAACTTGCACTGTACAGCTGATGTGTGTGCCATGTGTTTGAGGCATGGCAACAACTCACCAAGGCTCCCTTGACTTTCTAAACATGCAGCCTCAATCACCCAGAAGACAAGGTGCAGTGGCTCCATCAGGGCACCAGCATTTGCACACTCCGCTCCAAGTCATACAAACACTTACTTAGAACTAGATTGTTGTTCTTTCACCTATGCTGTGTGAAAATCTTGATGTGGAGATGCCGGTGTTGGACTGGGGTGGACAAGGTCAGAAGTCACACGACACCAGGTTATAGGCCAACCTGGTTATTTGAAATCACAAGCTTTTAGACCACTGTTCCTTCATCAGTGTCATTTCACCTACACTAGATGGACTTCAATGGTTCAAAATAGCAGCTCACTACTTCTTTCTCAAGGACATTTAAGGATTGGCAGTAACTGATGGCCTAATCAGCAACTCCCACACCTTATGAGTGAACAGAACAAGTTGAAACCACCCATAACACTAATGAAGGTAGTGAGCCAATTCATGCTATTTCTCTAGCTCAGTGTAATTTGTCCATTACCACTGGAAGGTTTCTCCATTCATCACTAACTATTCATATTTGATCCTTAATTGATTGTGCAATATAAAAATTCCATTTGGCTAATGGACCATATTTGATTGCTGGTCTACCATGGTGTTAAAACTTGCTTTCACTGGAACTGGAACAAAGTAAAGTGGGGCATTAATAATGCTTCTGAACTCAAGCATTGTTAAGGTATGGGAGATTCAATGCATTTTTTTCTTTTATGGCTTTGGGGTCTTTCTCCTGGAAAACAAAAACAAAAGGCAGTTTTACTGAGAAACCAGCATGTATGGCATTGTTTCAGGCTGCAGAGAATACGAATCTGGAAAAATAAGTAGAGAGTGATGCTGCAGTAAATCTGAAACCTTCTTACTGATTATAAAATACCAAGCATAGGTTTTAAAAGACTTGATTATAAAAGATAGAAAAATGTAAATCAGAAATGTAGTAAATAATGAGCAGGATGGCAGCAGACCTTTAAACACAGACCAGAAAATGTGCAAGTATGTTATTTTATTATGGGTTTCTTTAGTTCTTCATGCATGCTCAGGTCAGATTTTCATGCAATTCTTCAACAGTCTTTATTAACAATATATACGTGACAAGCCAGCAACAGTTATCAGAAGTAGCTTTTTGTACAATCTTACAGCAAAGTCACTGGGGACATTTAAGCGGCTGCTAGACATGCACATGGATAGCAGTGAGTTGAGGGGTGCGTAGGTTAAATTATTATATTTTGCATTAGGATTAAATCTCAGCACAACATCGTGGGCCAAAGGGCCTGGTCTGTGCTGTACCTTTCTATGTTCTATACTCTATCTATATTGATGTTTATGGGCTTTTGTGGTGCAGTGGTAGTGTCCCTATCATTTTTTAAAAATACCCTGATAGGAGGAGAGCATCATTGGCTAGGCTAGCATTTATTACCCATCTCTAATTGCCCAGAAGGTGTTAGCAGTCAACCACATTGCTGTGGATCTGGAGTCACAAGCAGACCAGATCAGGTGAGGATGTCAATTTCCTTCGCTAACGATGGTTTTTTCTGACAATCGACAATATATTCATGGTCATATTCATTAGATTCATAATTCCAGAATTTTACTGAATTCAAATTCCACCATCTGCCATGGTTACCTGAATCTATGAATTAAAAGTCCAGCCATAATACCACCTGGCCATCATCTCTGGACCAGAAGACCCAGGTTCATGCCCCACCACCTGCAGAGGTTTGTCATATTATATCTGATCATGTTGATTGGAAAATATCTACAGCACATAGACTAACACATAACTACTGAGGTCACAATCTCAGAGCTTACCTCAGAAATTCATCTGTATATTCACCAAACCCTATCACTACATTCACCCCTCAATTACTTTTCCGGTTTCCAACAGAGGACATTTGCAGAGTGAAGTCATGTGATAAGAATGAGGAGAATCAACCCAAGATAAATTATACAATGGTAAAGGGGGTGCAGAAACAGAAATGTGGAGGTTCACATATATCTATACCTTTGAAAGTGATAGGTCAATTTGATAAGACCACAGGGAAAAAAAAAAGAGGGTGGAGGAACATTGATTTTATTTGTGATAAAAAGGATTACAGAAATCACAGAGACATTTAAGGTGGATTCACATGGATGTTTCAAAATTCTGAAGGATTTTGAGGGCACAAAAGTAGAAGATTGTTACCACTGATTGGTGAATTGATGACAAATGCACCACAGACTGAGGAGTGAGGTGGTGAAGGAAATGAAGGTTGAAAGTGGTGAATGCTAATCAAGCTAAACGGTTTTGTCCTGGGTGGTGCCAATATTCTTGAGTGTTGTTGGAGCTGCAACCAATTGGAGAGTATTCTGTCATACTTCGGAATTTTGCTTTATAGGTATTGGCTGGCATTTGGGAGAGAGAAGCAGAGTTACTTGCCACAAAATTCCTAGCAACTGACTCACTCTAGTAGTTAAAGTATTATATATCTGACCAGTTCAGTTTCTGGTCAATTGGTCTCTTGCAGGATATTGATCATAAGGAAATTCAGCATTAGTAATGACACTGAGCATCAAGGGATGGTGGTTGTATTCTCTCTTGTTGAAGATGGCCATTACAAAACACAAGAGTAGTGCAAGTTTTATTTGCTACTTATCAAGTCAAACCTGGATATTATGCAGGTCTTGCTGCTCAAGGAGACATGATGCTTTAGTACCTAAGGAGTCACAAATTGTGCTGATCATTATGCAGTCATCAATGAACAAATCCATCTCTGTGACCTTATGACAGAGGACCAACTGAAGATGGTTAGGCTGAGATGTTTGACCTTCAACAATCACAACCATCTTTCATCATGCTAATTATATCTCTAGCCTGTGGAATGATTTCCCCAGATCCCCACTAACTCCAGTTTTGCCAGGCTTTGAGATTACAGATTGTGATTGAATATAATTTGTTGCTGCTGATGGTCCACAGCAGCATATTGATGCCAAACCACGTTGCTAGACCTGTTTAGCATGGTAGTAATGCCACACAATGCAATGTGAGGATAGAACGGTGTCTCCACAAGAATTGTACAGTGGACACACCTACCAATACTGCCAGAAAGAGACACATCTGTGACAAGTAAATATATAGAAATACATAATTAAGAAGCAGCAGTCAGCCATTCAGCCCTTCTAGTCCGATTATCATTTAATATGTTTTTTTTAAGATTAGATTACATTACAGTGTGGAAACAGGCCCTTCGGCCCAACAAGTCCACACCGACCCGCCGAAGCGCAATCTACCCTACATTTACCCATTACCTAACACTACGGGCAATTTAACATGGTCAATTCACCTGACCTGCACATCTTTGGATTGTGGGAGGAAACCGGAGCACCCGGAGGAAACCCACGCAGACACGGGGAGAATGTGCAAACTCCACACAGTCAGTCGCCTGAGGTGGGAATTGAACCGGGGTCTCAGGCGCTGTGAGGCAGCAGTGCTAACCACTGTGCCACCGTGCCGCCCACAAATCATGTTCATGATTGATTTCATTGTAGCCTCAAATCCACATTCCCACTTATTCTGATAAACTTTCAACTTCATGTTTAATAGGTTTCTATCCACCTCTGTGTTAAAAATATTCAAGGACTCTGCTTCCATCATCTTTTCAAGAAGAGAGTTCCAAAGATTTATGATTGTCTGAGAGAAAAAAAAATTCACCTCATCTCTGTTTTAAATGAGTGACTCCAAATTTTAAAACAGTGACCTTCAGTTCTAGATTCTCCGACAAGAAGAAACATCATTTCCATATCCACCTTGTCATGATCCTTTATGATCTTACAGGTTTCAATCAAGTCACCTTTTGTTCTTTGAAAATCCAGCTTAGCCTGCCCAACCTTGCCCCATAAGACAGGCCATTCATTCCAAGTATTACTCAAGTATACTTTATCTGAACTACTTCCAAGACATTGACATCTTTCTTTAAATAAGATAACCAATATTATACAAAGTACACAAAAACAGAGATTGCTGGAAAAGTTCAGTACGTCTGGCAGCATCGGTGAAGAGAAATCAGAGTTAATGTTTTGAGTCAAGTGGCCCTTCCTCAGAACTGCTTCTGTTTTTATTTCTGATGTACAGCATCCACAGTTCTTTCGGTTTTTATTATACACAGTACTCTAAATGTGATCTCACCACTGCCCTGTATAAATGAAACACAACCTCCCTATTTTTGTGTTTAATTCCTCTCACAACATAGACCATAAGACTTAGGAACAGGTGTAGGTAGGCCACTTAGCTCTGTAAGCCTGTTCCACCATTCGATAGCATAATGATTGATCTGGCATTCCTCATGTCCACTTTCCTGTCCCTTTTTCCCCCAAAACCCTTGATTCCCCATCCGACCAAGAATCTACCAATCTCAGCTTTAAATATACATACAGACTCTACCCTCACCATGCTTTCTGGCAAGGAGTTCCAAACCTCTCAGCCCTCAGGAAAAAAAAAATTCTCCTTAAATTGGCATCCCTTTATTCTGAGACTATGCCCTCTGCTCCTAGACTCACCTATGAGGGGAAACATCCTTTCAGACTGTATCTTGTTAAGCCTGTTAACCATCTTATTGAATCCCATATGTTTCGATGATGACATTCTATTAGATTTCCTAATTACTTGCTGTACCTGCCTATTAACTTTCTATGATTCTTGCACAGGAACACTCAGATCCTTCTGCATCTTAGAACTCTACAATCTTTTACAATTAAGATAAAGATAGTCCTTGATAAATGCAGGTTTAATTAATACAGCGTCATCTTAACATTATTTTTACTTCAATACTCATCATCCCAGTAACAGATAGGCGAAAGTGAGGACTGCAAATGCTGGAGATCAGAGTCAAGACTAGAGTGGTGCTGGAAAAGTATCGGAGGATGCTGCCTGACCTGCTGTGCTTTTCCAGCACCACTTTAATCTTGATTCCAGTAACAGATACCTGTTTTGTGATCACATGACTCCAAGCAGCATGCAACAGGTGTGCACCTAAACTTAGTATTCCTGCATGTTTACCAAGTTGCTGTGTGTTCAGCTCTAGAGAGCTCAGGAGCCATAGTGGATAAAGATGTCACTCAGGCAGGTAATGGTCAAATGGAGCACCATTTGACCATTACCTGCCTGAGTAACATCTTCATCCATTATTGCTCCTGAGCTCTCAAGTGCGAAGCTAAAGAATCATAGAACATAGAACAGTACAGCGCAGTACTGGCCCTTCGGCCCTCGATGTTGCGCTGACCTGTCATACCAATCTGAAGCCCATCTAACCTACACTATTCCATGTACGGCCACATGCTTGTCCAATGACGACTTAAATGTACTTCAAGTTCACGAATCTACTATCGTTGCAGGCAAAGCATTCCATACCCTTACTACTCTGAGTAAAGAAACTACCTATGATATCTGTCCTATATCTATCACCCCTCAATTTATAGCTATGCCCCCTCATGCTCGCTGTCACCATACTTGGAAAAAGGCTCTCCCTGTCACCCTATCTAACCCTCTGATTATCTCTATTAAGTCACCTCTCAACCTTCTTCTCTCTAATGAAAACAGCCTCAAGTCCCTCAGCCTGGCAACTTTCAAGGATCTGTGTACATGGACACCGAGATCTCTCTGTTCATCTACACCACCAAGAATCTTACCATTACCCAGTACTTTGCATTCCGGTTACTCCGACCAAAGTGAATCACCTCACATTTGTCCGCATTAAACTCCATTTGCCACCTCTTAGCCCAGCTCTGCAGCTTACCTATGTCTCTCTGTAACCTACAACATCCTTCGACACTATCCACAACTCCACCGACCTTAGCATCGTCTGCAAATTTACTAACCCACCCTTCTACGCCCTCATCCAGGTCGTTTATAAAAACGACGAACAGCAGTGGACCCAACACCAACCCTAGCGGCACATCATGGCTAAGAAAAGTAGGATATCAATTCCACCAAGTGTTAAATTAGATTGCTCTCTAGATACAGAGAGAAAGATAGTCAGCAACACAATTAAATATAAGGGCAAGTTTTTAAAGCTGTCCACAAGGACACTCAACCTTCCATCTCCAAAGCAGCGAAGAGTCTGTTGATCCTCAACCTTTAGCTTCCAGAGGTGCTGATGTGTTGGATGAAGACCCAGAGCCTTCCACCTCCAGGAAAACAATCTTGGATACAATGCAAGGAACATGAAAATATATTCTTTCATTTTTCATGACATATTTGCATGTCTATTTTGGTGTTTGACTGGTAACTTTGCACTTGCATTCTTGGCATATTTGACCTTCAGGGCAGACAAAAAAGAAAGGTTTCCCATTTACCTTTCCAATCATTTCCTGCTTGGATTACCAATGCAGTACAGCAAACAAAGCAGAGCACATCATTGCAGAGACCAGTCCCCTCTTGTAATGGCAATGTCATAATCCATTTTCAAAAGTCTTAAGACTACTTTAAAAGCTACTGAGACAGATCAGTGTGTAAGCCAAGTAAGAGGGCAGTTGATGAGGGGGTGGAGTGTGTCAAATATCAGACAAAGGTGGCAAAAACATTAAGATGATAGGCCAAGTCAACTGCCTTCTATTCAGCAAACTACCATTTCTCCAAGTTTAAGAGAACAAGTTTGAGTAGAATCTGCCAGATCATCTAAATTTGTTAAGTCAAAGACTTGGGGAAGCATAGGAACATAGGAATAGGAGTTGGTTATTCATGCAGGGAATGATGAGAGTAGAGTTAAATGCAAATATATGAACATATGTATAACAGTTATAATAATGATGGAAAAAGGGACAAGAAGGGAGATGTTGTATAGGTCCGAAAAAGTTAATACTTGATTCTGTAAAATCATCACAGGTTGTACACAGACTTGATTAGAGAAACAATGGAATTGGTAGGACACAGACCTGAGGTTCTTGTATTCTACGTCTCGTAATAATACATGTCTCATTCATGCAAGCTGTAAATAATTGCAGTAACACAATAGGCTTCATAATAAAACACATTGCGTCAGACCTGAAATGTAGTTCTCCTTATCCATACTAGATCACTTTGGGTTTAAAGAAACCTATATACAAAACAGAAATTAATAGAGTCTTTGGGACTTCTGGAGCTAGAGGCACAGTCTAAAAGTTAAAATCAAACCTTTTAGGAGTGAAATTATGAAGTCTTTTTGCATTTGATAAAGATAGTTGACATTTGTAACTCTAACTTGTAATTGACAAGGGATCGATTGTTAATTTTGAATATGAGATTGATAGATTTTCATTAACCCAGGGTATTATAGAAGAGGGAAGAAAGGCAAGTAGTTCAGTCACAGATCAGCCATGATTACAGTGAATAATGGCAAAGGTTGTGGGATGACTCCTTTCTGTTCTTATATTCAAGCCAAACCAAACCAGTCCAAGCTGATTATTTGTCCCATAGTTGTACAAATACAAAAACAAGAGCAGACAAGGAGGCCACTTGACCTATATTTTCCTCATCAGTGAGAAAACTTGAGAGTATATAGCAAAGCTCAGTGAGATACTTGTGCTTCTCCCTCAATGCAATGGTAGAATATTTTAATTTTTTCAGCCCTCAACGTGGGCATCACTGGGAATGCCGTCCACTATTCATTCCCAGCTTCTGGTGTCCTGATAATGTGTGGTCAATCTTATTCCTTGCAATATTTTGATGCAATTGAGTGGTATACTGATCCACTTCAGGGTCAGTGAGAGGTCAACTACATTGGTGTAGAACTGGAGTCACAACTTTTTTGTCCCGCTAGATATCTTCAACCATCTCTCGTGGAGTCATGGCAACTAATATGAGGTGGAGTGTTAAATCATTGGAGAAATTATGCTGAACATTTATAAAGCTCAAGTTATTTCACACAGTGTATTGCATCCAGTTCTGGTCAGCACACATGAAGGAAGTTGTGAGGGCCCTTGAGAGGATGGAAAAGAGATTTTTCAATTGTTTCCAAAGAATTTTAGCAAAAAGGTTAAATTGGAGAGGTTGCTCTCCTGTGATCAGAAAAGATAAATTTGACTGAATAGTGCTAGATTAAGACAAATTTGTAAAAGCCAGACCAACAGATGCTGTTCCCATTTGCCTTTGCTACAAAGACTAAAAGGCACAGAATACAGATTTTGGAAGTGATGCAAAGGGAGTGAGTGGGAAAAGAGACAATTATTGACTGTACAGGACACTGGTTAGGCCAAAGTTGGAATATTGCATGCAATTCTGGCCTCCTTCCTATCGGAAAGATGTTGTGAAACTTGAAAGGGTTCAGAAAAGATTTACAAGGACGTTGCCAGGGTTGGAGGGTTTGAGCTACAGGGAGAGGCTGAACAGGCTGGGGCTGTTTTCCATGGAGCGTCAGAGGCTGAGGGGTGACCTTATAGAGGTTTACAAAATTATGAAGGACATGGATAGGATAAATAGACAAAGTTTTTTCCCTGGGGTTGGGGGGTCCAGAACTAGAGGGCATAGATTTGGGGTGAGAGGGGAAAGATATAAAAGAGACCTAACGGGAAACTTTTTCCACACAGAGGGTGGCACGTGTATGGAATGAGCTGCCAGAGGAAGTGGTGGAGGCTGGTACAATTGCAAAATTTAAGAGGCATTTGGATGGGTATATGAATAGGATGGGTTTGGAGGGATATGGGCTGGGTGCTGGCAGGTGGGACTAGATTGGGTTGGGATATCTGGTCGGCATGGACGGGTTGGACTGAAGGGTCTGTTTCTGTGCTGTACATCTCTCTGACTCTCTGACTTCAACAGGATATCAGAGTCAAGATTAGAGTGGTGTTGGAAAAGCACAGCAGGTCAGGCAGCATCTGAGGAGCAGGAAAATCAATGTTTCAGGCAAAAGCCCTTCATCAGAAAGGGCTTTTGCCCGAAACGTCAATTTTCCCGCTCCTTGGATGCTGCCTGACCTGCTGTGCTTTTCCAGCACCACTCTAATGTGGGAAATGCTGCTAAAGTAAGGGAATGGAATTGACTGGATTTCTTTCTCAAAAGCTGGCATGGTCTGTGTGGGACAAGCAGCCTCTTCCTATGCTAGAACAAGTACAAGACTCTATGACAGTATTCCACCCAACCTGATTGAATTGCTGGCCAGGGAGTTAAAATTGCTCTTCTAAAGTTAGATGAACGGATTGAATTCATTTTGAGAAATCAAGTAGCCAAATTCTTCAAATGGTCATGGTGGAATTCAAACTCACACATTCCTGGCTTAATGTAATTACTGTTGCACAGAATACATCAGAAAACTTGGTTATAGTAAGCTCCCACAAACTATGGGATAACAATTAAATAACCTGTTTTACTGATGTTGTTTGAGTAACAAATTTAGTTTCTAAATATAACCACTTCACTATTACACCCATACAAGTCTCTTCAGTTTTGTCAAGTAAGTACCCATAGTGTTGGGGTTGAGCACACACTGAATAGGTGAAGGAAAGAAAGAAACATCACAGCATTAATAATTAAAGAATAAGTGAAGCATTAAGCTCCCAAAGGGCACTGTCACATCTTTAAAATATTCATTTGCAATCTGATCTTTCTAAACATATTTCACCTGACATGAGCGTGCTAAAAATAACTAAGATATTTTCATACACTTACCATTTTGGAGAGTAGCCCACTGTCTATTGATGCTTCTCAAATGGGAATGAAATGAAAACATGCTTTTAAAACTTATGCTGTGATCCATTAATAATTTGAATTAAAAATATAACATTCACCATTGCATAGTCAACATACATCACAAGAAATGAAATAGTCAACCATTCATTACTACAGACTACCACATTTAGTTTCACGTTTTCTGCACTTTTTGCTTCTTTTCAAATATATTTTCAATTGTCTTTTAGAGTTATTATTGAACCTATTTCCACTATCCTTACAGCAGCATTTTCCAGATCACAACTCATTGTGTAAAAAACAGCTCTCTTCATTTATGCCCGAGTTCTTCGACCAATTATCCTGAAACGATATCCGCTGGAAACTACAAACCTTCAGCCAACAATTATTAATTTTAATTGTCAAAACCTTTCAGAATGCTTGAGTGGAGGGTTTTGGTATGGAAAGGGGAGAGAGGGAAAAACATAAGAGGGAAATCAATGAGAAGGCCAAAAAGAATTCCGCTCCCACCCCACCCCCACTCCCGCCACCATACATTTAAGAAATAACTTGCATTTCTACATCACCTTTTGTAATCGCAGATTGTTCCAAAACATGTTACAAACAAATACGTATTTTGGAAATGTAATTTGGAACTGAGAAATAAGAAAGGGATGATCACCTTATTGGGATTGTATTATAGACCCCCC
>NC_057725.1:27933507-27934440 GCF_004010195.1 Chiloscyllium plagiosum
AATTTCTTAAGTGTGTACAAGACAATTTTCTGATTTTGTATGTGGATGTACCTACTAGAGAAGGTGCAAAACTTGACCTACTCTTGGGAAATAAGGCAGGGCAGGGGACTGAGGTGTCAGTGGGGGAGCACTTTTGGGCCAGCGACCATAATTCTATTCGTTTTAAAATAGTGATGGAAAAGGATAAACCAGATAAAAGTTGAAGTAGTAAATTGGAGAAAGACCAATTTTGACAGTATTAGGCAAGAACTTTCGAAAGCTGATGTTCGCAGGTAAAGGGACAGCTGGAAAATGGGATGCCTTCAGAAATGAGATAACAAGAATCCAGAAAATGTATATTCCTGTCAGGGTGAAAGGGAAGGCTGGTAGGTATGGGGAATGTGGATTACTAAAGAAATTGAGGGTTTGGTTAAGAAAAAGGATAGATAGGTATAGACAGGATAGATCGAGTGAATCCTTAGAAGAGTATAAAGGAAATAGGAGTATACTTAAGAGGGAAATCAGGAGGGCAAAACGGGGACATGAGATAGCTTTGGCAAATAGAATTAAGGAGAACCCAAAGGGTTTTTACAAATATATTAAGGACAAAAGGGTAACTAGGGAGAGAATAGGGCCCTTCAAAGATCAGCAAGGCGGCCTTTGTGTGGAGCAACAGAAAATGGGGGAGATACTAAATGAATATTTTGCATCAGTATTTACTGTGGAAAAGGATATGGAAGATATAGACTGTAGGGAAATAGATGGTGACATCTTGCAAAATGTCCAGATTACAGAGGAGGAAGTGCTGGATGCTTTGAAATGGTTAAAGGTGCATAACTCCCCAGGACCTGATCAGGTGTACCCAAGAAATTTGTGGGAAGCTGGGGAAGTGATTGCTGGGCCTCTTGCTGAGATATTTGTATCATCGATAGTCACAGGTGAGGTGCCGGAAGA
>NC_057725.1:27935321-27971808 GCF_004010195.1 Chiloscyllium plagiosum
GGGCATGGATAGGATAAATAGGCAAAGTCTTTTCCCTGGGGTCGGGGAGTCCAGAACTAGAGGGCATAGGTTTATGGTGAGAGGGGAAAGATATAAGAGAGACCTAAGGGGCAACTTTTTCACGCCGAGGGTGGTACGTGTATGGAATGATCTGCCAGAGGATGTGTTGGAGGCTGGTACAATTGCAACATTTAAGAGGCATTTGGATGGGTATACGAATAGGAAGGGTTTGGAGGGATATCGGCCAGGTGGGACTAGATTGGGTTGGGATATCTGGGCTGCCTGGATGGGTTGGACCAAAGAAGTGTCTGTTTCTATGCTGTACATCTCTATGACTCTTTGACTCTAATTACTGTTGCTCAGAATGCATCAGAAAACATGTATACAGTAAGCTCCCACAAATTATGGGATAACAATTAAATGATCTGTTTTACTGATGTTGTTTGAGTGGTAAATATTGGTCAGGGACACTAGGAAAAGTTCTTGCTGGTTCTTCACATTATAAAATTACTGAATGTTGTTCCTCACTCAAGAATCACAATGCAAAGTAGTATAGTGCAATGAGCTGCAGAGAAGAATGTCCTTTATGACAGTCTAGAGACTTCGAAATCACTTATTCTGAACAAGGGTCACTGGACCAGAAATGTCAACTCTGATTTCTCTTCACAGATGTTGCCAGACTTGTTGAGCTTTTCCAGCAACTTCTGTTTTGTACCATTCCCAATGTGCCAGTTGCTCTCCATGTCACAGAGTGGGTGCCTCATTGTGAGAAATATCCAGTCTTCTCCTTGTGTGCAAGTGCATGGGGTCAGACTTAAGTGGTGGAATGGAATTGTAGTAGGACACAGAGGGTGAGGCGTCACTTGAATATCACTGAAGGCTAAATTACATTCCCAAATCGTGCTAAGGAATCAATGGCTTCAGTAGGGGAGGAAAGAAGAAATGGGAAAAGAATGAGGAACATAAAGATGAGAAGACAGGAGACCAAGTGTACCTGGCTATAAAAGATTGGAGTCCTTGGTCTACTGTCTGTGTTGTTTCATCTGTAATAGACATGCTCATGATAGAGTTACTGTATCATGTGACCTGAGGATATGAAGTTTTGGTTTAGTTATTGTCACATGTACCAAAGTACAGTAAAAAGTTTTGTTTACAAACAGTACAGACAGATAATTATAAGCAAGGATATATAGATCACAAGGAGAAAAGAAAACTGGACTGAGTGATGCATACAGGTTACACTGCACAGGATGTGCACAACACAGAGCAACATTAACAAGATCAGCATCTTTTTAAGTTAGGGGTCTATTCAGTCTCATAATGACAGAGAAGAAGCTGTTCTTGAACCTGTTGGTGCATGCATTCATGCTTCTGTGTCTTCTGGCTGACAGAAGAGGTCGTAGGAGAGCATTCCCAGGGTGGGAGGAGTCTTTGATGATGTTGACAGCCTTTCCATGGCGATGAGAAGTGTAAATGGAGTCCATGGATGGGCGGTTCACTTCCATGATGGTCTGGGCTGTGCACACCACTTTCTGCAGTTCCTGGGCTGTGTCATTGCCCTACCAGGCCATTATGCACCCACACAGTATGCTTTTTATGGTGTATCTGTAAAAGTTGGTGGGGATTCTTATGGACATATCAAATTTCTTAAGCTGTCTGAGGAAAAAGCAGCATTGTTGTGCCTCCTTGACTCCTAAGTGAGAAGTCCAAGATAGGTAATCAATTATTATCACTCCTAGGAAATTGACACTGAACCTTCTCAGCCTCTGTCCCATTAATGTAGATGGAGGCATGCTCTCCTCTTTTCTTTCTGAAGTCAATGATCAGTTCTTTAGTTTTGCCAACATTGGGAAAGAGGTTGTTATCATGACACCACAACGCCAAGCCCACTGACTCATTGTTTGATATCCATCCTACCACGGTGGCGTCGTCAGCAAACTTGTAGATGGCACTCATTCATAATTTGGCATTCATATTCCACGTTACCTTCAGATCATTTGGAGCATGACATGTTATGAAAAGCATGCTGCTCTGTTGTAATGTAATAACTTAATGTTAGCCTCGACATTTGTGACTGTGAAAATAATACTTGTACACACTAGTTAATTGTAATAAATGTTTTGTGGACTTTCAATACCAGATACCCATACCAATTTTGTTATGCTATGGGAGGTAACATAAGCATTTCAACATCAGGTAAAGTGGTCTGCTGGAGCCAAATTCAAGTCATGGTATTAGTACTATCCATCTAAATCCTGTTGATAGATATTTAGGACAGCAGAGAATTCAGACAAACAGACAACCTCTCATTCTTCATTCGCATTTGTTTCTATGAGTTAATATAGCTATATAGGTCTGTTTATAAACATTGACCAGCAAGAAAACAGAACTGGTTTTGTTTCAATTAGAATGTTAGTTTTTTCAAGACAATAGTCCATTCTAAAGTTGCCTTAATTAATTTTTTTTTTTAAATGCTGAAGTTACAAATATAACTAAAGCTAATGCCTACAAACCTTCACTGAGTATAGGGAGTACTCCACCTCTCTCTTGAAAACAAACTGTTCAAGAAACTGCTGACCCAATTTTAAAAAGAATGGCGGGTTAAAGCTCCCAAAACTACAGCTGCAAATCACCCCAAGCAGAAAACACAGCTTAAAAATACAGAGTAACTTTTCTATATTAAAAAGACTTAACTGTTCTCATATCAGTTAGCTCTTCCAGCAACACACACTCAGTTTCTCATCTGATCTGACTCATATCATATTAACAGGAACCCCAAAAATCTATTGATTTTAAAAAATGCCACAGCAAGGTGAATAAGTGTTGATTTTGAGAAGGAACTGTCACAGAGACTCATTAGTCATCATCTGGGTGGCACTGCTGCCTCACAGCGCCAGAGACCTGGGTTCAATTCCCATCTCAGGCGACGGACTATGTGGAGTTTGTACATTCTCCCAGTGTCTGCGTGGGTTTCCTCCGGGTGCTCCGGTTTCCTCCCACAGTCCAAAGATGTGCAGGTCAGGTGAATTGGCCATGCTAAATTGTCCGTAGTGTTAGGTAAGGGGTAAATGTAGGGGTATGGGTGGTTTGCGCTTCGGCGGGTCAGTGTGGACTTGTTGGGCCGAAGGGCCACACTGTAAAGTAAAGTAATCTAATCTTGCCACCTTTAAAGCCTTTAGAAAGATGCTGCCGGACCTGCTGAGTTTCTCCATTCTTTTCTGTGTTTTTTTATTATTCTGGGATGGTCTGATCTGAGAAGATTTGTTCAATGTAGCCATAGAAAAGCAAACTTGGCATATCACAGTCATTTTCCAGGGCAAACAAGTCCTACTACAGAAAATAAAAACATCAACATAACATGAGAATTGAGCACAAGCATTTAAACTGTGTACTGACTAGGAATGAAATGTGAGGCATGCCAAAGCTATCAACCTTAATAGTAAAGGAAGCCTCTTTGTCCACATGGTGTGCCATCCATTCCTCCATCCAAAGAGTAACAGACCTATTCATAAGAGCATAGGAAAAATTATATCCTTATGATGGGTTCCTTCTCTCAATTTCCTGTTCAACAAATTAACAAGATAATGAACTTGACCATCATTGACTCCATGAGCATCATTTTCAATTTATTCAGTATCGCAGATCAGTTAGTGCATGATAATAGACCATAATACACCAGCAATGTATTTCAAGACATGTATGTAAGTGGGGAGTGTCCCATAATTCATTGTCACCCAACTATCCATACTCAAATAGTTTTGCAGAACATAATGGGACATCATAACAAATCAATGATGTCAAACGTTGAGCAGAGAAGTACGTTTACATTGTGTTACTGCATTTTTGTCCAGCACAATGGAGAAGGGATTACCAATCCCAGCAACATTCAGATTCAGCAGCTAACTGTCTAACCATTACAAAACACAGAATATTATTTTTCAAAGGCAGAGGAGAAAATGAGAGAGGTATACAATGAATGAGGAGGGAGTGAACTACCAAAGCTGTGCACTACACAGAAAATGCAAGATAGAAATACAAATACTTGGATATTATAAAAGTTTCTAGCTTATTCAACAAACCCAGTTCATATAAAATTGTTCCTCAATATGGTGCTACATTGAAAAGGTACCGAAGCCAGCTCAGACCAATGTACCATGCAGGAGTAGAGTGAAGAAGAACACTGACGGTGATGACTTTGCAGTGAAGTTGAGTGACAGCAACAAGCAGCAAGACAACAGAGCTGTCAAACAAGTGTAAGAGAGAATAACACGTACCTTTCCAGATGGGTATACGACCAACACATTAGGACAAGTTGTTAAACCTCCAAAGTTTAAAATGTCAGACTTGTAAGCCATGTTTTACCTGTTTGACAACACTGAATTGACAGCAAAAGCCTATGTACGACCAACAGATCACTTGAACTATGGCATGTTACTGGACACATGCTGCTCTGTTGAAACCCGACAGCCTTATGCCAGCCCAGGCAAAAGCATGTGAATGAATAACTTGTACATAATACATAAGCTGTAATACCATGATATCCAATCCCAGTTTCTACATAGTATACAAAACAACAGAGGCTTTTCTGCATCATGCAAAATATGTCACTGGAACCAAACACGCAAAGAATTGTTGAACAAGCCTGCTATAGATGCTCTTATTAATGCTATATACTATATATGTCAGCACATTTTTAAAAAGTATAAATATGCATCACCACTGTTCATTCTTTGTCTTTTACATAGGCCCCCAACAGCAGGTAAAGTCTGTTCAGCTCCACAAGACCGTTTCAACTTGCATTTGGATTATAAACCAAAATAGATATTGTTCTGATGAAGGATTATTGAACCTGAAATGTTGATATTGTTCTTTCCTCCCCTCAGATTCTTGGTGAATTTCTCCAAGAAATTTCAGTTTTTATTTTGGGTTTCCAGTGTCTGCAGTTCTTGGTTTTATCCATTTCAATCACAGCTTGTCTGCATTTTAATTTTATCTACCTACATTAGCTTTATTTCTGGGATGTAGACTTCACTGACAAAGCCTTACTTGCTCATTCCTAATTGAAGGTAGGTGAAGGTAATGAGCCATGTTCTGAAACTACTGCAAGCACGTGGGAAAGATTCACCCATAGTACTTTTGGTGATGGGGTTCCAGGGTTATGATCAAATGATAGGGAAGGAGCAGTAATTTATTCCCAAATAAGGATGGAGTTGGGTGAGAATTTATCAATTATACAGCCTCCCTACGTGCCTTTCCCTCTAAGAGATAGAAGATTTACAAGAATGTTGCCTGGGTTGAAGGATTTGAGCTATAGGGAGAGGTTGAAAAGGCTGGGACTGTTTTCCCTGGAGTGTCGGAGGCTGAGGAGTGACCTTATAGAGGTTTATAAAATCATGAAGGGCATGGTTAGGATAAAGAGAAAAGGTCTTTTCCCTGAGGTGGAACAGTCCAAAACTAGAGGGTATAGTTTAGGGTGAGAGGGGAAAGATATAAAAGAGACCTAAGGGGCAACTTTTACACGCAGAGAGAGGTGAGTGTATGGAAAGAGCTGCCAGAGGGAGTGGTGGAGGTTAGTATAATTGCAACATTAAAAGGCATATGGATGGGTATATGAATAGAAAGGGTTGGAAGGATATGGGCCCTGTGCTAGCAAGTGGGACTAATTGGGTTGGGATATCTGGTCAGGTTGGACCAAAGGGTCTGCTTCGGTGCTGTACATCTCTATAACTCTAAGTGCTGCTGAAACTCAGCAGGTCTGACAATATCTGTGGAGGGAGAAACAGAGTTAACATTTCAAATCCAATATGGCTCTTCAGAACTGAAAGTCTGAAAATTTTAACTGCTGACCCCTCAAAATCTAATACCCCGTCCCAAATTCCAAGAACGCTGGATGGGGTCTCAGAGTTCTGGGCTTCATTTTCTATGAATTACTGTGGTGAATTATTATAGTGCTAATATGAAAAGTCTAGCACACTAATTGTAAAAGTCCCATTGATTCTTGTTTAGACAATTGCTATAATAAAAGATAATTTCTTGTTAAAATTGGTTTCAAGGAAATCTAATTTTACTGTCCTGCTTCACTACAGCTCCTGAAAGCTCATACAATGAAAGAAGGTCATGAGCACATCTTAAAGATTGGATTCCTTCACTCCATCAAGGTCAAATAGATATAAATTTTACACAAAATAAAACTGCCACGTTAACAAAGATTATTTACTGCTAAATCTTTGTCCAGGGTTGATGGTTACAAAACTTCATTGACATGTGATAAAGATAATGAAATCAAAATAGAAAAAGGGTTTCATTTATAAGCACAATTTCACATCCACAGTACTTTAAAGAGTCCTTTAGACCTTACCAATTACCTATCACATAATCATTTTGTGCTTGCTACCAAACGCAACTATTATTTTGTGCTGACTGTTATAGATCAGACCAAACACCAAATTATTTTAAAAAGATAGTCTAAACCTTAACCACTTCTTAGTTTAAGAGGTAAGTGTAAGGCATTGCATTCTAGATGCAATTTAATTGGTCAAACTACTCAATGTTAAGCAAAACACACTATTTTATACTACAGTTAAAATTCAGACAAAATAAGAATAAAATGTAAGAATCGGCTTAAGTGTAACTATCAAAATGCTTAAAACAATAGTTATATTAGCTACCACAAATTATTTGTTCCAATGTAGTACATTCCACAAACACATCCTTGGAAAAGACAAATTCAGTAAAACAGATTATCTCATATGCAATTCTAGCAGCAGGAAGAGAACCCCAGCTTTTAGCTGTAACAGAGAGAGGAATAAGAGCATCCACATCCAGCTTCAAGACCCCAGCAACTGCAGAAAGCTAAAATTAAAAGTTCTGGTGCTGTGACCCCACCCATTCAAGCTGCTTCTATTACTCTAACTTTTAAAAAACACCATGGCCTCCCAAGCTATTTACTTTAGAGGCTTTGAACAGGCGCTTATCAACTCTGTTGCAACCTTTCTTCATTAAGAAAAGGATAAAATACACCTCTTAAAGCCACAGTATTGACACAACAGCATAATGTGTGTTTGCTTCCATTAGGTTGATAATACAACAATACGACAATGCTTACCCTCCATAGCATAAGAAACAGGGAGCGCATATCATGGTATTGAAGAGTCTACTGGAGATATGTTATAACTAACAATTACATTCTTCATACACATATATATCAGAGCCAACATTCAACTACAAGATCACAACAGAGCAGCATGTTTCCAATAAAATGACAGCTTCAAGTGATCACTAGATAAAAAGGAGGATGATACCGTCACATCCTCAGGTCATGTGCCATGATGTAACAATGACATCACGAGCTTGTCTCTTAAAGGCATATTGACATACTTTCTGTGAGATATATCACAACATCCCACTTGTTAAAGATAAATACATGTCCAAAATACATACACATAAACATGTGGTGTCACAATTTGATAATTATATAAAAGAAAAGAGTGAGCGAACAAGGCTAACATTTTAAAATTCAAGGTAACACTTTGAAGATTTGACTATGTGTCTTGATCTGGTGATTACTTACCCATCTGGAGAGATAAACATTGCTCTCAATTGCATTTATTTGGCAGCTTGGTTGTTTTGTTGCTTGTTGCTGTCACTCAACATCACCATTCAATCATTGTCATCAGACATATAAAAACATATAAAATAGGAGCAGGATTGACTCCTGAAGCCTGCTCTGCTATTCATTATGATCCTGGCTGATCATCCAACTCAGTACCCACACTCTCCCCATACCCTTTGATCCCTTTAGCTCTAGAACTATACCTAAATCCTTCTTGAAAACATTCAATATTTTGGCCTCAACTGTTTTCTGTGCCATAGAATTATACAGGCTCACCACTTCTGGTACCATCGCTTGATCTGTAGAATATAGCTGCATTCATTGTTTTAAGAGTTGGAATTCAGAAAGGCTGTCACTAGATAATGTCAAATCAATATTGATGCTCATGATTTTGCCAGAAATCATGAGCATCATTTTTTGCCAGTATTGTGTCAGATTATACGGAGTGTAAATTAAAATTGTTATTCCACTGGCCTTGGTCCATTTAAAACATCCGAGTTAAAAAAATTCAGGCTTGTAACAGCAGCTTTCTGTCTGTAAGTGTCATTCATGTAAGAAAAGGAGCAATGAGGGACACATACCTCTTTTTTAGTTTCACACTGAAAAAGCAAAAGAAGTTCTTACTGGAGAAAATCTTTTCCGGTATTTTTAAGGTGCGTTTTCTTCTACATGTACCTTCAGGACCATTTGAAACTGCTTTCTGTTTAAATTGTATCAACAGCCTCTCACACCTTTAAGCTGGAAGAACACAGCAAGCCAGGCAGGAGAAGTCAACATTTCAGGTGCAACCCTTCTTCAGGACTCAAGGTCGACTTCTCCACCTCCTGATACTGCCTGGCTTGCCGTGTTCTTCCAGCCTCCTGCCGGTCTACTTTGGATTCCAGCATCTGCAGTTTTTTTGTCTTGGATTTTTAAGAGACAGGAAAAGATGAAGTTACTCATTGTGAATCAGTACAGGTCTGTATGCTTTAGTTTTGATTGTATTTGTAACTTCAGCCTTTTCTTTTCTCAAAATAAGTGTTATGAAGACGTGGGTGTACTTATCTTTAAGAGAGTTAAAAGCAAGCAGTGACAACACCAAGTGTTCTCAATAAGATACAATGTAAGCTGAAAATGTGTTGCTTGAAAAGTGCAGCAAGTCAGGCAGCATCCAAGGAGCAGGAGAATCGACGTTTCGGGCATGAGCCCTTCTTCAGGAATAAGGAAAGTGCGTCCACTTTCCTCATTCCTGAAGAAGGGCTCATGCCCGAAACATCGATTCTCCTGCTCCTTGGATGCTGCCTGACCTGCTGCGCTTTTCCAGCAACTCATTTTCAGCTCTGATCTCCAGCATCTGCAGTCCTCACTTTCTCCTCGAAGATACAATGTAATATGTGTTCCAGCTACTGGGGTAGCTAGAATAGTTTGTTGCCCGGAGACAAAAACAGATTTGAATTAAGCCAATCAGTTTAAATATACCCAAAAGCAAATGCTCCAATTCAGTTTGGATTGAGTACATTGACAATCTTAAAAGCCAATGACACAATCCAATGTTTTGGGAGTATAAGACTGGGAAAATTGAACAGTTGGGAAGAGAACTGCCAAGTCAATGACATCTGCACACTGCCCGGAAAAATAGCTCTTAAAAGATACCTTTACCGATCAGTAACCTGTGAAGCAGAATCCCCAAGAAGAAGAAAAGAAGACAGGAATACAGAGAAAACTGAAAGCTTCCTGGCTTTGAGATAAGAAGTTTTGTTTTGTAAATCATAATCGGGAGTTTTATATAAGGGAAGCTAAAAGATAGGTTAGAGGAAGGAGTTGTAAGTAGTTGTTAGTTAATTATTCTCAGTTATACTTTAAGAAATAAAGTTGTTATTTTTTACTTTAAATAGTTTTGGCCTTTCAAATTTTCACAGATTACTGCACAGAATTAATCTTTTCTGTGTTGCTGTTTTATTAAGCAGGAGTGTTTATCCCGTGTTGTAACCTAAGTGTCTTCTATCTTGAAATAATTGTAGGGTAATCAAAATAGATTAACTTTGTCTTCTTAGTTGTCAATGCCCTATCCACAGGTATGGGCGGGGATGTCTGTACTCACGGAAATTGAATCCGGTGCTGGAACCGTGCCGCCCACTAATTTGTCTGAATTGAAAACCATCTGCCACTTTTCTGCCCAACTCTCCAGTCTGTCTATATCCTCCTGTATTCTCTGACAGTCCCTTATGCTTTCTGCTACTCCACCAATCTTTGTGTCATCTCTTGCTGATCATACCAACAGTGCCCTCTTCCAGATCATTTATGGATATTACAAACAACAGTGGCCCCAACACTGATCCCTGGGGAACACCACTGGACACCTTTCTCCATTTCGAGAAACTCCCTTCAACTACTACTCTCTGTCCCCTGTTACTCAACCAGTCCTTTATCCACCTAGCTAGAACACTCTGCACACCATGTGGCTTCACTTTCTCCATTAGTCTATAATGGGGAACCTTATCAAATGCCTTACTAAAGTCCATGTATATGACATCAACAGCCCTTCCTTCATCTAACAACTTGGTCACTTCCTCGAAGAACTCTATGAAGTTGGTAAGGCACGATCTCCCCCACACAAAACCATGTTGCTCATCACTGATAAGCCCATTCTTTTCTAAATATAAATAGACCCTATCTCTCAGTACCTTCTCCAGTAACTTCCCCACCACGATGTCAGGCTCACTGGTCTGTGGTTACCCGGAATATCCATACTACCCTTGTACAGGGGGACAACATGAGCAACCTTCCAGTCCTCCAGCACCTCACCTGTATTTAAGGATGCCACAAAGATATCTGTTAGGGCCCCAGCTATTTCCTCTCTCACTCCATCAGCAACCTGGGATAGATCCCATCCAGTCCTGAGGATTTGTCCACCTTAATAACCTCTAGCCTACCCAACACATCTTCCCTACTTATGCCAATGTGATCCAGACTAATCAAACTTCTATCTCTAATCTCAAGATTCATCATGTTCCTCTCCTCAGTGAACATTAGGTCAGGTGACCAAAAGCTTAGTCCAAAGAGACAACTTAAAAAAAGAAGAGAAAGAAGAGAGAGTGATAGACAAGTAGAAAGGTTAGGTAGGGAATCCCAGAGCTTATCATTCAGTCGACTAAAGGCAATAGTTAACAACGGTGAAGAAAGGAAATTTAGAGATGAAGACTGTGGAGATCTTGGAGGATGGTGGATCTGGAAGATGTTATACAGTTGGACAATGGGTGAGGTCACTATGGGAGACGACTGTTATTTTTTCTGGAATTTCTGCTCAATAGCTCAAGCAGTGAGTGAGGCACAACCTGTGGAGGTAAAATCAAAACAGCCAGACATAAGGCAATGAGCGACTGACAAAGGTCAGTCTTTGAACAACTTGATATAGTTGCCAACTCAGAAGTCAGAATGTTCCACAGGAAAAAGAATGGTTCAACAAATTCGTTCTGAAGGTTGAGTGGAATGAAACTGTTTGATATTCATAAAGATAGGTATGAGGGCACAGCTGTCGTCTTACTTTGGTTGATGGGTAAATTACTCTTCCTTTAGTCGTGCCCCCTGCTCCTGGCTGGAATCCACTGCTAACCTTTATGAAGAACAACAACGGTAGTACACAGCTTTTTGGAACACAGCCCAGACAGAAAGACCTCTAACTTTATTCTGTGTCTCCCACTTTGATCTTGAAGAATATAAAAGCTGGGTGAAAGCATGATTATCCGGATTCTTCAAATGTAATTAAAGTTATTAATCTGTTGATAGGTCACTACAGTGGACTTATATAATTGGATTCATCAAGTACTGTCTTTTCAGTTTGCTACATTGTTTCAAATTATACAAATCCTCCAGTCGCAACCACAGGAGGATGGTAATGTAACCATAGTAACTAAAGTTCTGTTGCCTTATTCCTAACTCGTACTAAGTCCTGCCCTCACCCCAACCTCCTCTGCCCAAATTCAAGATATACAGTACAATGGCTCTCAGTGTGATATGCACTTTGATTTGAAAATTTGCATCCTTTTTCAAGCCTCCACATGGTCTCGTTCCTCCCTACTTCTGTAACCTCCTTCAGCTTTGCAACCCTCTAAGATCTTTGCTCATCTACATCAGGACATCTGACTATTCCCAATAGTATTCACTCTGTCATTGACAGCAATAGACACTTGTATTTATCTGAAGCCTTCAACACAATAAACTGTCCCAAAACATTTCACAGGAACATTGTCAAACAAAGCTTGACAGCAAGCCACAAAAGGCAGATGCTAAAAGCTTGTCCATAAAGATATATTTTTAGGAGTGTCTTAGATGAAGAAAGTGACATAGAAAGACAGTTGGGTGTAAAGAGGAAAGTCTAAAGCCTAGGATCCTGGCAGCTCTGGATGGGATAGTCCCCAAGGTAGCATGACAAATCACGGAGGTGCAGGAGGTCAGAATAGATGAGTGCTGAAAACTCCAAAGTTTGAGAGGCTGGAGGAGATTACAGAGATACTGTGCACGAAGCAATGGAGAGATTTGAAAACAAGGATGAGAATTTTGAAACTGATTCATTATTTAACTGGAATATGGGTTAGTGAGCACAGAGTGAGAGGTAAATGTGACTTCAGCTGCTTGGGCCCTAAGTTCCATAATTTGCCTCTCCATCTCTCCATCTCTTTCTTCTTCTTGAGCACTCTCCCCAAAACCTTCCTCTTTGACCAAGATACTACATGTTTTATATGGCTCAGTGTCAATTCATTGTTTTGTTATCCTCAGTGGTGTTGTGATATTTTACAGATGCCAGTTAAAAAGTGTTGTTATTGTGGAAAAACTATGGATTTAGATTCCATTCTAGATTCTTATAGTCTGCCTGGGTTTTACCTTCCCACCACTCCCCCACTAGGCAACTTTACTTATTTTGTGGATTTATCAAATAGCATTATGGCTTTGTGTCCTTGAAGTGACAGAATGCATAGGGCATAGAAACAGCTCAACATAAAGAACTCAAGTACTTTTGGTAATCGAATAGTAGTCCGTGGTTACAACAATTATGGAGTTATTGAATCAATCTCGATCATATTGTCTACAACAGACCTGGTGTAAGGTGTGGAAAATCCCCAATAGCAGAGAATTTTGAGAAGTATTGATCCCATATCACCTTTGAATCATTACATTTTGCTTTACAGCCACTTAAGCAATAAATCTTACTCCCTCTACCATGTATCATGGTCTCAATATGTAACTTTGAAACTGTTAACCAAGTTTTTCTGCATTCTGTTCCTGTCACTGGTAAAAATCCTGGAACATCATACCTACTAAGCACTGTGTGTGAGTATATGGACTGCAGCAGTTCAATAAGGCCAACCATCACATTCTCAGGTGGACAACTAGGGATAGGTTTTGGTTGAAGTAACAGTTATTGCGAGGTCACATCCACAGAACAATTTTATTTTAAGAAAATGATACCGCACACACCTGTTTACATCAAACAGCCTGATTAATCAGCAATGGTAAAGGAGTTCAACTAATAGTTTTCTTACTTCACTGGGGTCTTGAAGCAAGAGAGAAGAATTTTCAATTTACTTTGAGACTTCCATTAAATTTCAAGATGTCAAAAGCCCCTCACAGTCAACAAAGCACTTTTTACATTGTAATTTTAATTTTAATGGAGGAAGCATAGGTAAGTAATGCATGGTAAGTTCCCACAAACAGAAATGTGATTATCAGCCCACAACACAGAAGAGAATTCGCCTTATTTTCTATCCATTCTGATACATTGACCTGAAAGGGCAGACAAGGCCTTGGTTTCACATTTCATCTTTACAACATTTATGTGCACTATAACAGTGGAGCATGTAGCTGTGTAGGTCATCAGAAAATGGCCACAAAGCTAACTGTGCTCAGTATTTAATTCAGGTGTCCAAAATAGAGCATTAGGTAAAGTGCACAGGGAAGACTGTAATCTCCTAGAAGACAGGTCAATTACCAATGGGCACTGATTAAGGTGATTAGTAGAGGATTAGAAGGAACATGAGGAAAAACCTTTCATCTAGAACCGCTTTTAACTCTCTTAAAGATAAGTACACCCACATCTTCATACCACTATTTTGGGAAAAGAAAAGGCTGAAGTTACAAATACAATCAAAACTAAAGCATACAGACCTGTACTGATTCACAATGAGTAACTTCATCTTTTCCTGTCTCTTAAAAATCCAAGTCGAAACAGAAAGTGCTTAGAGAAACTCAGCAGGACTAGCAACATCTGTGGAGGGAGGAACCAAGTTAACATTTTTAGTCTAATATCACCCTTTTTTACAACAGTTCCGCAGCTGAGCTGAGCTATAGTCTGACAAAAGATGGTAATTTTCCAGGGGAAGAGGTTGCATCTCAGTTGATGATGATCGCACATGATATTCATTGCTCCACAAGTCTCTCATAATCAAGAGATTGTGAACAAGGTATGTTGTTCCTTTACTCTATCTCTGTTGTTAACAGTCTTGGGATTTGCAAATCTGAGCTTTAGAAAACTGGATTATGCAATAAATAAGAAGGTCCTGGTTTGGGCTTTAATGGTCAAAGTATGAGGTATGGTTAGCACTGTTGTCTTACAGCATCAGGGATCTGATTTAAATTACAGCCTCCGGTGACTGTCTGCGTGGAATTTAGATATTCTCCCCGTGACTGTGTGGGTTTCCTCTGAGTGCACCAGTTTCCTCCCACAGTCCAAAGATGTGCAGGTTGGTTGGATTGGCTGTGTTAAATTGCCCATAGTACCCAGGAATGTGCAGGCGAGGTGGATTAGTCATGGAAAATGCAGGCTTATAGGGATAGGGTAGGGACGGTGTTCAGAGGGTCAGTGTGGCCTCGATGGGCTAAGTGGCCTGCTTCCACACTCTCGGGATTCTATGATTCTATGGTACTTGCATATTGCTATTTGAACACTAGAGGGCTTTGTAATTGGAGCTAACATACTGGACCAATTTCACTGTAATTTGTAACATTTTACATTTTTATACTGCATTTAACACAGAGAAATACATGCATCACAGAAATAATTATCAAACAAAATTTGACACCATGACATATAGGACAGGTAAGTAGAAGTCTGATCAAATGGGATGGAAATGTGTTGCTGGAAAAGCGCAGCAGGTCAGGCAGCATCCAGGGAACAGGAGAATCGACGTTTCGGGCATTAGCCCTTCTTCATTCCTGAAGAAGGGCTAGTGCCCGAAACGTCGATTCTCCTGTTCCCTGGATGCTGCCTGACCTGCTGCACTTTTCCAGCAACACATTTCCATCTCTGATCTCCAGCATCTGCAGACCTCACTTTCTCCTCTGATCAAATGGGCAGGTTTTAAGAACATGTGGTTTAGAAGTTCAGGGAGGGAATTCCAGAGTTTGGA
The DNA here is from genome assembly GCF_004010195.1 of Chiloscyllium plagiosum. NCBI lineage: Eukaryota > Metazoa > Chordata > Chondrichthyes > Orectolobiformes > Hemiscylliidae > Chiloscyllium > Chiloscyllium plagiosum. The sequence continues at coordinate 27,950,316 of NC_057725.1, forward strand.
GTCCAGGCAAATGATGACATGGCCACCATTGAAGGTGAGATGAAAATTCAGTATGTTCAAGAGGCCAAAGATCAGGAAGTGCAGATATCTGATAGGATGGCAATACTGGAGGATGTGAAGCAGCGAAACACCAAGGAGGGATTTTAAAATGGAAGTGAATTTGAATATCATGGCATTGCCTAACCAGGATCAAATTTAGGTCTATGAGAATATTGAAGACCTTGATGATAGATTTGTAATGTTTTAATACAGTCATTTCTTCTATAACACGATGGTCGTGTTCTTGTGCAATTTCACATTACAGAAAAATCGCACTTTAGAAACAGCGCTTAACGTCTTGACGCTGTAATTGTCTCACAGCCAAAACACTTAAAAGTTCACGCGGTAGAAGCAGCATCCCCGAGTTGTCAATTGCGTTATGGTGAGTTTGCGTTAATGAAATGTGCATTATAACAGAACGCCCTGTACCTGCTCATGAACTAGATGTGAAAGAAAGAAGGCAGGCAAAAATCATCCAAATGAATGCCAGCATGGAACAGAATTATTTAACATCTGGGCATATTTAAATAATTTCTGCACCATCTCACACTCAAAATTGAAGGTATCTCGATGGTGGCCAGCAGAATATGAGTGATCAATTGTACAGGTACACAATCCCCTATCTGAAACACTCAGGAGCAGCTGGTTTTCAGAATTCAGAATTTTTTGAATTTCAGAATAAGTGACATTTCAACGGTGAAGTTTTATTTTAGAAACGTACCAAAAAGCAGACTGACAGTGACTACAATGGGCCCTGAGACAGGATTGAGGCCTGCCAGTCCTAAACGACACCCACCCTCATCGCATCTGAGTGACATGCATAGAGTGGGTATGGAGTTGGGTTAACTGTTTGCACTCTAAACAACCTTGTTAATGAGATAAAAACTTCACAGAAAAACCTTCAGATGTTGGAGCTGTTTGGATTTTGGGATTTCAGATAAAGGGTTGTCTACCTGTATCAGAGACTTCAGAGAGTCCAAAGAAGAACAAACAAATAAGGAAAAACAATACAGTACAGGAACAGGCCCTTTGGACCTCCAAGTCTACGCTGCCACATTTTACCTTTCCATGCTAAAATGGTCTTCACTTGCAGGATCCATATCCCTCTATTCCCTTCCTATACATGTACTTGTGCAGGTGCTTCTTGAATGCTGCTATTGTGCATGCTTCCATCACCTCTTCTGGCAATGTGTTCCAGGCACTTATCACCCTTTATGTGAAAACATTGTCTCACACATCTCTTTTACACTTTACTCCCCCTACACCTTGAACTTGTGTCCCCTTGTGATTGACCCTTCCACCCAGGGAAAAAGCCTCATACTTTCCACTCTATCCATGCCATTCACAACCTTATAAACTTTTATCAGTTTGTCCCTCAACCTCCTGCATTCCAGTGAAGACAAACCCAGTCCATCCAAACTCTCTTCATAGCTAAAATCCCCCATACCAGGCAACATCCCGGTACACCTTTTCTGTAGCCTTTCCAAAGCATCTACATCCTTCTGGTAGTGTGGTGGCCAGAACTGTATGCAATATTCCAAGTGTGGCCTAACTAAAGTTTTATAAAGCTGCAGCATAACTTATCTATCCTGATATTCAATGCCTCTTCCAATGAGGGCATGTATGCCATTGACCATTTTTACTAAATTATCTACCTGCACTCCCACATTTAGTGATCTGTGGACCTGCATATCCAGATCCCTCTGTATATCAATACTCCTAAGGGTTCTGCCATTCATTGTATAATTTCCACCTGTACTTGACCTTCCAAAATGTGTCACCTCATATTTGTCCAGATTAAACTCCATCTGCCATGTTTCTGCCCATGCCTCCAACTCATTCATATCCTGCTGTATCCTTTGACAATCTGCCTCACTAACCACAACTCCACCGGTCTCTGCGTCATCTGCAACCTTACTAATTAGGCCATTTACATTTTCCTAAAATCATTTATGTACAGCAGAGGTCCCAGCACTGATCCCTGTGGAACAACACTAGTCACAACTCTCTATTCTGAAAAGCATCCTTCCATTGCTACCCTCTCTCTCCTTTGACTAAGCCAGTTCTGTATCTACCTGGACAGCTCACCTCAATACCATGGGACATCACTTTTGTACCAATCTCCAATAAGGGACTTTGTCAAAGGCTTTGCTGAAGTCCATATAAACAACATCAGCTGCTTTCCCTCATCAATCGTCTTCATCACCTCTTCAAAAAACTCAATCAAGTTAGAGAGGCATTACCCCAACCTGCACAAACCCTTGCTGGCTATCGCTAATAAGTCCATTTGCTTCCAAATGCATAGAGATCTTGTCCCTGAGAAACCAATCCAATAATTTCCCTACCACCAGTCTGAGGTTCACAAGCCTGTCCTGGATTACCCCTGTTACCTTTCTTAAACAATGGGACAACATTGGTTATTCTCCAGTCCTCTGGGACATCACCTGTGGCCAAAGAGGATTCAAAGGAATGGGTCTCGGTCTAATCTCAACGTTGGAGAAGGGTTTCATCAGATGATACCTTCTTGGAGAAAGAGATGCATAAACAGGGTTGATCAGCCATGGCTGAACAGTTAGCTGAAGGAAATCAATGTAATTTCCACTCCCTAACTCAGGAATACAAGATTTCAGTCATATCTCTTGCTCCAGGTTTTAACATTTCAGAGGGAGAAGTTAGCCTTTCACTTTAAAGTCAATAGATAGTGTGGCATTGTCAGAGTGCCACACATTGGGATTTCAGGTATAAACCTCTTTGCAAACGTTAAGCAAGACATGTGGTCTTCCTATGCCCAAATTTACATGGTGTTTTTTCTTTTTTCTGACAATTCATTCATACAATATGGGCGCTGTTGGCAAAGCCAGAATTTACTGTCCCTTCCTAACTGAACTGGCTGAAATCTTTTTTTGTAGCGATATACTCACAGTGCTTTCTGGGATGAAATTCCAGAATTCTGATCCAGAAACAACTAAACCACACTGATATAGTTTCAGGTCAGGATGATGAACAAACAGTGAAATTCACAGCTGACCTTGGCAGAACCTGTGTGGGAGAACTCACAGCATGGGAGAAGCTAAGTGCATAGTTTATAACAGTAACTTTGCTGTAAATCTACAATAGTAAGTAGAGCTGGATCTTTTTTGATTATATGTTTTATTGAAAACTGTCTCCTGATGATATTGTGTGCCATTCTGGTGTCCTTCCTATCAGAAGGATGTTGTGAAATGTGAAAGGGTTCAGAAATGATTTACAAGGATGTTGCCAAGGTTGGAGGCTTTGAGCTATAGGGAGAGGCTGAACAGGCTGGGGCTGTTTTCCCTGGAGTGTCGGAGGCTGAGGGGTGACCTTATAGAGGTTTATAAAATGATAGGGCATGGATAGGATAAATAGACAAGGTATTTTCCGTGAGGTGGGGGAGTCCAGAACTAGAGGGCATAGATTTAGGGTGAGAGGGGAAAGATATAAAAGGGACCTAAGGGGCAACATTTTCATGCAGAGGGTGGTGCGTGTCTGGAATGAGCTGCCAGAGGAAGTGGTGGTGATACAATTACAACATTTAACAGGCATCTGGATGAGTATATGAATACTTAGGGTTTGGAGGGTGATGGACCAAGTGCTGGCAAACAGGACTAGATTAGTTTAGGATATCTAATCAGCATGGACTGAAGAGTCTGTTTCCCTGGTGTACATTTCAATGTGTGACTTGAAGAGGAAATTGCAAATGGTGGTGCTCTCATGCATCTATTGCCCTTGTCCTCCAAGATGGTACTGTTGAATGAATCGGAGTAAATTATTCCCATGTAGGAGCAAAATACTGCGGATGCTGGAATCTGTACTGAAAACACCAAATAATGCATATCACAGCAAGTCAGGCAGCATCCATAGAGACAGAGTAAGCTCACATTTCGAGTCTAGATGACTCTTTGTGATGTGAAGTTTCATGCGCTAACTTGCAGAATCTAGCTAGATATTCAAGTGTACCAGGGGAGGTCTTATAATCACATGGCTGATGCCCCCAAATACAGCTCCAAGCTAAATAATCCTTATTTATTCAGCAAGGCTTAGGACTATGGTCTATGAATCTTATATGAGAATAGACTGAGAAGAAACATGTTAGCAATCTATGAATTAATTAAGATTGCCTCTCTATTGATAGGTTATTCTAGAGGTAAACCAGGAGACATGACTTCAGTTTGTGTAACAGTTAGAATACATTTGAAATTAGGCTGTTAATCTTTTTCCCAAGAGGCTTAGTTTTTAAAACTTAATTCAAAGGACATGAACATGACTTATTATGACAGTATTTGTTATGAAACTCTAACTGCATTTTAGAAGATGATGTTGTGCCACATTTTGAACTACTGCAGTTCGTGAGAATGTACTATGCTGTCAGACATTTTAATCCAGCAATGATGCATGAAGGGTGCGATAATAGCCCCACGTTCAGATGGCGTGTGACCTGAGATGGAACATGCAGGTGGCAGGGAGTTACTAGAATCTGCAATCAGCTGGTGCTGACACTGCATCACTTTCTTGGTTTGATTTAATGTATTGTTATCATGAGATACAGTTAAAAGTGCTGTTTTGCATGCTCTACAGGCAGATTGTTCTGCTACCCTGATGCACTTTGTATGGTACAGAGTGGAGAATACAGTGTAATAGCTGCAGAGAAGTTGCAGAGAGAGAGAGAGAGATCAGAGTTAACATTTTTTTAGTCATTCACAGGATGAGGGCACCACTGGCTAGGCCAGCATTTATTTGCCATTCCTAATTGCCCGGACGGCAGTTAAGAGTCAACCACATTACTGTGGGTCTGGAGTCGGATGTTGGCCAAACCTGGTGAGGATGACAGTTTCCATCTCGAAACAACATTTGAGAGGTCCGTTCAAAAGTCTGCAAACAGCAGGAAGAAGCTGTTCTTGAATCTATTTGCTTGAAGGGGCTAGGTCAGTACTTGATTGCACAATCCAAATGTATAGATAGTAACTAATCTGTTTGGAGGTGCTATTACACCCACTTGGAACAGATGGGATTTAAACCAGAGTTTCCTGGCTCAGAATAGGTAACCCTTTCATATAGACTTTTTTTTTAACCTGTTCAGAGATGTTATTGCACACCTCTGGAGTGGGTGGGACTTGAACCCAAGTTCCCCAGCTTAGAAGTAGCAACTTTACCACTGCATAAAGTTAAAATTCACACAACACCAGGCTATAGTCCAACAGAGTTATTTGGAAACACTAGCTTTCGGAGCGACGCTCCTTCATCAGGAGGAAACTAGTGCTTTCAAATAAACCTGTTGGACTATAACCTGGTGTTGTGTGAATTTTAACTTTGTACACCCCAGTCCAACACCAACATCTCCAAATCACTCTGTATAAATTCCCTCTATCTTCAAATAGAAGATACATAGACTTGGACTGGCTTCAGTTTTCTGAGCAAATCACAGAGGAATTTTAAAAGCAGTTTCTGTTTGCTATTTTCCAGAGTTTGCTTTGCTGTCTTTAGAAGATTACATAACAATGGGCTCGCTGTTGGGCAGTGAGGAATTACTAGTTAATGTTTAGTGTTACAAAGATGCTTCATGTTTAATATTTATTGGAAGAGTTACACTTTGAAGGATTTAAGAAGTTTGAAAAAATACCTCAAGTGATTTCTTCAAAAGAGGCCATTCACTGTGGACATTGTAGCATTTATTAACAAGGTTTCCAAAAAATCAGATGCTGGTGAAAAAATGTTTTCTTTGCTTTAGACCCCTACTGGGGTTGCTTGGTTACTGCATTACTAGATGGAAAGTACTTTGGCTTTAGTTAAGATTAGTGTAGTGCTGGAAAAACACAGCAGATCAGGTAGCATCCGAGGAGCAGGAAAATCGACGTTTTGGGCAAAAGTCCTTCATCAGGAAAGACCTTTGCCTGAAACATCAATTTTCCTGCTCCTCGGATGCTGCCTGATCTGTTGAGCTCTTCCAGCACCACACTAATCTTGACTCTAATCTCCAGTATCTGCAGTACCCACCTCCACCTAGTACTTTGGTTTTAGTTTGAGAACAAGAACCCTGTGAGGAACCCTGACTTTTCCTACTTCTGGAAAAATATCCCATTTGTTGAGTTCATAGATAGAATCATTGAATCCCTACAGGGTGGAACAGGCCATTCAGCTCATTGAGTTCAAACCAACCCTCTGAAGAGCATCCTACCCAGATGCACCCCCTTACCAATCACTATAACCCTGTATTTCCCAGGGCTAACCCACCTAGCCTGCACATCCCTGGACACTATGCACAATTTACCATGACCAATCCATATAATCTGCATAACTTTGGACTGTGAGAGGAAACTGGAGCACCTGGAAGAAAACCACATCGACACAGGAGAATGTGCGAACGCCATACAGACAATCGCCTGAGGCTGGAGCCAAACTGGGGTCCCTGGTGCTGTTAGGCAGCAGTGCTAACCACTGAGTCACCTTACCACCCAATGGTAAGACCTATTTGCTCTTCTGGAGGAGTGATTGTAGGAACTTTTCAATATTGTACTTCCTGAGCAAGCTGTGTCTACTTAGAGAGTGGTGGCTGAGTGAAATGCTCTGCCCCAGAGGGCAGTGGAGGCCCAGTCTCTGGATTCATTTAAGAAAGAGTTGGATAGAGCTCTCAAAGATAGTGGAATCAAAGGTTATGGAGATAAGACAGGAACAGGATACTGATTAGGAATGATCAGCCATGATCATATTGAATGGCGGTGCAGGCTCGAAGAGCTGAATGGCCTATTCCTGCACCTATTGTCTATTGTCTATTGACTGCAGGGACAACCGTAGTGATCTAGGGATTTGACATTAAGCAAGGTAGAATGTTCTATACATTCAAGAATAACCCAAATCAGAAAATGATTTTTTTTTTGTTTAAATGAACCTCTGCAGAGAAAAATCCAATTTTATTCTGTTCTCCAAACATCTGCATATGTTTATGGTTTGAGTTATTTAGAGGGATAAATAATTATGCTTCCATATTACTGACTGTGTATTTTAAGTAGTTATTACAATTTAATTGAATAAGTTTTGTTTTAATATTAGACTATTAGTTATATTTTTTTACAGGAACATGGTCAATAGATCTATTTCATTATGTCCTGATAAAGTATTTAATTGGCGTTCAGTAACTGGAATTTTCTAAAAAACAATTATGTTGTTATCTGTGGACTGTGGGAGGAGAGTGATAGTGCACTCCCCCAGCCTCAGTCATAACATAGGTGATGATGTTCCATTGAATCGTGGGGTAAAGCTTCATGCCTAGCATTTTCCTATCCTCCTATCTGTGCTAATTTGATGCAGGCTGAATAACTTCATTAACCCCCAGCATGTCAAGAATTCATAAGTATACAAACACCAATTGTAAATCATACCCTGCTAGGCTTCCAGTGCTGGAGATATAGTAATTTAACAGGCTAATGAATACAGTGTGTAACTCACATTAAATATGGCTAGCATCACACTGGGGCCAGTTGGAGAGTTTCGGTATTATCAATAATGTTATGTGTTGTACTATAGTCCACGGGCATTTTGTAATTGAACCCTACAGGACTACCAACTGTAAACCTCCTTTTCATATTACAGATTCCGACCCTGAAGCACTCTTAACTGAATACTTCCTCACTTAAATACTTTTTGGCAAATTTGTTTCCTTCAAGTCTCATTCGGAAAGTCATTAGACAGCAAATTTAAATCAAAGCCATTTATGTATACTTTGAAGTAAACATTAGAAGCAAAATAAAAGTTTCAATTACCTCAGGAAAAAATGTTCTACTTTCTAAAAATGTACCTGTGTAAGGTCACCTCTTCTTTATACTGCAATTTCCTATTTTTTTAAAACTTCTGAATCAAGAACCTGGTCTCTTCTGATAGAGATTAGTCTTACTCCTTTTCACAGTACTGTTACATTTGATTGCCTCCTGTTGTGTTTCAAAGACAAAACATGGAGCCAGTACTTCATGTACAATCTGAAAATGTTCTTTGCAATTTAAGAATGAATGTATACCTCAATTCATACTTTTTTGACAACACATTGCTCAGAATCTTTTTTTGCTTTGGCAAATTTAAAAGATTTCTAAATGAGTTTGTATGTTCATGAGTAATTTTGTACTTTTGTCAATTTAATATCTATTCAGCTAACTAAAATAATAAGCAATAGATTTCCATTTTAAAAGGATAATAGAATACAAATGCTTAATTTTTAAAAAAAACTTGTTTGTCAGAGGGAAGGTAGCCTTTCACTTACACCATTCACATAAGAGTGGAAATGGAGAGCTATGTCAAATAAATTGTTTTTGAATCTTCACACAGAGAGCAGCTTATAGTAGTAGACAGCTATGTAGGCTGATTAGCAACCTCACAGGCCATAAGGTGAGTGCGCTTTGTCACTATCTACCATCTTTACGTGAGACTTATCAGGGTCAGAGAGCGGGCATGGCAGTTTGGTAAAGGTTTCATAGGTTCCAAACCCAAGGTATCTCATTGAATATCAACCCAGAATTTCGAGTCAGAGGTCCCATCTGCAGACTATTGAAGATGGGATTTATACTCAGGACCTCCAGTGTCAAACACCGGAATACTACCACTGAACCAGATACTATGGTAAGGTAGTATTCAAGTGCTCCATTAATACCTTAGTTCTTGCATCTTATATTAGTTCAACTCACATTTCCTCACTCTCAAATCTTTGCCACCCACAAATCTGTCTCTTTCTGTCTACCTAACAAATATCTTCAAAGACAGTGGCTGTAATTTGAATGGGGTGTAAACGACGTGGGCTATGGTGAGATTCGTGGCAGAATCAGATTAAACGCTTCGATGTCGGGACCAACTTATTGAGTTGTTGAGGTGGCCCAGCTAGCGACCTTGGATCAGTCTCCCAGGGTCAACTGGTGGTATTCTGCTGGTTTTCTAGAAAAAGAGTTCCCCTCCTTTGGTGCACTATATACGGTCAGAGAATTGCAGCACTTTTATTTCCTCTTCTCCAACAGGTTCAGATTCTGTCCATCAACCAGCAGGGCAACTTCAAAATGCCAGTGCTCGTTCCAGAACAGTCTTTTAAATATGGCACGGGCATCAGGAATACCAGTAGATATCCAGTGAGTGGCAAATTGTTCAAGGAGTGGTGAGCGGTAAGGCGGGGTTAAAATTGGACATGAGGAATGTCATTGGGCTGAGGTAGGGAGCTAATGAGGCAAAAATAGAAACTTCTGGAAAGGTTCAACAGATCTGGCAGCGTCTGTAGAGAGAAATCAGAGTTAGCGTTTCAGGTTGAGTAACCCTTCCTCAGAATGGGGTTCTGAGGAAGGGTCACTCAACCTGAAATGCTAACTACAATCTCTCGCTACAGGTGCTTCCAGACCCACTGAGCTGTTCCAACAATTTCTATTTCGGTCTCTGATTTACGGCATCTGCAGTTCTTTCGGATTTTAGCTAATGAGGAAAATTTGGCAAGATATAGCGATAAGGTTCAATAGGCCCTATGGCAAGAATTATTTCAAAGAACTCAATGCAACTTATACTCAGCTAAAAACTTATAAGATTCTTCAATTTTGATTTGACCTTTTGCTTATCTCCTCCCCTTTCCTCACCATACTGCTCCCATCCTTTCAATTTCTTCTGCTCTTGCTAAACATCTCATTGCTCTCTTGTTTTCAAACACATCCTTAAAGATTTAACTCACGTTATGTGCCTGGTCAACACAGACTCACACATAGAGTACTGTTCACTATTGGACTGTAATGTACTTAGGCACTGGAGAGTGTACAAAACAGATTTTCAAGAATGACAGCAGGACTGAGAGGTTATGCTGATCAAAAATATAACCCTTCTCTCCAAAAAAGAATATAATGAGGAATGGCCTAATAGAAATCTTCAAGACCGTGAAAGAATTCGATGCCATAAATGTAAGATAGTCATTGATAATTCATTGATTCGTAATTAATAAGCAAATCCAGGAAAAACATTTCCCTACAGAATATGGTACTTGCTACCACAGAGGGTTGAGATAAATGGCCTAGATTGTGTGTAAAATAAAAATAAAGATGAGAATTTAAATATAGGATCAGATAAATGGAAGAAGATTCATGTGGAATATTAACATTAGCACGGGTTAGTTCAGCCAAATGGCCTAGTTGAAGGCTGCACATTCTACGCAACATGTCATTAACTTCCTGGCATCTAATTCTGCTCTATGGAATGTCTTTCCAGGTTTTTCATACTTGAATTTGAACATAAACTCATTATAGACTTCTAGAGTTGGTAAGACCTTTTAATTTGCTTCTGAATTTTATTTCTTGTCATACCTTCCCCAGAAAGATAATTGAACTAAACAACCAAAAGTAGCATGCTGTGAATGGTGGAAATCTAAAATAAAAATAGAAAATGCTGAGAATACAATAGCATTGTGATTGTGTTACAGGAGCAATCTAGAGATTTGGATAAATGATTTAGAGGTAGGAGTTCAAATCTCAGCAGCAACTGGGAAATAAAATGTAATCAAATAAAATCTAGAATTAAAATCTGGTCTCAATAATGATGATCATAAAACTACTGGATTGTCATTAAAACCTATTTGGGTTACTAATGACCTTTAGGGAAATAAATGTGCTACGCTTATCCAGAGAGACCAACATGTAACTCCAAATGATTTGTAATTGTCCCAGAGAGGGCTTTGTGAGCTAGTCAACTGTATTCATTAAGCTGACCCATCAGGGAAATTTGGGATGGAAACCAAAATTCTGTCTTTACCAGCAACATCGACATACCACGTGTAGGAGCTAGCTGTGCAAAATTGGTTGTACATCACAATAGCAACTACACTTCAAATGTAATGTATTGTTGTAAAGCATTTGGAATAGAGTGGTGCTGGAAAAACACAGCAGTTCAGGCAGCATCCAAGGAGCAGTAAAATCAAAAAAGCCCTTTTGCCCAAAACATAGATTTTACTGCTCCTCGGATGCTGCCTGAACGGCTGTGCTTTTCCAGCACCACTCTAATCTAGAATCTGGTTTCCAGCATCTGCAGTCATTGTTTTTACCTAAGCATTTGGAATATCCTGAATTTGTAAAAGCAGTTGTATAAATGCAATTTCTTTCTTAATATTAAGCAGATGGTGAACTCTCAAATGGAAATTTACCTTAACATTAGACACATGCTATTAGAATATGACGATGAGAGATAGTTTTGTACATTTCCCTGGTGACCTGGTAAAGGTTTGTACTTGAGATTATCATTTCCTTGCATTGTGCAGGTAGATATTTTAAGGCTTTCTACCTTTTGTACAACATTTGTTCTACTTACAGTTCATTTTGACCTGCGAATTAGAAAAGATCAAATTAATGACTCACACAGAAACCTTCTATGCTTAATGGGACTAACGTTTTGTACCTAGAGTCACAGATTTAAGACACACACAGCTTTGGAGATGATTACAGAAAAGTGAAATGGTTACAAAAACTGATTACAGATTTAAAAGATTTGGAAAAGAGGAGTAAAGGAAACAATTAAAAAAAACAGCTGCTTTGTTACTTTAATCCCAACAAATGAATAGAAATGAATTCTTAATGTTACTCTAATCTCAATGAGTGAAGAATTCGACAATATCTAGCATTAGAATGCTCAAATATATTTCCAACTAGTTATGCAATCATGCAAGGAGGCCATTCCTGAAGATTACAGATTCCAAGGGCTGAATCTTACCAGATACCAGCTACATGTCATTTTCAACAAGTTTCATGGAGGATTCCTCTGATGCCAAGCAAGTTTTCTCCCGCCATTGTCCCAAACTCACACCTTTAATTGGATACCATGTGTCAGTCTTGCCTCTCACATCCAATGCTAGCCCAATTCTCTGTTTTGTCAAAGGCAAGAAATACTGTGCCACTTCTGTGATCTCTCAGGATCCCTGGTGCTGTCACTGCCTTCATACCCCAGCCACAGACCTGATTAAGCTCTGGATGTACAGAGTTGCCTTTTGCAGTGTATGTAATGGTGCAGTATCCACAAACCTTTGCTTCTCAGAGCACAAAAATGGCATGGATGACATTCAAACACCTATTACTTTAAACACCAAGCCATATGGTTCACCTATCCTTAGCCACACCCTACCCCACAACTCTGTCTAAGTCAATGCCACTCTTTCCCAATGCCCATTATAAAACAGCATCTTATCATTTTTCAGTGTGAAACCATCACATACAGGAAAGCATTCAAAGGCTTCAAACCAGTCACTTTTATTTAAGAGCTATGAGAAAACAAACATACAGACGCTGTATTTGCCTCTCAGAACAGAAACAGACCACTGGCTTTATAAGCACCAATAATTTTATAGTTCATGACGATTACCGCACCCGGCTCACAGCTATTAGAACCAGATGTCAATTAAATTTGGTTCTGGCTTGTAGAACTCACTGCTGCTGTGCCCTACAATGCAGAAAGTGCTGTTTCTCTTTCTCATAGTCCTCATCTTCCTCATCAGAAGACTGTTCCATGCTCCCAGTTTGTCAAACGCTAATGCATCCCCTCTTTGCCTGTTCTTATTGTACAAAGCAAATTATACTTGGATTATGTGCTATAATCTGTTGCAGTATATTATAAGGGCTCCTCCAGAACAAAGTAAGCAGCAGAATCTCATGTTCATCGTCTAGTCCACTATGGCTCTGGTTGAAGAATGGGCTGCACTGTATCAATGCTTAGCCTCAACCAGAGAGTTGCACATCACCAGTGGGTAACCTTTGTATCTTAATAACCATCCTTGTAAGAGATCTGGCTCCTCAAATGCAGCAGGAATACAAGAGGTCTTAAGGATACAGGGATCACAAAGGCTTCCAGGGTACCTGATGCAGATTTCCAAGATTTTGTATCAATGATCAAAGCTAACTTACACATTGATGCAAAGGAACCCTTTTCCATGAATAAACTCAGCTGTGTTGCAAACTGGGCCCCACCTTGAGGTGCTTCTTGCATCTCAGGAAGCAGGTTCCATTTTAAAGGCCTTCTGCTTGGACTACAGCACTGATTTCATCATGGGGACATGTTTTGAAGCATTGCAATCTGACACAAAGGACATCGGTAACAGCTTGAAACATTTGTGGGTGGATAATTGAAAGATCACACACAAGGACCCAGTAGCTGTTTGGAAGAAGCTGTTTGCATTAACACTTTGTGCAACTAACAGCTCGACAGCTACTAGGATAGGATGGTCAGCTACTTCATGTTTCAGGTCTTGCTGCAGCACCAGGGATAGTTCTCTAACCACTTTGAATTGCAACTGTGCCTATCGTTCTTACCACATGAACTCAGTCCTGGTTTGGTTCTACTCACTATCAGGACACACCCATCCCTGTCAAAGGCATGGTGGTGATGACTGTAAATAATGTCCCCCAATTCCTGCAGTATTCCATGCCCACCCATGCACTAACATCTTCTCCCCATTATATGTGGAACCTCTGCCCTTCACTATCCAAGGTTGCCGCCTCCATTCTGCAGGAATGAGTTCTCCCACTTACTTATCACAGCAGGGCTCCATCAACCACCCATAACTTTCATTCCATTGACTCCAGAACTGATTATGGCCTACACCCCTGACTGACTTGGATGGATGGACCTGACTGATGAATGACTAAATCCTTGACCAATGAGTTATGACTCTCCTGACTATTCATATTGGACCTACAGAGCTAAGCATGAATGACTCCATGGACTGTGGTGAGACAGACCCCTGACTCTGACCACTCCAAGCTGAAGACTGACCATATCCAAGCCCCTGGACTGATCGCAGACACTGCCCTTGACTGACTGAGAATGAATTTCCATTGGAACAGGACCATTTGGTTTGGTGTACATGCAGTGTGTTTACCACATATGCTGCTGGCACATGCTGTTGGTGGGAGGTTGGCATTGGACTATAAGGCAACTCTTTGACTAATGACCACTGATGACCATGATAAGATGCCTGGCTTTGTGTGAGCATTAAACAGTAATGCACGACAGAAGTACTGTGAGCCTTAAGGTACGGCTGAGGGGACGCAAAACACAAAAAGGCAAGGCATCAAAGTAGGCACAAATTGAGTGGCACTAAGAGAGCAGCCCTGAGATACTTCTGGGTCCACATTATAAGCTGGGGACTTGACTCTGTCTACAAAGAGCCCTGGCAGCAGTGTTGCAATGAAAGGTGTTAGAATGCTTCAAAGTGCAGTGTTGAAGCAGAGAAGCATGCTACAAATGATCAAAGATTTGCCATGATGATGTAGTGAGGTTGTTAAGTGTCAGACACTAAAGTCTTTGGACATGTTGTATATGGCTGCTCTGCTCATGGAATATGCCCTGAGATGTTGGTGCCAGCTGTCCATGATGGAAGTCCACAAGAGAAGGTGGCAAGCTGGAGTCCCCATTCAAACCCATGGATTTTCAACTGTGTATTAATGAGATGAGATTAGATATTAATAAGGGCGATAAAGAGTAGTAATTCATGTAATTTGGCATCTCACCATTCATTATCAAAAGTCTCATCTTGCCATCCAAGAACTAATCATTGTAATCCAAAGTGTCAGTATATCTTGCTGATCTTCATTTTCTCTGTTACATCTTTGATTGACAGTTGTTTACATGCCTCAGTTTGGCAATTTGTCGAGTTTAAGAAATACTGGCAGCAAGTATTTTTCCCATTAACATTGTTTCTAACTTACCAAAGCTTGAATGTCAAGCTTAAAACCTATGTGAAGGCTTTTTTGTTTTGCCATACAAGATAGAGAAGGTAATTCCCATTGTATTGACTTAACTTCTTACTAGTTAAATGGAGTGGCACCATCACCTGTTAAATACTCATTAAACATACTGTTAAATAGCTTCTCATCAGAGTTGCCAGATTGTGGAAAAACTTATATCATGGATTGCTTCCAACTTGTACAATCCCCAGGGATGAATCATTGCCATTGAAAGCCAATATAAATTAAAGCACATTGATGAGCAACATTAGGTTTATAGCAGATATGTCACTGAGTAATTATACTCCAAAGCAAATAACTCTTAACAAGGCACAAGTTCAATAAGCAAGAAGTGATGCAGCATTGTTTGTGGGTTTAATTTGATTGATATCAGTCCACAACTATTGGTGCAACTGCTGATAATTTTCTAAAATTTGGATGGTAATGTTTGATGCCTGTTAGTAATTTGCATGGACAACTGGCATTTTAACATTATTACCATTAAATTATGTGATGTGCTCCAGTCAACAGTGAAAGGAAAAAAAAAATTACCTTTTTATTACACCTCTCACAACCTCCGGACATCCCAAAGTGCTTTGTGGCCAATGAAGATGAGTCTGAAAGTTGTGAGTTCACGTTCCACTCAAGTCATGAGCACATAACCAGGCCAAGCCTCTCTGCAGCATTGAAGTGTGCTGAACTATTAAAGGTGTTGTCTTTTGGACATGATGTCAAACCAAAGCAGTGAGTGCCCTCTCTGCTGGCTGTAAATGATGCCATGACAGTATTTTTAAAAAGAGTAGGACAAATTCCCCCTTACCCTATCCACCTACCCTATGTTCTGGTCATCATACATTCCTCAACCATAATCAATAAAACAAAAATTATCTGCTCATTATCTTCCTGTTGTATAAGGAAGCTTGCTGTACATTTCTGCTACATTTCCCTGCAGTAATCAGGGATTAGATTAGCTAAATAGTTCATTAGCTGTAATGCTTTATGTCATCCTGAGGTCAAGAAATGTGCTGGAGGAATTAGTCTTCAAATAGGGTAGCACAAACTTCCTACTGTATTGTACTATTTTATGACAACATGAGAAATACAAGTTCTCATCTTCTATTATAGTTGGGCTTTTCAATTTTTTTCCATATTTCGTGTCTTGCCACACTTGAGCAAATCATTTTATTTTGCTTGCCACCTGCTCTTGTGGACTTCCATCATGGACAGCTGGCACCAACATCTCAGGGCATACTCGATGGGAAGAGCAGTCACGTCCAACATGTTCAAAGACTTTGGTGTCTGACGTTTAACAACCTCATTGCACCAACTCTTTCAGTTGGTTATCGGTATATCTTGGACTTGAAGGACTGAATGCCCATAATGGGAAAATCTTCTGTTCAATTAATAAGATAATCTGCTGAGTTTCTCATTGGGGTCTCAATTTATGTGTCCCAATTTGTGTGCACCCAAGTACTCCCTGTTGACTCTCAATGGGTTACAGCTCTCAGTTATGGTGTGTGATTTTTAAAGAAGCAGATTAACCTGGATTCTTGTTGTTTAACCACCCAAAAGAAGAAAGTGAAAGGAAATTTGACAGACAATACAAACTGCTGTCATAACCAGGCTTTCTCCCTCCCACCCTAGCCCAGACTGACACAAGCTCCATCATTGACTGCTGCAAGGAAAGGGAAGTGGGAGAATGGAGTCTCCAATGGTCAACTAGGTTTGGATCTTTCTATCTCAATTACTGCCATTTCCAAAGGACCAAGAGGAGGCCATTGAGCCCAGCCAGAATGCTCCATCAGGTTACCTTTAGTAGATCAGTCTATCTCCAATGCGAAAGCTCTAATTGAACCTAATTGGGCAGCATGGTGGCTCTGTGGTTAACACTGCTGCATCACAGTGCCAGGGACTCGGGTTGGATTCCGTCTCGGATGACTGTGTGGAGTTTGCACATTCTCCCCGTATCTGCGTGGGTTTCTTCCGGGTGCTCTGGTTTCCTCCCACAGTCACAAAGATGTGCAGGTCAGGTGAATTGGCCATGCTAAATTGCCCATAGTCAGAGGAAAATTGGTCTGGGTGGGTTACTCTTCGGAGGGTCGGTGTGAACTGGTTGGACCAAATGGCTTGTACCCACACTGTAGGGAATCTAATCTAATCTAATGCACCTTTGGGAGAGAGAGTTGCAAATTTATACAATTTTTATGCAAAACTATGTTTTCTAACTTCTCTCTGGCACACCTTAGTTCTAATGTTATAATGCCCTCAAAATCAAATTTTACACTATCTTCTCTCAAACTTCATGTAACCTTAAAAATATTCTTCAAAAGAAATCCCAGCTGTAGTACTGAAAACCTGTGCTCCAGAATTAGCTGTATCTCGAACCAAGCTGTTCCAAAACAGCTACAACACTATAATCTAATCAACAAGATGGAAAATTTTCCCTGTTTGCCTATCCAAAAAAAAGACAGGCCAAAATTAAATTCTGCCAAATACCACCACATCAGTGTACTGTAGGTCATCTGCCAAGTGTTGGAAGGTGCTGTCAGCAGTCTTATCACTTACTCACCAATAACATGCTCAATGATGCTACTCAGTTCCAGACATTATTACAGTTCTGATCCAAACATAAGATGCTTACATGCTAATATTTCTAAGAGATATACAAATGATACTTTTGTTTATTAAGACCTTTCCATCTGTCATTAACTTGACATCTTGTCAAAATATCCTAAGCAGGACAGCTGGAGTGAGCTAATAGCCAAAAAAGGCAGATTCACATTCTGTGAATGGTGAAAATCTAAAATAAAAACAGAGAATGCTGTGGTTATGATAGCATTACTGGAGCAATCTACAGGCCTGGACTAATGAACTGGAGAAACGAGTTCAAATCCCATGAGCAATTAGGAACTTACATTTAATTCAATAAAATCTGGAATAAAAACTTAGTCAGTAATACTGATTATAAAACTACTGAATTGTCATAAAAACCCATCTGGCACACCAATGATCTTAAAGGAAGTAAATCTGCCACCTTTACCCAGTCTGGCTTATATGTGAGTACCACAATGGATGACTGTTTACTACCCTTTGAAATGACCTAGTAGGCCACTCAATGCATTTAAAAAGGAGGGTCACCACAAAAAAATTGGGGTTAGAAGAGTGATTATGTTTCAAATGTGATTCATTGGGTGCAGAGCACTCTGGAACTTCCTGAGGGCGTGGAAGGTGACAAGTAAATGGAAGTTCTTTAATGTTGTAAGCAGATCCTGAGCTGTCAAATGAAAATTTACCTCAAAATTAAACAACCTGACAGTGTAACAAAATGTAATGATGAGAGGTGGACTTATGTTCTTTCCCTTGGTGATCTGGTAAAGGTTTTCACATGAGATCATCATTTCCTTATAAGGTAAAAATTGAAATTGTAGGACTTAATCTTTTGTAAAACATTTCCTCCAGTTAAAGTTCATCTTGACCTGTAAATTACAAGGGAACAAATGGATGACTCACTGAAAAACATGTTATGCTTAATGGGTTTAATTTATTTGTACCATGATCACAGATGCGAGATCATTTCAGAAAAATAAAATGGTTTCACAAAATTATTACAGATTTTAAAGACTTGGAAAGGAGGAGAAAATAATTAAATAATGCAGAGGCTAATTTGTGTTTTATACCCAGTAAATGAATACTTTGTCAATGTCACTCAATTCCTAGGAAATAAATGTATTTCATTGATCTTAGTTTTGAAAGTTTGGCTTATCTCAATGCACCATTAGGGCACAGATTTCTAGATTTATTCAACACCTTTGCAAAATTATGTGTCATATTTTCCCAGACTCTCAACGATAGCAAAATACAGTGAGAATGAAAATGTAGTATCTGATTCTCAACATTGAGAAACAAAATTCTCATTTCTGCGCAAGGTTTCACAGGCCAGATGAGAATTTCCCTACTGAGCAGAGACGGTCAATATGAATACGTTGACATCTCATGATTATTAATCTTGCTTCATTTATTTGCAGGTTACTTTTTTCCCAGGCAGTGGAAAGAAACTAGACAGGATAAATTGTCAAATGGATACCTGGTGGTTTCAGCTCACGAGAATCCTCTTCAGCCATCCATCAAGGTCAGCATTCCTGAACATCACATGGCACACTATGGGCAAAATGGGCAGAATCAGCCTGCATCCTTTGTCCAGGGAGATTGGCAAACAGCAGCTTCACCACATCATCATATCACATCTCACAAACGTAATTATAATTCAGTTATTAGAATAGCATAGTTATCCTTCAGGCAGAGTTATAATATCATGCGGCATTAAGGATGGCTACTCTGTCTGCTTTCATTCTTGTAGCTGCAGCTAAAATAACAGCCAATCACATAGCTCATTATGTCAAGTGAATATATTTTTACAGATATTAGAATTAGATTTTAACAACAGAGTGTTACAAGGGGACATAAATTTAAGGTGAAGGGTGGAAGGTATAGGGGAGATGTCAGGGGTGGGTTCTTTACCCAGAGAGTGGTGGGGGCATGGAATGCGCTGCCTGTGGGAGTGGTAGAGTCAGAATCTTTGGTGACCTTTAAGCGGCAATTGGATAGGTACATGGATGGGTGCTTAAGCTAGGACAAATGCTCGGCACAACATCGTGGGCCGAAGGGCCTGTTCTGTGCTGTATTGTTCTATGTTCTATGTTCTATGTTCTATTTTATTATCACATGTACTCAAGTATAGGGATACGGGAGTACAGTGAAAAGTGCAATTAGCTATTCCCAGTGCCATTAACGGTATCTAGGTACAAAATCTTAGGTACAAAGTAGAAAAATAAGGAAATAAAGTTAAAAATTCAACATTAAAGTCCTTCTTAGTATTACATAGAAAATAAAGGAAATAAAGTTAAAAGTTCAACATGACAGTCCCTTCTTAAGTGAAAAGCGCAGCAGGTCAGGCAGCATCCAAGGAGCAGGAGAATCGACGTTTCGGGCATAAGCCCTTCTTCAGGAATGCTTATGCCTGAAACGTCGATTCTCCTGCTCTTTTGATGCTGCCTGACTTGCTGCGCTTTTCCAGCAACACATTTTTCAGCTCTGATCTCCAGCATCTGCAGTCCTCACTTTCTCCTAGTCCCTTCTTAAGCGTTTAGCCACGCCTGGCTCTCACTCTCAACAAGGGTTTGATCTCTTCCACACAGGCCATCATGCAGATGCTGGGAGACATCAGGCTCAATTTCCTCTGTATTGGATTTGCTCTCTCACTATCCTCTATGCTGGTTCACTCTCCTCCGCATTGAGCTCACCCTCTCACTATCCTCTATGCTGGTTCACTCACCTTCACATTGAGCTCGCTCTCTCACTATCCTCTATGCTGGTTCACTCACCTTCACATTGAGCTCACCCTCTCACTATCCTCTATGCTGGTTCACTCACCTTCACATTGAGCTCGCTCTCTCACTATCCTCTATGCTGGTTCACTCTCCTCCACATTGAGGTCACTCTCTCACTATCCTCTATGCTGGTTCACCCACCTTCACATTGAGCTCGCTCTCTCACTATCCTCTATGCTGGTTCACTCTCCTTCACATTGGGCTCCCTCTCTCACTATCCTCTATGCTGGTTCACTCTCCTCCACATTGAGCTCGCTCTCTCACTATGCTCGATGCTGGTTCACTCTCCTTCACATTGGGCTCCCTCTCTCACTATCCTCTATGCTGGTTCACTCTCCTCTACATTGGGCTCCCTCTCTCACTATGCTCTAAGCTGGTTCACTCTCCTCCACATTGGGCTCCCTCTCTCATTGTGCTCTAAGCTGGTTCACACCACAACTCACCAATAGGATAAATAACACACTAAGGAATCTACAAAAAACGGACAGATAACCAGAGCTGACCTACAAAGAATGAAACCGGAAAGCAACAACACCCCCAGATTCTATGGATTACCTAAAGTACACAAACCAGACATCCCACTCAGACCCATAGTATCACTGCCAGGGACACCATCATACAAACTGGCCAAAGAACTACAACAGAAACTAAAACACCTAGTCAGCGGATCCAAACACTCTATACAATCAACAAAGGAATTCTTGGACATCATCAGAAATATACACATAGACAAAGAAGAAACCATGATATCATTCGAAGTGACGGCACTGTTCACTTTGATTGACAAAACCCTAGCCAGAGAAACAATAGCCAACCTACTGGACATACAGAACAGAAAACAGGACGCTGAACCTACCAACAATGACGGCATACTTAAACTACTGGACTTGTGCCTCACAACACACCTTCACATTCAACAACCAGATATACGAACAAATCAACGGAACACCCATGGGATCACCAATCTCAGGACTCATAGCAGAGGCAGTTATGCAAAGGTTAGAACAAACAGTCCTACCACAAATTCAACACAAACTCTGGGTCAGATATGTCGATGACACGTTTGTAATCATTAAAAACACAGAAATAGAAAAAAACACACCGGACAAAAAATCCACAAACTCCAACAACAAACACATCGACCTGGACCCAATATACCAACCACTACAGCGGACAGCTGAAACTGACAACCGGAAGCGGCAGGGACAGACCACTATAAACACCGAAGGAAGCACCAAAGAAGCGCTTCGCAGGAGGCTCCCAAACACTGATGATGTCGCCTAGCCAGGGGACGAAACATTTGCAACAAAAACTCCCAGCTCGGCGAACAGAACCACAACA